>NC_081368.1:67410803-67728645 GCF_030684315.1 Stegostoma tigrinum
AGGCAACAGCTAATCTGACTTCTGCCAGGTCGTCACACTGGGATGTGGTTAAATGTAAGATGGGCCCAAATTCTCAGAGCAAATTATTTTTCGATAGCAGAGGGAATGGGGGAGACAAAGCTCAGAGGAGGGGTTCTGAGAAGTTCCTCATGTTTGGCAGTGTGACCAATCAGCAATTACCCTGAAGACAAACTCCTTACCACCCATCTTCAGGCCTGAGAGAGAGCGAGAGAGAGAGAGAGAGAGAGAAAGAGAGAGAGAGAAAGAGAGAGAGAGAGAGGGAGAGCGAAAGAGAGAGAGAGAGAGAGAGAGAGACAGCCACTACTGAAGAATGGAAGAGGCCTCAGGTCCAACATAGACAATAAATCAAAAATGAGTAGAATTGTGAGGTGGGAATCAGAGGGTGAGCCCATTCTTTGGAATGGTTGAAGTTGAAGTGGTGTCTTCCCTGGCCAGAGTAATCGACTTTACCCTGTACAGCCAGCCCCTTCTCAAAGGTTGTGAGGAGGCCTGGTCCACACAGGTAGTAGCATCTCTACTTCAACACTAGTAAAGTGCTACCTCTCATGGAGCTGTTATTTCTCCAAATTGATTGTGTGCCTGTCTTTGTGGGCCATGCACAATTCACCGCCACTTCTTTTCCAGGTATGTCCACCTTGAAGGAATTCTGCTTTTCTTTCCAATGGGAGTTCCACTTCAATCTTTCAGCTTGTTCACTTTTGTTGCTTTCCATCTTTCTCCTTGAGTTCTGAAGAAGGTACATAGAACATAGAACACGGCAGAGGCCTTTCAGCTGGCGATGTTATGCCGGCCTATTATCCTACTCTAAGATCAAACTACCCTGCATACCCTACATTTTACTATCATCCATGTGCCTCTCCAAGAGTCGCTTAAATATCCCTGATGTATCTGACTCCTCTACCACTGCCAGCAGCGCATTCCACATACCCACCACTCTTTGTTTAAAGAACCTACCTCTGACATTCCCCCTATACCTACCTCCAATCACCTTATACTTATGCCCCCTCATATTAGCCATTTCCGCTCTGGGAAAAAATCTTTGGTTATCCACTCTATCTATGCCTCTCATCACCTTGTACACCTCCATCAAGTCACCTCTCATCCTTCTTCTCTCCAATGAGAAAAACAGTCAGGCCAGACATAAAATGTTAAGAACGTAAGAAGTATAAGCAGGAACAAGCAGTTCAGCCCTTGAGGTTGCTACACTATTTAATACAGTCATGGATGATCTCATCTCAGTCTCAACTCCAGTTTGCTGTTTGCTGTCAATCTGCAATTAATTAATAATCTGTCTATCCTCCTCTTTAAATTTGTTCAGTGTCTCAGCATCCACCACACTCTGCGGGAATGAATTCCACACATTCATGATATTTTGAGAGAAGGGGTGGCCCGGTGGCTCGGTGGTCACCATTGCAGCCTCACAGTGCCAGGGACTTGGGATCGATTTGGCCCTCGGGTGACCGCCTATGTAGAGTTTGCACATTCTCCCCACATCTATGTGGATTTCCTCCAGGTGCTCCGGTTGCCTCCCACAGTCCAAACATATGCAGGTTAGGTTGGATTGGCCATGCTAAATTGTCCAGAATGTGCGGGGATGTGTAGGTTAGGTGGGTTAGCCATGGGAAAGGCAGGGTTACTGGAATAGGGTGGGTCTTGGGGGGGAAGGTCTTCGGGGGGTTGGTGTGGACTTGATGGGGTGCACGGCTTGCTAACATTCTGTGTGGATTCTATGATTCTATGAAGTAATTTCTCCTCATGTCTGTTTTAAATCTGCAACTTCTTAGACTAAAACTGATGATCTCTGTTTCTCTTTCCATAGAAGTTGTTAGATTGCTGAATTTCTTGATTATTATCTGCTTATGCCAGCACTTAACCCATCTCAGTGTCACCATCAATCATAAGGATACTGTATCTTTAACACAGTAAAAGTTTGCCGTGGCAGCAACTGTATTCTTTTTCTTTGTAAAACATCAAGGATCTCACTTCACAGGGAAGTTCATTGATTGCAGCACTTTGGTGTCAATCATGCTTTTTTGATGGCTCTAAGTATGGTGAAATTATTCCCATGCACACTGAGTAATAAAATGGATCATTGACTATGTAGTGGTTTGGTGATTATATGGTGCCCACATGCTCGCCTTTATGTGCAACAGTATAATGCAACTTTACCCACTCTGAGGCTTTACTCATCAATGTATAGTTCGGATAAGTTAACTGTCAATGAATGGATCCTCACTACAAAGTTATCCAATAAAAATGCCAGTTGCCTGCAAATTATTGACTTGCTCTTCTACTCTTTTGTGGATCATTTGGGTTTAGGCTTTCCAAGTGCATTGCACAGAGTACAGTGTTTAATGTACTTGCCTTTCAGTCTCAGTACATCCTGTAAAGAGCAGCCTTTATTTCATAATTTCCTTTTGCAATTTTACCAGGAGCTGAAGTTAGATCCTTTGTTCAAAAGAAAAGCATTTTCGGCCGAGCAGAAGTTCACCTCATGTTTGATCTTTCTTGCTTCACTTGTTTTCCAGATGGAAAATGTGAAGGTCAACAGCCCCGGGCAAGCAAACAGATCTGAGCGAAATGCCATTTCTGAAGGAAATTTCTTTAAAAAATTCAGATCAGCGAGTGTAAAAGCCGAGTGTATCAATGACTTCTGTGCTGGTTTTTGAGTAAAATATAAGTTTAACTTGCAAGGTTCCAGGTTGTGCTCTTTCCTTCTTTTTAAAACTAAACTTTTGTTATATAAAGTATTCAGCTATTGCTGTTAATGCATGAATTTAGGCTCCAACTGTGATTCCTCTGGAAAGTAAAACATTAGACTTCTGTCTCTGCTTGAGTCTAACACTGAGGGAACTTCTCAATTTTTTTGCCTTCTTAAAGAGTACAATAGAGGATATTAAATGATGGAAACACAGTAACTAGAGCTGCAATACCCCCTTTGATTTCCAATTCAGTGCATACCCAACCGAAAATAATTAGATTAGATTAGATTCCCTACAGTGTGGAAACAGGCCCTTCGGCCTAACAAGTCCACACCGGCCCTTGAAGCATCCCACCCAGACCCATCCCCCTATAATGCATGCACCCCTGAACACGACGGGCAATTTAGCATGGCCAATCCACCTAGCCTGCACATCTTTGGACAGTGGGAGGAAACTGGAGCACCCAGAGGAAACCCACGCAGACACAGGGAGAGCGTGCAAACTCCACACAGACAGTCACCCGAGGCGGGAATCGAACCCGGGTCCCTGGCGCTGTGAGGCTGCAGTGCTAACCACTGAGCCACCGTGCTCCCCTAATTATTTAAAAGAACTGATCTTCATTGACTAAAACCCATTAGCCTGCTTGTTACAACTCAATGTGACACACTCTGATGTGATAACAAATCATGGCACTAAATCCAGTGAGCCATATAGCCTATACACTCTTGTCAATAGGGTGCCATGTCAAGGGTTTGGATCATGAGTAGCATTCTGAGACTGTATAAAATAAGGTAAAGGGGAAAACTTGGGAATTTGGTGTTTATTAAAACTATTTTCAACCTTCAGAAGTTGCTGAGTGTTCAAAGGTTTAATTAGATGAGAAGGTTCTTTGATTGATTGATTGGTGAGGTTTTGTACTTTTACCCTCGAAACATGAATACTAATTTAAAACCAGTGCTGTGGTGTATAAGTAATGCTGTAAATTTATAGCCAAACCAGTTAAACCACTTGATACAACAACAGACAACAGCTGATTGATATTTATGAGCTTGAAACTTAATTATTTCAATTAAACAAAATATGAAATGACAAGGCAGGTGATGTGTTGTAGCTGTAGCATGTGAGAGCTGATGGTCATCAGCATGATCCATGACTCCAAATACTAAGTGACTGCAACTCAAAGAACTTCAATGCCAAGAGACCTTTGATCTTTGGAGAACTTTGACATAACAATACATCAGGAGAAGGGAATATACCTGGACCGACCTTAGGTTTGGTACTTCAGATTTTGACCGTGGCCAGGGGCAAGAGGGAATAAGTATAGTGAGAGGAGGAATCCGGATGCTATCAATGAGTAGCCTCAGCACTTGCAATTGTCCAACAGATTTGGACAATTTCATAAAGTAAAAGCAGGAACTGCAAGAAGGATGCACATATCAGGAATAAAGACATCTCCTCAGTTGCAGAAGAAATTAGAGAAGAAGGGAGAGGATCTAGCTGCTGTGTACGTATGGATAGCAATAACATAGGATTGATTGAGAAAACAGGTCTGCTGAGTATGTATGAGCAGTCAGTGACTAAATTAGAAAGCAGAACAAAGGCAATAATCTCTGGTGTACTACCGAAACTATGAGCAAATTCACATAGGCTAATTAGTGAGCTCAACAGATGGCTCATAAACTAGTATGTGAGAATAAAGTTTTGATTCTTGGAGCACTGGCATCAATAAGGGGAAAGTGGGAACTGTACCACTAGGATACTGTGTTGCTGTTCAAGTAAGCCCTATCACGAAGGTAGGAGAGTGTGTTTTAAACTAAATTGCAGGCAGGAGAATTCACATGAGAGAGACGGAAAAATTCAAGAGAATGAAGAAGACAATAAATAGGTCATTTTCAGATTGGCACACTATGACTAGTATAACTTCTTAGGTCAATTCTGGGTCTTCAATTATTTATAATCTACGTTAATGCTCTGAATGAAGGAATCAAAAATATTGGTGCTTTGCACTTGATACATACAGTGAGAAGTCACGTGACACCAGGTTATAGTCCAACAGGTTTATTTGAAATCACAAGCTTTCGGAATGCTACACCTAAATCAGGTGAAGTCGCCTGATGAAGGAGCAGTGCTTCTTACCTGGTCTGACCTATATGTGACTCCAGACCCACAGCAATGTGGTTGACTTTTAATTGGGGCAATTAAGAATGGACAATAAATGCTGGCCTGGTCAGTGAGGGCCTCATCCCATGAATGAATGAAAGAAGTGCAGCCTTGATATCAAGGTCTGTCACTCTCACATCACCTCAAGAATTCAACTCATTTTTTCCATGTTTGGGCTATAATAAGATCAGGTGCTGAGTGGCCCTGGCAGAACCCAAACTGGGTGTCACTGAGTAGGTAACAAAGTGTGGGGCTGGATGAGTACAGCAGGTCAAGATGCTGCTTGGCCTGCTGTGTTCATCCAACCCCACACTTTGTTATCTTGGATTCTCCAGCATCTGCAGCTCCCATTATCTCTGGTCACTGAGTAGGTTATTGCTGAGCAGTTGCTGCTTGACAGCACTGTTGGGAACACCTTTCATCACGTTACTGATGACTGAGAGTAGACTGATGCAACAGTAATTGGCTGGGTTGGATTTCTTTTGCTTTCTGTGTACAGGGCATACTTAGGCAATTTACGACATTTTTAGGTAGATGTCTATGTACAGTTGAACTGGGAACAGCTTGGCTAGCGAAGCAGCAAGTTCTGGAGCGCAAACCTTCAGTGTTGTTGCGGGAATATTGTCAGGGCCCATAGCCTTTGCAGTATCCGGTGTCTCCAACTGTTTCTTGATATCAAGTGAATTGAATTGGCTGAAGACTGGTATCTGTAAGGCTACGGACCACTGGAGGAGGCCAAGGTGGATCATCCACTCAGCACTTCTGGCTGAAGATTGCTGTGAATGCTTCAGCTTTATCTTTTGCATTATTGTATTAGACTTTTCAATCATTGAGAACGGAGATACTTGTGGAGCCTCCTGCTCTCATGAGTTCAATTATGTGTCACCATTCATGACTGGATGTTGCGAGACTGCATAACTTGGATATTGGTTGTGGGATTACTTAGCTCTGTTGCTTGCTGCTTATGCTGTTTGGTATGAAAGTAGTCCTGCTTGGTGGCTTCACCAGGTTAAAACCTCACTTAAGAGAAAGACAAGTCCTGCCTGACCCCTTTTTTGCCAATGAGAGGAATTGAAAGCAGCGGGTACAGAGTGTGGGGAGGTGGAGGGGGCATTTCTCTGTTTCGCTCTCATGGAGAAAGTTGAGCACCTCCTTCTCAGGTCACCTTTCCATGTCAGGTGCCCATTCTTCAAAATTTAAATGATTAAAGAATGAAATTGTAGCACTTTACCCTCTCCTGATTCAGGCTGTCTTTACCCTGTGATCTGCTGTAACTGGCTGCTGATTTCTGATGCGTAGCTTGAAAACTCAAAGCCTGAGAGTCATGGACACCTGCAGGAAGTTACCACTAAAACATTAGACATCACAGTGTTTAAAGTTTGCAGATCAAAGCTTTAAAAGCACACACATACACACACACACACACACACACACACACACACACACACACACACACACACACAGATATACACATAACATTGTTATGGGCAAGCGTAGTAAAATCAAATCTGAAAAGGGAGAGAGTTGTACAGTAAACCATTAGGCAGTGATAACATTGAATTCTAATTTGAATCTTTTAATTAAATGTTCCATAAATTATTGTAGATTTTCTGCATGTTGTTAAGCAGCAATGGGTCATTCACTACTGCAATATTTTGAATGTGAGAAGATGTCTGGCATAACTTATAACTTTTTAGCTTCCCATTAGCTTGACTGATCAGTGAAATTGAACAGAAATGGTCTTATCTTGTGGTACTTAGTCTCTGTGAGGTAAAACTGGTTGACCTAAAATAGATTTACCCTTTTGTAGGTGTGTTTGCCACTACCTATATAGCTAATGTGCAGATTTATCCATTTAAGGCTGATTGGCAGATTTCTGAATGTCTGTATTTCTTGAAGAAAAGTCCTTTTGTTTTGCCATTTCATCTCATGAAGGTTTACTACCCCTTAAACAGTCCACAACATGCAAATTTACACTGTATATCTGGAAGAGCAATCTAACTATGTAATTAGCAGGGTATGTCTGTTTGATATTAGTTAAATGGCTGCACTGAACTGTGAAAATCATGTTGAATACACCATGTTAAATGCAACAAGCATAGAAGACAATGTTTTTCATCTGTCTAAAAAAACATGCTGGGAAATAAAATCATGTCATCTATAATTGGTAAATAATTATTAGATTTTAATCTTTGCCACAGATCTTTCTGAACTGTGATTTTGTTTTCATATGTGCGCCTTTTAAAATCTTGTTCCATTTCTTGAAATGCCTGTTTTAAAAATAGCAACCACAGTTTTAGAAACAAAGCATTAAGTCCAAGGATAAATAGATCATAATCAATGAGTACAAGCCCATGTTTTGAAGACTATGTAAAGTTGGGTGCTTCTATATGTTATGGACATGCAAATTATGGTTCAGCATAGATTCATCAGAACAGTGCCAGAGGTGGGAAGTTTCAGAGCCTTGAGATACTGGAGATCAGTTTTAGTCATTGTAGTCTAAAGTCTTTAGGATGCTGCAGCAACCTTGCAATGATATCAAGGAGCTACTCCCCAGCAGGGACAAATAGCACAAAGTAGGTGTACTCAGATTAGCAACTGGTATACCTCAGATTAACATGTATAAGAATATTTAGTGTTATGTGCAATAAACAGAGTTCTAAAAGAAGCCTAAGAATGGAGAATGATCTTGACCTTCCCCTCCCTTCGAGCAGTTTGTCCTGAACCTGAACTCATGGATAAAACCACACATGAAACAAGTATGGCTGGCTTTTGTAGTCAAAGCCCCCTTAACAATTCATCCACAAAGAACATACTGTTAAAGAGCTAAGTGCAGGAGCATCTATCATGCAGTAGAACAATAAGGAGTGTGAAGATTGTAGAGTCGTAGAATCATACAGCACAGAAATAGACCCTTCAGTCCAACCAGTCCACGCCGAACATTATCACAAAATAAACTAGTCTCACCTGCCTGCTCCTGGCCCATATCCCTCCAAACTTTTTCTATTCATGCACTTACCTAAGTGTCTTTTAAATGTTGTAACTGTGCCCATATCCACCACTTTGTCTGGAAGTTCATTCCACATGTGAACCATCCTCTGTGTAAAAAAAATTGTCCCAGGTGTCTTTTTTGAACGTCTTTCCTCTCACCTTAAAAATAGGCCCCCCCCCGATCTCATAAACCCCATCCTAGGGAAAAAATAATCACCTACTGTTAACCCTATCTATACCTTCCATGACTTTATAAACCTCTATAAGGTAACCTCTCAGCCTCTTGCGCTCCAGTGAAAAAGGGTCCCAATCTATCCAGCTTTCTTTACACCTCAAATCTTCCATACCTGGCAGCATCCTGGTCAATCTCTTCTCAATCCTCACAAGTTTAATAATACCCATGATGATCAATGTGCAATGCTGCATATCATTGCACCCACTTGGAGCTCAATGCTCCAACTAATTATCTTTTAATCCTACATAAATCAACACATTTTTGATAACCTGATGGATATCCACTGCAAACACAACTTGAAGAAATCATCAACTACTTCGCAGTTAGATAGTTTATTTTCTCTGGTTGTTTCCACAATAAAATTTCAACAATCAACAGAGAATAGTGTGGTAGGTAGGGAGGTCTGTCCTTGCTGATTTACACTTGTCAATACAACTCAATCTCTCTTAGACGTGGGTGAGCCAGTAACCTTCCAATTTGCATTGGACTGGGAGAATGATCAGGGCATGCAGCCCAGCACAGAGGAGAGAGAAGGACAGAATGATTTCTATCAGGAGTCCATAACTGCAGAATCTTTGAGGAAGAGATCGGATAGGCTTGGAAAACCGGAAGCTGCTTTGCACTCTAATATCTTAGATTTGATTCGATTTGTTGTTGTCGGATGTACTTAAGTATAGTGCAAAGTTTTGTTTTTCGAGCAGCACAGACAGCACATAGCGAACAAAGACATACAGATCATAGAGAGCTTAGACAGACCTAGGCATACAAGGTTACAGCTGCACAGGAGGTGCACAAAATCACGGTCAACATTAGATTTGAAATTCAAGAGGTCTGTACAACAGTCTAATCACAGCAGGGAAGATGCAATTCTTGAATCTTTTGGCACTTGTGTTCGAGCTTCCACATATTCTGATAGAAGAGGTTGAAAGAGAGCATTATCAGGTGGGGGATGGGGGTATGGGTGCAGTCATTGATGACATTGGCAGCCTTTCTGCAGCAATGAGAAGTGACGATTGAGTCCATGGATGGGAGATCTCTATGGCAATGATCGCAGCGACCTTAGCCTACATGACAACACTTAGTTTCATGTGCTTTAGTGGAAAATGAGACCTCAGCTATCAGAAACTGATTATAGCTGGCTTCACAAGCATGGTGGTTATTGTAGCCATCTTCTCCATGTTAGAATGGACAGGCTGTTTAACAAAGAGATGTTTCAGCTACAACAAAGTTGTACTCTAATAGGGGAAAAGCTAGGGCAGGATGATAAAGGAAGTAGAGAAAGTAACAAAATCTAAAATCAAAGCAGCATAATCCATTTCAGTCAAAAACATCAGGAAAGAACCAGGCGAAATTTGATCAATTACAAGGACAAGTAATGATGAAAATAAGACGGCTAATGAGATAATATGAGAATAAAATGACCACTAATATAAAATAGAACCCAAAAATCCTTAACTGGCATGTACGTGGGTGCCCAGAGGCAGAATGGGGCTTACTAGGGACAAAGAGAGTGATATCGCAAGGAAGCGCAGGGCAAGTCTAGAATGTTTGATGATGATTTTGTATTAGTGTTTGAAAAGGAGCAGGATACAAACAAAAGGGAATGCTGTAGAATAGGCAATGGGGTAGAAATGATCGGAAGGATGCATAGATACGACTGGCTGGCGCTAGAATGGATGAAATGCCTGGTTCGGTAGCAAGTACCCCAGTCTCAGTATGGGAAAAATCTACTTTCTTTCATTGGGGAATCAATAGGGAAGAGTCAACACTTCAAAATGTCACTCAGCTTGAGAAGAGAGAATTGGGAGCATCTGTTTCACACAGATTGCTGTGAGAGCATGGAACCTTTCACCACAATGAGCAGTTTGATCCAAATATAACTATTTGGCATATCAGAGGAGACTAGCATTTGCCACCTAGTTTCAGCACAGGAGTGCTCACACAATCCTGACCTTCACACAACAACCATCACAGAGACTTCTCTGACATTTGCTGTTGTAGGTCACCACCAAATCGAACTATTTCGATGTCTCTCATTTTGAACTCTCATTTGCAGAAAGGTCAATTGTTCTGACACCAGTGCATCAGGCAACACAACTCCTGCCTTTATCTGGGGCTAATGTGTTTGAAAGTTGAAAAGAGAAAGAGGAGGAAACTAGAAAGGCATCAATAGATTTACTGTTGATCCAAGCTGTGAGGTAATGCAATATTATGAGGGTAAAAGCAAAATACTGCTAATGCTAGAGATCTGGAATTTAAAAAATCAGAACGTGCTGGAGAAATTCAATGAGAGGGAAAACCTGTGAAGAGAAAGCATTCAATGTTTTGAGTCTGTTATAACTTGGTTGGAAATGTTCGGGGACTGTTAAAGTGCAGCGTATGCAATCAAAAAATTGCAAAGTATTCCATTTGCTCCAAGCTTCACTGGGTCATAACAGAATTAGAGGCCACAATGTTAAGCCAATCCATGGTGCCAGAATGACTTGAGAGAATCAGAAGGATGGACTGAAGGTTGCTGGGGAACCAGGATTACTCCTGTTTGTTAACATCAGTTTCGATGTCCCAGGCCAACAAAGAATGACAGTGCAGCGATGCCCACCCTCTGCCAAAATCTAGGGCCAGGCAGAACTGGAATACAAAAGTACACAGCCAACATTGTGTTTGGTTCTCACCTTACAAACTTGGGAAAATATGGAAGTTTTCAGTCACACAGAATGGGCAATCCAGGTGATCACAGCTAGTAGGAACTGCAGATGCTGGAGAATCTGAGATAACAAGGTATAGAGCTGGATGAACACAGCCGGCCAAGCATCTCAGAGGAGCAGGAAGGCTGATGGTTCCAGCCTAGACCCTACTTCAGAAAAAAAGAAGAAAGGTCCAGGCCCAAAACATCAGCCTTCCTGCTCCTCTGATGCTGCTTGGCCTGCTGTGTTCACCCAGCTCTACACCTTGTTACTCCAGGTGATCAGGAGTCTCAAAGAGAAGCCTCTAAGTTAGGGAAGAGGAAGAAGAAGCAACAGTAGGAAAGGACAGATGCTGAGTCTGATGCTGGCATGGCAGACTGCTGTACTCAGAACTGTATAGCATGGCTTTCTACCAACGATTGCCCTTGAGTTGTAGAGTAAAGAGAATTGCAGCTTTGCTGTAAGCAAAGCTACTGTCTACATGTGAAACGGAACTGGGCCATAGTGATATCAGAACTGAAGTTTGGGTCTGAGCAGCCACAGGTAAAATATCGTCTGTTACTGTCCTCTGCATATGGATTTGTTAAAACATCATTGTTGTTTACTCTTAAGTATGTAGATATTGCATTACTAAATGATGGAAATGGTAACAGTGCCTGGAAACTGAAGGCAGGTAACAAGAGCCAATGACAGCAAACTGTGAGGTCAGCTCAGCAATCTGAACTAAGGGAGAGAGAAAGTGCCTGCAGAGAGGCTCAGTGGTGTTATGGGCCTTTGACCCTGATCTACGCACAGCATAACAGAATAGTAAAGCCTGGGCAGAAGATGAAGCAACTACAGGAGAAGACATGCTGCCGAATACGTGATTAGCGCAGGGAGTGTTTATTGGACACAGTGAGAGTACTTTTTCCTTAAATCAGAAACCTGTGGACAAAATTAATGTAAAAGAGGGGTGTTGCTACCTGTGAAGTTTCCCAGTTTGTTTTAGTTTCAGATAGGAAACCTCAATTGTTCGGCACCCTGGTAAGGAGGGATGAGTTGGCCCCTCTTTATTCCAAAGTCTTGATTAGTCACAGCAAGGTTAATTTATAAAATAAACCTCCCTTATGAATGCTGTTTTTTTTCCCAGGCAAAGTGAATTTATGTTTTAAAAGGAATCAATTTAAGTAGATTTTCTGGGATTCACCAAAAGAGTGAGTTTACTAGATACCAATTGCGAGGAAAAAATATTCATGCAAAACATAGAATCGTTGCAGATGGACTGAAATTCTTTTCTCCTGGCTCCTTTCGACAGAAGCTAGCTGGCAGCACTCAGGTTGAGAGAATGATGTTTCACTTTCTTCTCCTATAGTGCGGGGTCTTGAATGGTTGTTCACAGGCTGTGACATTAATAGTGCGTTCGTACGTTAGCCCACTTGCGCACTCAGAAGAGTGTTTGTGGTCAGGTTTTAACATTGTTTTTGAATAATGCATGAAAGGGTAAGACAGAAACAAGCCTGCAGGAGATTCCTTCCTGCTGGTTCAGGGTGTGGGTAGTCAGTCTCCCATTATCACCTCCTTATCTGTCTTTTTCTTTGAACAAAAACTGTTAGTTTTCATAGCCCGAGGATTCAAGTTCAGGAGCCGGAATGTTTTGCTGCAATTCTGTAGAGTCTTGGTGACACTGCACCTGGCGTGTTGCATGCAGTTTTGGTCACCTTGTCTGAGGAAGAATGTTCTTGTTATGGAGGGAGTGCAGTGAAGGTTTACCAGACTGCTTCCTGGGATGGCAGGACTGAGATTTCAAGAAAGATTGGAACAGTTAGGGCTACATTCATTGGATAATAAAATGTGAGGCTGGATGAACACAGCAGGCCAAGCAGCATCTCAGGAGCACAAAAGCTGACGTTTTGGGCCTAGACCCTTCATCGGAGAGGGGGATGGGGTGAGGTTTCTGGAATAAATAGGGAGAGAGGGAGAGGCAGACCGAAGATGGAGAGAAAAGAAGATAGGTGGAGAGAATTTAGGTGGGGAGGTAGGGAGGGGATAGGTCAGTCCAGGGAAGATGGACAGGTCAAGGAGGTGGGATGAGGTTAGTAGGTAGATGGGGGTGCGGCTTGGGGTGGGAGGAAGGGATGGGTGAGAGGAAGAACAGGTTAGGGAGGCAGAGACAGGTTGGACTGGTTTTGGGATGCAGTGGGTAGAGGGGAAGAGCTAGGCTGGTTGTGTGGTGCAGTGGGGGGAGGGGACGAACTGGGCTGGTTTAGGGATGCAGTGGGGGAAGGGTAGATTTTGAAGCTGGTGAAGTTCACATTGATACCATTAGGCTGCAGGGTTCCCAAGCACAATATGAGTTGCTGTTCCTGCAACCTTCGGGTGGCATCATTGTGGCACTGCAGGAGGCCCATGATGGACATGTCATCTAAAGAATGGGAGGGGGAGTGGAAATGGTTGGCGACTGGGAGGTGCAGTTGTTTGTTGCGAACGCAGCGGAGGTGTTCTGCAAAGCGGTCCCCAAGCCTCCGCTTGGTTTCCCCAATGTAGAGAAAGCCACACCGGGTACAGTGGATGCAGTATACCACATTGGCAGATGTGCAGGTGAACCTCTGCTTAATGTGGAATGTCATCTTGGGACCTGGGATAGGGGTGAGGGAGGAGGTGTGGGGGCAAGTGTAGCATTTCCTGCGGTTGCAGGGGAAGGTGCCGGGTGTGGTGGGGTTGGAGGGCAGTGTGGAGCGAACAAGGGAGTTACGGAGAGAGTGGTCTCTCCGGAAAGCAGACAGGGGTGGGGATGGAAAAATGTCTTGGGTGGTGGGTTTGGATTGTAAATGGCGGAAGTGTCGGAGGATGATGCGTTGTATCCGGAGGTTGGTGGGGTGGTGTGTGAGAACGAGGGGGAACCTCTTTGGGCGGTTGTGGCGGGGGCAGGGTGTGAGGGATGTGTTGCAGGAAATTCGGGAGACGCGGTCAAGGGCGTTCTTGATCACTGTGGGGGGAAAGTTGCGGTCCTTGAAGAACTTGGACATCTGGGATGTGCGGGAGTGGAATGTCTTATCGTGGGAGCAGATGCGGCGGAGGCGGAGGAATTGGGAATAGGGGATGGAATTTTTGCAGGAGGGTGGGTGGGAGGAGGTGTATTCTAGGTAGCTGTGGGAGTAGGTGGGCTTGAAATGGACATCAGTTACAAGCTGGTTGCTTGAGATGGAGACTGAGAGGTCCAGGAAGGTGAGGGATGTGCTGGAGATGGCCCAGGTGAACTCCCACTTCCTACAGACTAAGGGGGTGGCCATGGGCACCCGCATGGGCCCCAGCTATGCCTGTCTCTTTGTAGGTTACGTGGAACAGTCCCTCTTCCGCACCTACACAGGCCCCAAACCCCACCTCTTCCTCCGGTACATTGATGACGGTATCGGCGCCGCCTCTTGCTTCCCAGAGGAGCTCGAACAGTTCCTCCACTTCACCAACACCTTCCACCCAAACCTTCATTTCAAATGGGCCATCTCCAGCACATCCCTCACCTTCCTGGACCTCTCAGTCTCCATCTCAGTCAACCAGCTTGTAACTGATGTCCATTTCAAGCCCACCGACTCCCACAGCTACCTAGAATACACCTCCTCCCACCCACCCTCCTGCAATAATTCCATCCCCTCTTCCCAATTCCTCCGCCTCCGCCGCATCTGCTCCCACGATAAGACATTCCACTCCCGCACATCCCAGATGTCCAAGTTCTTCAAGGACCACAACTTTCCCCCCACAGTGATCGAGAACGCCCTTGACCACGTCTCCCGTATTTCCCGCAACACATCCCTCACACCCCGCCCCAGCCACAAGCGCCCAAAGAGGATCCCCCTCGTTCTCACACAGCATCCCACCAACCTCCGGATACAATGCATCATCCTCCGACACTTCCGCCATCTACAATCCGACCCCACCACCCAAGACAATTTTCCATCCCCACCCCTGTCTGCTTTCCGGAGAGACCACTCTCTCCGTGACTCCCTTGTTCGCTCCACACTGCCCTCCAACCCCACCACACCCGGCACCTTCCCCTGCAACCGCAGGAAATGCTACACTTGCCCCCACACCTCCTTCCTCACCCCCATCCCAGGTCCCAAGATGACATTCCACATTAAGCAGAGGTTCACCTGCACATCTGCCAATGTGGTATACTGCATCCACTGTACCCGGTGTGGCTCCCTCTCCATTGGGGAAACCAAGCGGAGGCTTGGGGACCGCTTTGCAGATCACCTCCGCTCAGTTCGCAACAAACAACTGCACCTCCCAGTCGCCAACCATTTCCACTCCCCCTCCCATTCTTTAGATGACTTCTCCATCATGGGCGTCCTGCAGTGCCACAATAATGCCACCCGAAGGTTGCAGGAACAGCAACTCATATTCTGCTTGGGAACCCTGCAGCCTAATGGTATCAATGTGGACTTTACCAGCTTCAAAATCTCCCCTTCCCCCACCGCATCCCTAAACCAGCCCAGTTCGTCCCCTCCCCCCATTGCACCACACAACCAGCCCAGCTCTTCCGCTCCACCCACTGCATCCCAAAACCAGTCCAACCTGTCTCTGCCTCCCTAACCTGTTCTTCCTCTCACCCAACCCTTCCTCCCACCCCAAGCCGTACCCCCATCTACCTACTAACCTCATCCCACCTCCTTGACCTGTCTGTCTTCCCTGGACTGACCTATCCCCTCCCTACCTCCCCACCTAAACTCTCTCCACCTATCCTCTTTTCTCTCCATCTTCGGTCCGCCTCCCCCTCTCTCCCTATTTATTCCAGAATCCTCACCCCATCCCCCTCTCTGATGAAGGGTCTAGGCCCGAAACATCAGCTTTTGTGCTCCTGAGATGCTGCTTGGCCTGCTGTGTTCATCCAGCCTCACATTTTATTATCTTGGATTCTCCAGCATCTGCAGTTCCCATTATCTCTGATACTATATTCACTGGAGTTTGGCAAATGACAGTGATCGCAGAGAAACCTATAAAATTCTAACTGAACTAGACAAGGTAAATGTAGGAAGGATGTCCACAATGATCAGGGGAGTCCAGAACCAGGGCTCACAATCTAAGGATATAAGGTAGGCCATTTTGAATTGAGTGAGGAGAAATTTCTTCACCCAGAGAGTGCTGAGCCTATGAAATCCTCTACCACAGAAAGCAGTTGAGAACATAATGTTGAATGTTTTCAAGAAGGAGGTACAAAGAGGAGAAAACGAGAACATGGTGCTTAGCTGGATGATCAGCCATGATCACACTGAATGGCAGAACAGGATCAAAGGGCTGAATGACCCACTTCTGTTTCGTTTTTTTCCCTGTTTCCCTGACATTCCATGGGGTTGACACAGGATCCGACAGATGGACACTGAATTTAATCTGTAGACATATTTTAGCTGCAGCAGTCCTCTGAGAAAACACGAGTTGTGATTAAAAGCTCAATTCGTCCATAAGGTTTTTGTTTTGGGTTCTGATCCATCCTCATGACAGAGGAAACCTGTACAATGTTAGGAAAAGAACTTAATGTTTGCATTAGCTCAGTTGGCATAGCCCATATTGAAAGTTCTGGTTCCTCAATAGTGGAAACATCTTCAGATTCACACGATTCACCAAAAAATATGAAGGCCCTGGTCAAAGGTGCAGTGTGTAAATTAGCATCACTTTTTCAGCAAATGCTATGTTATGGCAGGAGTTGTCAAGATGGCAGCCAAGGACTATGTAGGTGCCTTGATGTATAGGATCAGCAGCGGCGTCAATGCCATTTTCACTGGACAGAGTATTGTAGAAGCAACTGCAACATACAATGAAGTAATTAAGGCACTTGAATTTTCTTTAGTTTGTAAAGAAACAACACCATCCCCTGAACAAAATTTAATTGATGTAGGGTTAGGAATATCTATTGACTCCCTCATAAACAAATTATAATGCTACATGGATGGTTGCCAATATCAAATGTTGAAAGAAGAGCTCCGTACTGTTGTGGGGTACAGTATAAAGCTCTGTCAGACCTTTTACAGTTTAAAGGGGATCTTATGTCACAAACAGAAAACTAGACAGGCTGAACTTCATACATAAAACAGCTTTTATACTAAGAACATAAAATGCCCTTAAAGTCAGATGAATGGCTTGACTTAGCCTGTTTTATTAACCACAAAGTTACTTATGTGCCGACAATAAAACATTGGATGATGTCGCTGATTCCAGCATTAAGTGTTGTCCCTGTTTTAATGTGAATAGACTATATTGATGACAGCCCAATCCAGCCAAAGATGCAGATTGCCATGCATATCATTAGATAAGCAAACCACCTGCAAATAGCCTAAACAGTCATTAATGTTCATCCTGGAGCTCAGTTACTAGTGGTATACCGCAAGGTTCTGTTTTAGGGCCACTGCTGTTTGTCATTTTTATAAATGACCTGAATGAGGGTGCAGAAAGATGGGTTAGTAAATTTGGGGATGACTAAAGTCGGTGGAGCTGTGGATAGTGTGGAAGGATGTTGCAGGTTACAAAGGGACGTAGATAAGCTGCAGAGCTGGGCTGAGAGGTGGCAAATGGAGTTTAATGCGGAAAAGTGTGAGTTGATTCACTTTGGAAGGAATAACAGGAATACAGAGTCCTGGGCTAATGATAAGATTCTTGGCAGTGTGGATGAGCAGAGAGATCTCGGCGTCCATGTACATAGATCCCTGAAAGTTGCCACCCAGGTTGATAGGATTATTAAGAAGGCATACGGTGTGTTAGGTTTAATTGTTAGAGGGATTGAGTTTCGGAGACATGAGGTCATGTTGCAGCTGTACAAAACTCTGGTGCGGCCACACTTGGAGTATTGCGTACAGCTGTGGTCGCCACATTATAGTAAGGATGTGGAAGTATTGGAAAGCGTGCAGAGGAGATTTACCAGGATGTTGCCTGGTATGGATGGAAGGTCTTATGAGGAAAGGCTGAGAGACTTAAGGCTGTTTTCATTAGAGAGAAGAAGGTTAAGAGGCGACTTAATAGAGATGTACAAGAGGATCGGAGGGTTAGATAGGGTGGACAGTGAGTGCCTTTTTCCTCGGATGGTGGTGGCTAGCACAAGGGGGCATAGCCTTAAATTGAGGGGTAATAGATGTAGGACAGATGTCAGAGGTAGGTTCTTTACTCAGAGAGCAGTAAGCGTGTGAAACGCCCTGCCTGCATCAGTCGTAGACTCGCCAATTTTAAGGGCATTTAAATGGTCATTGGATAAACATATGGATGATAATGGAATAGCGTAGGTTAGATGGGCTTCAGATTGGTTTCACAGGTTGGCACAACATCGAGGGCCGAAGGGCTGTAATGTTCTATGCTCTATGTTCTAAAAAACAATACAAATGTTTGAAAAAAGATCACTTTGATTTGCTGCGGTTCAAGAGCTGGATGCACTTGATGACAATATGACTAAGATGTATTCTTCATGGGTGAGGTAATAGACAAATGAGATGAATTTTGAAATGGGGAGACCTCAGTAACTAATGGAGACACTTGTTTTAAATTGGATCCTGGGGTAGACATTTTATTTCTTTTGGATCCTTATCCATGGATGAAGCCGGAATCCTTAGACCATTCTCCATTACTCGTTGGGGCTCATAGACAAAATACAAGGCTAGATGCAAGTTACATTTTGCTGCAGTGTGTAAGACATTACAGAAACTTTTTCTCTGATTTGTAGTCTTTATTAAGTGTGTCTACTAGTATAACTTTAGACATTTGTTGATTAACAGACACTGAAAACTCTTCAGTACTTGTGTTGCAACAGAGTGGGTTAGGCCACCCATTTCCCTCAAAAGAAACACTAAGCATTGTAGGGAAAGAATGCATCAATGAAGAAAATGGCCAGCTACTACAGAGAGTTTTGAAAAAACATTTTGCTCTTTCAGAATATAGAATTGCAGTGGAGGAATTCATTTGAAGTCACTTATTTATTTGAATCAGAAACTTCAGATATTCCTGTACTTTTGAACTCAGAATACCTCCAGTGTGGAAGCAGGCCATTCAGCCCAATCAGCAACACTGACCCTCCAAAACGTATTCCACCCAGACCCACCAACCTACCCTAACCCTGCATTTCCCACTGCACACTGTGGGCAATTTAACATGGCCAATCTACCTAACCTGCACATCTTTGGGCTGTGGGAAGAAACTAGAGCGTCCAGAGGAAACCCACACAAAGACAGGGAGAATGTGCAAACTCCACACAGACAGCCACCCAAAGGCGGATTCAGCCTGGGTTCCTGGTGCTGTGAGGCAGCAGTGCTAACCGCTGAGCCACCGTGCCCCACCCTAGAAGATGTTGTTCCTGAAAATGGTTCTTTTGTGGAGAATCAATGCGTTCTCAAAGAAGTAATGTTGCAGACAGAACTTGCACAAGAGAAACCAGAACAGCAGATGTAGTCCCAGTTGTTTGAAGAAATTCCTTCTGGAGACTGTAGATAGATCATTGCTCTGAATAAAGTAAACCTGCTCTAATTTAATCAAAAATTACTACAGAACTTCAATGTGATGTCCAGAATTGTAGAGGGAGCAACACGTCTTCACACTTGCAACAAAGCAGTATCAGAGCTTCAAAATAAAGTCAAGAACATTGACACTTCAGTAGGGTGATTGGCACTGTGCTTGCACCAGCAGAGACTGAGCAACAAAGCTTTGCAATCACATGCAACAAATGTCAAGATGATCTCAATGTGTTTAGACGAAAATGACAATCCTCAGTCAGACTCCCCAGAAAGGAATGCAGCAACTCCAAGTTATTAATAAAAGGCTGTACAATCAGAAAGAGTTGATCATGTTAATATGCAATGTTCAGGAAAGGAGGCCTGAAGTGTGGAAGTAGTGTGACCACCTCTGGGCAGGAAGATCCAATTTAAAGTCCCATCTGCCATAGAGACATGTCATAACGTTGATTAAAAAATACTGGAACTATCATGCAGCACACAAGTATTATCCGTACCTTTGGGCCAGGTGGTTGATCTTTAACCCTTGGCTGACCAGGCATAAGCTATAGCGTGCCCAGACAGGTTGATTCAAAATAGTTCATTAAAGGCTTGTGGCATTTCAGCAGTGTCCCTGCCTCTGAGTTAGATGTTCTGTGTTTACTTCTCACCTACCAGAAAAGTACAACGTAACATTCCAAACAGGTTGATTTAAAAAAAAATTGGTTTTAACGTGCTGAAGTGGTTGATTTGTATTTTTTTTGGCAGTTGTAGGCTGTGGTGAAAAATAAAACTCGTCAGCAAACTAGAGAGAGTCTTTTCAGCCCAACAGCCAGTTATCATCAAGATACCTTGCCATCCCGCAATGGATTAATCCTTCAAGAAAATGAGAGCAGAGTGCATACTATACGGAAAGGTGTGTAATTATAATGTTCAGAGATAGCAAGAACTGCAGATGCTGGAGTCAGAGATAACACAGTGTGGAGCTGGAGGAACACAGCAGGCCAGGCAGCATCAGAGGAGCAAGAAGGTTGGGTTGGGACACTTTTTCAGAAAATTATATTGTTCTCATTTTTGGAATAAGAATTTGGACACTTTAAAATAAAAAAAATGGATAGAATTTAGTGCTCTGAAGGGTTGCTTTTTTCACAAATAAAAGATCAGAAATTCATTCTGGAATGGTGACCAAAGTGCCTCAGTTTCAAGAGGACATGTGACTGCAATCATGGGCTTTAGAGAACGCCTGAGTTTTCATGAAAAAAATGTTTATTCGTTTGGTTTTGTGGTAGGCAGTACAAACATATTAAGCCATTCATTCATTTTATTTTCCATCCAATTTGGAAACACCATAATTTTGACAAGAATCAAGAGTTAAGTTCAGAAGCAAGTTTTAATTTCCTCCCAGAGTAGATCTTAGTTCAGTCCAGTTCAAAGGAAATCAGTCTCTGCAGCAGCAGTGACTTTATTTTCTCTGTCTAGTTTGTGGTGTCTAATCCTGGAGAGTTTAGGAAAGAAATTTTCATGTTGTTAGAATTGAAAAAAATGTTTCAGTTATTGGACTTTTGAAAAGTTCATGCTATCAGACCCTGGAGAGGAATTGTAAAATTGTCTCTGCAATTCAAGAAAAAGCAACTGGAAAGAGTCAGCTGAGTAGAAACTTAGAGTTGAGATTGGTGTATAATTTCACTGAATTTCAGTCTTTGTAATGGATAATATTGGGAAACAAATAAAAGCAATGTTTTAATGTCTGTTTTAAGATCTTTCAGACTGTACTATGTAAACATACAGCTTGGTTTGTTTGCTTTCTCTTTTGTATTATAGACATATGCTTCATGGTTAAAAAATATCTGCAACCTTATCTGATTCTGTTTAAATGGCCAACCACCACATTAAATGACTAATGAAAAAATAAATAAAACCAAAATACTCCAGGTTCAAAATGTCTGAAACAAACTCAAAGAATGCTGACGTTCTGAAGAAGAATCATACTGAGCATGAACCGTTAACTCTGTTTCTCTCTCCACATTTGCTGCCAGACCTGCTGAGCTTCTCCAGCATTTTTTGTGGCTGTTTTAAAAAGAAAATACATACAATTTATCAAGCCACATTTCTTTCTAGTGTTCTTCCATTTTAATGCTGTGTTTTTGATTGACAAAACTGAGAGGTAACACGTTGGTGAGGAATAAGAGAGTGCCAAAGAAAGTGATTTTATGGTTAGGACGAGATAGAATGCATGAAGCAATTGATGGCTGTCCCGACGAACTGGACAACAGCTTTGGAGGAGAATAGTGCAATCAACAATGTCAAAGACTGCAACAGGGTGAGAAAGATGAGGAAAGAGAGGTCGCCTTTTTCACAGTCACACAATATTTAAGTTGGACATTTGGTAATAGGCATTTTGTGGCAGAAACCTCATCGAAGGGATTCAAGCATGGAACTCTGGGAAAGATATTTACAAATTTGCAAGCTGACAACCAAGATCAAGGACCTTGGAAACGAAAAGGAGAGAAGTGGTAATGTATGAGGAAGGGAGGAACTGGGCACCTTTCTTGAGGTAAGTGACAACAATGTCAATTAAAAGTGGGTTAAAATCTGAGGAAAGGAGCAATATCAGCTAATGTGAGAGATGTTGGGTAGCCAGCAATTAAGAGTGAATAGATTCAAGGGACCAACAAATTTGTCTTATAGATCAGTTTGAGGAGAGCATATTTGGAAGATAAGAAGGAAATTAGTGAAATATGTGAGTTCAGATATAGGGTAAGGGAATGGTTTTAGAGGAGGTTTGCCCAGCTGGATGAGGAAAGGTGAGGAGGGAGGAGAGGAAGTGGCAGAGGTAGGCAAATAAAGATCCGAATCTTCGTGAGAAAGAGCTCATGAGTTTGCTGCAATAACTTTTGGGCAAAAGAGGAAAAAAAGGTTTCAGAAGACAGCAGAACAAAGAAGCCAGGAGATTTCCTTACCACAAAGAAAGATTTTGCAATGGTAAGCTGTTTCCTAGACAAGAGCACAAGGTATTATTTAATGCCAGATCTGGCAGTGAATGCCTAAACCCATTTTATGTCAAATCCATTCAAATTGCATTTCTTGGACTTAAAGTCGTGGAGATGATCGCCTTAGCAGAACAGATAAAAACAGTAAGAAGGTAGTAATGGGTTTAACAGGTACTAGGACATGTAAAATCAAAGAGATGTGATTGTAGAGGGTCATGGTTGATTTGTGATAACTGGTAGGACAAAAGCTAAGTAGTTGGAATTTGGAAAGGGTTTTTGCAATTGAACTGGGAGTTAATGTTCCACAGATGGAGACAGAAAGAAGTAGCATTGGGAAGAAAAAGGGAAATGTGGTTAGGTATTGAAAGAAATTCTAATTGTATTCAGTCCTCTTATGTGCGGAGCTAAATGGTTCCCTGGAGGAAACAGGGTTCATGAGGGACTTTGCATCTGTGCTGTACAACTCTGTTAGCATTTTGGTGGAGGGGAGGCCAGTGCCCAGCAGTTTGAAAAGCTTGAACTCATGTCTGGTTTAGCTAAAGCTTACCATATAGACGTAAGCAGTATACAGATATGTATTCTGCAATGCTGACAGACCCAAAGCAAGAGCAAGTTCAAGCTCTTTAGCTTACCCACCCCACCATGAAGCAGATTCCCCTCAGTGTGATTGCAGCATGGGGAGGTGCTGTTTCCTCTTTTGAGCAGGATGTTTCTGACACCTTTGCTTTCCATGTATGCCCAGTCTCCTAGAGGGCATTGAAACCCATGATTACATGACCTGGGGCATAGCGCAAGCCTTTGTAATCATAACTGGCCTTAAAACAGGTCCCTTATGATCGAATTTTGTAAGAGAATTAGGTATAATTTCCAAGAAAAGGCGAATACCAAGGTTGAATCTGGGAACAGATCTACTATTTTTATAAGTAATTCATATTTTATAATGAACACAACTTCTCTGTCAATTCATGTTTAATTGATGTTGACATTGGTTTGATTGTTAAAGTTATAAAAAGTGAAATATTGCCTGCTGGTTTACTCATTTGGGTTGTTAGAATTTAGCTGTGTTGGTTTGTTGATCTCTATGCAATCACAATGATATGATTGAAGATGTCCTTTCCCAGGCTTTGTTCTCTCCCTCAACTGATGGTACACATTTCCTGAATTTTAACTCTGACAGAAATACTTCTATCGGTGTGTTCTCTGTTGCTACATGGAAATTCTTAAATTTGTTGACTCTCCCCACCATGTCTCCAACTTCAACTGTTGATTGATGCTGACACCACCACATCTACGTCAGGTTTACTTCGTGATGGGATGTGAGAATTTATGTCTGCTAATTCCACATTCACCACCAAGATATACATACACATTAATAATGACAGAACCATGTCCACTGATATATCTTTGTAGTCTAAATCCATTTAAACTCACACTGTAATACTGCTGGAGTTCATGAAATTTTCCACTGGAACTCTTCTTTTCGGTTTGATTTATAAACGCCTTCTCCACAAACTAGATAGAAATTCTTCTTTCTTCCATCTTGCTGTAGTGAATAATGACATGGATATCATCTTTACACCATTATCATGCCCTCCTGACTTTTAATCCACATCAGCATTATTCTACATCTCACCCCAAGTCGTGTCCCTCTAAACAGGTTGTTATTATCACTCAGTGTCAAGCTTCTCAGACTTGACCTCTCTGGTGCATTGACCATTCTCATGACCTGGTTCTGAGAAAGTTTAACGCTTTGCCTTCTTTCACTGATAGTGTTACACACCTTGATAGCCATAGAGTGTTTTTCTTCTTCTTCTTCTTCTGAGAAATAATTCCAAATTTTGATGCTTCTTTTCAAAACTATCAATTCATTGCAATTTCTCTTTACAATTCCATAATGTCTTTGAATATTACATGATCTTTGTTGTTTTATTTTTCACGATGATCATTCTCACTTTCTCTGTCCCTTTTTTATACTCTGTACCTGGACTGAGCTCGAATGACCTCATGCTCTGTGTCTTGTTCTGTTCTCAGCTAATGTTATTGTTGAACATGTCAGACCCCAAACTGAAAGCTAGCTTGATAGATTTGTTTTTATTACTTAACATGATATTCTTTCACTGAAACATAAGCATGCAATGCTGTAGATTTCTTTTTAACAATAGAACTAAAATTATTGCACAAAAGAAATGAAGACAAAATAGAAAAAACCAAGCTAGTTATGTATAACACACTTTCAAAACCTTCCAAACACATTGTCAAACAAAATTTCATCTCTCACTACAACATAACCTTCTATTACTCATAGCGTCATAGAAAGGTATAAGATGGAAGCAGACCCTTCAGTCCAACTCAACCATGCTGACCAGATATCTTAAATTAATCCAGTCCCATTTGTCAGCATTTGACCCATAGTTATCTAAACCCTTCCTATTCATATACCCATCCAGCTGTTTTTGAATATTGTAATTGTACCAGCCTCCACTACTTCCTCTGGCACCTCATTCCATGGACGTGCCAGTCTCTGCGTGAAAAGGTTGCCCCTTAGGCCTCTTTTAAATCTTTCCCCTCTCACCTCAACTCTATATCATCTAGTTCTGGATACTAACAGCCTGGGAAAAGACCTTAATTTTTCATCCTATCCATGCCTTTCATGATTTTAAATACCTCTATGAGGTTACCCCTCAGCCTCTGATGCTCTAAAGAAAATAGCCCCATCCTATTAATCTACTCCCTATAGCTCAAATGTTCCAACCCTGGCAATATGCTTGTAAATCTTTCTGAATCCTTTCAAATTTCACTACGTCCTGCCTACAGCAGAGAAACCAGAACTGAACTCGGCACTCCAAAAGTGGCCTAACTAATGTACTATACAGCTGCAACATGACCTCCCAGCTCCCATACTCAATGCACTGACCAATAAAGGCAAGTGTACCAAACAATTTCTTTACCATCCTGTCTACCTGCGACTCCAATTTCAAGGAAATATGAACCTGCACTGCAAGGTGTCTTTGTTCAGTAACACTCCTCAGGGCCTTAACATTAAGTGTATAAATCCTGCCTTGATTTGCCTTCCCAAAATGTAGCACCTCACATTTATCTAAATTAAACTCCATCTGCCACTCCTCGGCCCATTGGCCCATCTGATCAAAGCCCCATTGTACTTTGAGGTAAACATCTTTGCTGTCCACTACATCACCAATTTTGGTGCCGTGTGCAAACTTACGAACTATACCGGTTATGTTCACATCCATGTCATTTATATGAATGATGAGAAACGGTGGTCCCAACACTGATCCTTGTGGCACACCAGTAGTCTCAAATATCAGGGAGAGCATTCCCTTCTCTACTGCATCTATAGATCTACCTTAACTGGTTCTTTCAATTCCTGGTTTTCAGATTTTTATAGCCTCTTCCTTGTATATCCACACAACCGAGCTTAAACTTTTTTAGTTTCAAATAACACCAGTGGATTATTGAACCAACAACCTGTAGTCTGGAATTTCCAAATTCAAACCTTTACACTGAGGTAACGTATTTCCTAACTGTCTGAACTGACTCCTTTCTCTAGGAATAAATGTTCTTATGCCTGACCCCAGACAGGTTTTCTGTGAACTGATACTAAGAGCTTTCCATTCCATAGTATTCTCATCTGCACTTAAAATGTGTCATATTCTTTCCTGTGCTGTTTTGACCCTCGGAGGGGAATCTGGTCCAAGTGTATCAAAAGTATGGACAAAAATGGCACTAGTCAGAATTTCTATCTCCACAGAAACCATAAATAACGTAATCAAAGACAGAATAATATCAGAAGCAACATCACTGAAAATGTGATTCACTTGTATTGAGCAGTCAACGTAAGCTGTGTTTAGTTATCATTAATTTACAATTTTTAACTCCATTCCCCTTAAGTCAAAAATCACATAATTTACATTGTTAGCTGATGCTTTACTGCACAAAGTGATGCTTAATGTTCAAAAACAGACTGCAGTGTTACTTTTGTCTCTAACTCTTTAACACTGTTCTTTCAACTTGTAATATCTTATGGGAAATCATGTCAATTTACAAGGGATATTTTGCAGTTTTATCCCTAATTCTATAACAGAAACTCATTAACATAAAAGCTTTAATCTCACGCGGCAACACAACCCTCTCTGGGTTAACGCTTAAATGTAAGTAACAGCAAACCACATATACCTTAGTAGCTTGGAAGGATTCCCAGTTCTTCCCATAGTACAAGTTGAATTGCTGAGCAGTGTACCAGAGGGGTAGCATTATGGTTTTTTTTAGCATATCCCGAGGGTCTGGTGACCAAAAACGTCATTGCCTTCACCAGTTCATTCCATTAATACTGCCGCCCCAATTTCACTCAACTAGCACCCTCCTCCTCCGTGCCTGTCCTTTATAAAGAAGGAGAGGAATTACACTTGTTTAGCATTTTTCACAACCTCATATCCTAATTTTCTGAGAATTATACACTTTCTACAGTGTAGAAGAGGTCATTTGGCCCATCAAAATCAACATCAGTGCTTCGAAGGACATCCCACCCAGGCACACACCTTTGCTCTATCACCTTGACCCTGCATTTTCCATGGCTATCCCACCTAGCCTGCGCAGCGCTGGACACCCTGGGCAGTTTAACATGGCCAACCTGCCTAACTTGTACATCTTTGGGCAGTGGAAGGAAACCAGAGCACCAGGCGGAAACCCATGCAGACACGGGGAGAATGTGCAAACTCCGCACAGGCACTGGAATGCTTTTTGACATATAATCACTGTTGAATGTAGGAAACATTGTAGCTAATGTGTGTATTCCAAACTTCAAAAAATAGCAATGGTATAATGATCAGCTCAGCTCGTTTTTGTACAAAAACATAGCAAATTGGGTCAGGAGTAGGCTGTTTGGCCTTTCGAGCATGCACTGCCATTCAACATGATCATGGTTGATCATGCAATTTCAATATCCTACTCCTGCTTTCTCTCCATACCCTTTGATCCTTTTAGCCCCAAGTGCCACGTCCAACTCCCTCTTGAATATATCTAACCTTACGTTACTTATGGGATATGGGATTTCTTATTGACCAGGAAAACTCCCTTGTTCTACTTTGATTTAACCATTCATCTGTAAGGTAGCACTTCTTAGTGCAGTACAGCCTTGGTATTGCACTTCAGTATCAGCATGAATTCTGACGTTACGCCTCTCCAATTTGAACTCACAAGTCCAAGATGGGAGTGCTACCATCAATCAAGAATCCAGTGCATGTATCTTTTTTTTGACAAGCTTTTGAAAGTGTGGCAATTTTTTTCCCTTTAACTTTTGCAAATGGTTTCCAAATGTAGTTTTTTTTCTTAAAATCTCAGTATTGTATCGTGATCAGCAGCCTGCTGCTTTTTAATTTTGGCCTTTTGGGTTGGAGTTGCATGAGACTTACGTGCAAACGTTCGTGGTGTATTTGACAGCACTTATCAAATCTTCCCCTATGGCAGACAGGCTGTCTCAGGCTAGAATGGCCAAATGTTCCACATATTGTAATCAAACCATTTGTGTTCAATAATGAAGAAGCCAAAAAAGAAATCTGACAGCTGTGAAATAAAGTTAAAGTAGCCTGAAGCCTTTGGAGCATGTTGATCCAATTATGATGATCTGCTCATATCCTTGTGGTTTTTCAAAATCAATTATAATTTTTTAGCTCAAGGGATTTTTTTTTAGTTACAACAGAAAAAAAAAACTGCTCATATGCTGGAACAGCTGTAGACATTAGGACAAATGCATTGTTTTAAACAAAACGCCTGTAACTTTGTTTTTCATGATTTAGACATATGAAAAATGCCAAAAACTTAAATTTATAAATTTCTCCTCAGATTGCAAGGCGTTTTTAGTGAATGACAATTAGTGTCAAAGCCAGTCAGGAAATATCAGCATCAAAATAAAGGTAAAACATATTTATGTTTCAGATAAGGATGCTAAAGCCAAATCTAAATTCAAAATATTTTAGCTCGGTCGGTGAGATCTTTCAAGTTACTGATAAAACTTGAAAAATGAATCTCTTACAATTTCTTTTTAGCTATTTCAGAATTGTGTAAACTATTTTAATTATAAAATGTGGTCAAATTGAACTCTGATATTCCATGCTCAAATGTGTCTCTGTATTGAAGATTAAAGCAAAGTTAGGCTGAGTAGCTATCCATGGGACAGATGTAAAAAAAAATCATTTATTCAGCATCTTTTCATAACTATCAGTAACATCCCAAAGTTTGTCATACCTTCACAAGGAATTAAATATTTAAAAGGCCTGATGTTGAAAGTAACCAGCCAACTTATACAGAGTTAGGGTCCAGCAATGAGAGATGAGACATGATAGTTTTGTTATTGGTGAGGCTGGTTGCAGGAAAAGTGTTTGCCACAGCATAGGAAGTATTCTCTCCTAGTCAGCCAGCATCATAGGAAGCTTAATATGCATTCTAATAGGCAACCATGGCATTATTTTTACTCAGCATTGTTATGGACCTGACCAAACCCACTCAAAATATTTTTAGAAGCTAGCCTAATAAAGGTAGATGTGAACTGCATGTTCCAGATGTGATATAACTGGTCAAACTACTTGATTTTAAGCAGAACAAAATTTATTTAAGCACTATAGTTAAAATACAAACATAAGGAAGAATTCAGAATAGCTTAGCTATTGGAAAACTTAACTAAATAATAGATACAGCACTTGTACTAATTAATTATCCCAGTATAGTGACATCCCATCAATATGCCCTTTGGCAACAGTTAAATTCAGACTCAGATTCTAATATGCAGTTCTGCAATCCAGGAGGAAACAGCATAAAGAGAGATTGCAGAGAAAATAGCAGCTAGGGATCATTTACTGAAGCTTCCAACTCTTCCGGAACCCCAAACAGCTTCTGTTGCTATATCTAAAGAAAACTAGGAAGCCTGGTCTGTAGGAGCTACCCGCTCCCCTTCCATTGCCGCAACTATTTTAACAAACTTAAGGGCCTCCTAAGTTATTTACTTAAGCTGTTTTCGGTGGGCAATTCTATATCTCTGTCTTTATAACCTCCCTTCAAAAAAAATAAAGACAGACTAACTTTTTAAAGTGACAACATCATCACCGTATTCATTATAATGATAAGAGCATCATGGGTAAGTACAGAATTTACTGTTGAGCTTTACGAGGTGATAGTCTGACCTGTTGCACAATTGATTAGTTCCACAGTAGTATTAGGAAGTGAATTCTAGAATTCTTCTTTATCCATTCACGGGATGAGGGCATCACTGGCCAGGCCAGCATTTAATGCCCATCCTGAATTGCTTTGAGGGCAGCTGTGTGTCAACCACATTGCTGTGGGTCTAAAATCATACATAGGCCAGACCAGGTAAGGATGGCAGCTTACTTCCCTAAAGGGCATTTAGTGAACCAGCTGGGATTTCCCCCAACAATCGGCAATGGATTCATAGCCATTATTAGACTCTTAATTCCAGTTACTTATTGAATTCAAATTCCACCAACTGCCATGGCAGGATTTGAGCCCTGGTCTCCAGAACATGACCTGAGTCTCTGGATTAACAATCCATCAACAATTCCACTAGGCCATGGCCTCCCCACCAATCTTGACCCAGCAGTAATGAGGGAATGCAATATAATTTTGATTTATGTTCTTTAAACATCACAATCTTACCTGTACAATGCCACTTTTAACAAGTTAACATTTTTAAAAGAAATAAATAGCATATTGTTGTAAACCACATGTTCTCTAATGAATTATAAAATGCTGCTTTGATTTTGGATCAATTGTTATATTTGTGAACTTTATGACTGTTTCAGGTAATACATAACCCACGTGAAATACAAACAGGAGAAATGTTTACACACAAAGAATTACTTCCTTTTTCATCCCAGTCAGCCCATGCCCTTTCACAGGGACAGTTTGAATTTGCCAGCGACTACACTTCATGTTATCTCTAGGCACAGTCTTGCATTTTTGGTGGATTATTTGACACAGAAGAGAAAGTTTCATGAAACAAGTCGGATCAACTTGATGAAGGGTTTTTGGCCCCAAACAATGACTTTCCTGCTCTTCGAATGCTGTCTGAACAGCTGTGCTTTTCCAACCCTATGTTTATCAATCAACTCACACATGTAAAGCATTGTGGTTTATAGATTTTGTCTCTCCTTTATACAATGAAGAAACTGAGGACAGTTATGACACAATTCAGTCAATTCAATACAAGCTAACAACTATATCTGTCTGGGATCTTTATGGTTGAACCTACCATTCCTGAAATAAATAATCACACATCCTTTTCTTCTGCTACAAACTTTGGCACACAAACTTTTACAAAGTTAAATGTGATCCTCACATGCATTCCTCATTACCCCTCTCCCTGTTCTCCATGTTATGTTGAAAAACCCACAACACTTTTTGAAGACCTTTCAAAGCGAGCTAATTTGTACCTTTTTACCTTTGTGATAACTTAGCATGCCAATATGAAAACAAGCCAGGAGGTGAGAGCAAGAACTTCATTAATATTTATTTGATAGTGCAAAAATGGTATCTTGAGCTTCCGAATAAAAATAATGCAGTGCCTCAGGGCACAGGGAAGTCTAGTGCTGGGCCCAACTCTCTGTCAACAAATGAAATTCTGCTGCTCAAAATTGAATTTAAAAAGGTGATGTTTGTGCTCTGACTGTTCATTGGCAATAACATTTATAATTGATTGTATTATATTGCTGCTGAGGTTGCATGAATATGCATTGTCCCTTTTATGCCATGCTTTCTCTCCATGTCCCTTGGAATTTCTGTGTTTGAGGGCAGGAACAAAGGATGATGGAAATGAACTAACTTGCATGTTATATATCGCCAGTCTTCTCCTGTTTAAGAAGGGGGATTGACAACTTAGCAATCAAAAGGTCGTCAATTTTAAGAATTTCTACATCCATTCCCCCTATAAAATTATTTGAGTTACTTCACACATATGATTCATTTTAATGCATTGTCTTATTAGGAATTTGGAGGGCACAAAAACATTTTGAAACATTTAAATGTATATAAAGCTGTGATTTTGAAGAAAACTGCAATGGAAAATTGGTTTAAATTCACCTTAATCAGTTAATGTCTCTGCATAATTGGATTTTGGTAATATCTTTTCTTTCCCAAGCCTTCACTGAGTTTGTGATGGAATGTTCTTTTCAACCACAGTCACAGAAGCATCAACATTCAAGTGAAGGAGTACAGATTTGTATGACCTGATGATAATCTGAAGAAAAAAACTCAAATCACACCTTAGTAGTTACGAAAACTTCCAGGATGCAGGGTGACATAGATTGGGACCTGCTTATTGATGGACACATGACTTTTAGCAATGACAGGGAAGTGGGATGAGGGGTCGGTTGCTCCGTTAATTAGTGCTGGTATTAAAAAATTTGCAAAAGCTAGCATAGTCAAGAAAAAAGATGTAGAAGAGATAATGGGAACTGCAGATGCTGGAGAAGCCGAGATAACAAAGTGTGGAGATAATGGGAACTGCAGATGCTGGAGATTCCAAGATAATAAAATGTGAGGCTGGATGAACACAGCAGGCCAAGCAGCATCTCAGGAGCACAAAAGCTGACGTTTAGCTAGAGATGAGAAATGATAAAGGCAAAGAGTAACTTTTGGGAGTGGTATACAAGCCCTTTACATGGGAGAATGGAGCATAAAGAAAGAAATGAGAGTTTGGCAGAAAGGTAATGTCATAACATGGGGAATTCTAAATACATGAAGCTGAAAAAATGCACCTCACTGAGGGTTCACAGAATGTTAGTGGGATAAACTTTCAGAATAGCGAGCTCCAGAGTCAATTAGAGAGTAAACCTGATATTATGCAATTCATCTTAATTATTACCCTCATATTGAAGACACCCCTTAATAGCAGCACTCACAACATGAGCAAATTTTACATTTATTCAGAAGGAGAGAAGATTGGATCCAAGATTAACATTTTAAATTCAAGCAACAGCAATTATGAGGGCATGAGAGCAAAGCTAGCTAAAGTGAACAGGCAAATTAAGTTAAGGAATAATCCAATAGAAATGCCATGGTGGAGAGTAAAATGAAAATTTCAGAGCACACAGATGGATACCTTCCAGCGAGAAAGGAAAAAAATTCCAAAAGGAGGACCCACCATGACATGTAACTGAAAAGGTGAAAGATAGGATTGCGTTTAAAGAGAAAACATGTAATTGGCCTAAGATGGGTGTCAGTTCAAAAACTTTAGACAGAATACAAAAATAAAACTAAAATATTAATAAGGCAGAAAGCATTAGATTATGACAGAAAGGAAGAGATATAACAAAGAAAAGAGTTAATGATATAAGTGTGATGCTATAGAAAGTGAATTAATGAGGGAAAATAAGGGGTAGCAGTTGAATTGAATAGTTACTTTACATCAATGGATAGAGGACATAAGTAATATCTCAGAAATACCTGTAAATCAGAAAATAGACAGGAGTAGCACAAGAAAATGACAATCCTTAAGGAAGTGGTACTGAGCAAATTGTTAGAGCTGCAGACTGACAAATCTCCAGGCCCTATTCAATTTCATTTTAGGGTTTTACAAGAAGTAGCTACTGGAATCAATGTTGCATTGGTTTTTATTTCCGCAGAGATGGTTTCTTCACATTAGATAAAAGTGAATGTAACTTCTTTATTCAGAAAGGGATGGAGGCAGAAAACTGACCAGTTACATTAACACTTGTCATTGGGAAGATGTTGGCATATGGTACTAACAATGTGATAAGAGGGCATGTAGAAAAACTCAAGGTAATGAGGCAAATTCAACATGGGTCTGTGAAAAGGAAATTTTATTTAAACAACTTACTGGGGTTCTTTGAAGAACTAACCTCTGCTAGGCCCGCTTTTGCTTGTCATTTATACAAATGATTCAGATGAAAATATAGAAGGCGTGGTTAGTAAGTTTGCAAATGACATTAACATTGTTGGTTGGGTGGACAGTGAAAAAGGTTATCTAAGATTACAAAGTGATCTTGATCAGTTTGGATGAAGGGCTAAAGAGTAACAGATGGAGTTAAACTTGCATAAATGCAGCCCCTTGCATTTTGGTTTTGCATTTTGGTAGAACAAACAGAAGCAGGACTCATACAATTAAAAGTAGGGCCTTGGAACATGTTCAGAACATGAAGTCTTAGGGTCTCAGTTACATAATTCTTTGAAGTTTGTGTCACAGATAGTTAGGGTGGTTTAGAAGGCATTAAGCATAATTGCCTTCATTCATCCAGCATAGGAGTTGGGATGCTATGTTAACCTTGTACAAGATGTTGGTGTAGCTTCTTCTGGAGTACTCAATCCATTTCTAATCAGCTGGTTATAGGAAGAATATTACTAAACTAGAGAAGGTTCAGAAGAGATTTACTGGGATGTCACCAGGAATGGAGGGGGCGGGGTTGTTGAGTTATGGGGAGAGGCTTGATAGCCTGGCACTTCTTTTTGCTGGAGAATAGGAGGTTGAGGGGTGGCCTTATAGGAGCTTAGAAAATTATGAGGGGTATAGATAAGGTGAATAGCAGGTATCTTTTCCCTTGGGTGGGGGATTTCAAGACAAAGAGGCATATTTTAAGATGAGAGGAGAAAGATGTAAAAAAAAAGACGTGGTGGGGAAATGTTTTATGCAGACAGTGGTTCATGTGTAGAATTAATTTCCAGAAGAAGTGATGGATATGGGTACAGTGACAACATTTAACAGACATTTAGCTAAGCAGGTGAATAAGAAATGTTTGCAGGGATATGGGCCAAGCGCAGGCAGGGACTAGTTTAATTTGGGATTATAGTTGGTATGGACTGGTTAGACCGACAGAGTCTGTTTCTGTGCTGTATGTCTCTGACTCTATGTACAGATTCTGTAGATGAAGGCAAATGGGCGAGTGTGTTGTAATTAAAGTTCCAGAAGGATTTAATAATGTGCCACATCAAAAATTATTGCAAAAACTAAAAACTCATGGTAGCATGACATGGATAGGAAATGGACTAGCCAATGGGAAGCAGAAAGTAGGAATAAATGGATTGTCAAGGTACAAAGATTCACTCGGATCCATTTATAGGTTAGCTGAGAGGATGGTGATTGTTAAATTTCATGATTGATACAAACATAGGTAGGTTGATAAGTTTTGGAAGAGGCCTCCAGAATATATGTGAGTGGGCAAAAAACATGGCAAATGGAGTACAATATGGACAAGCACAGAATAAGCAATTTTGTTAGGAAGGATAAAACAGAAGCATATTGTCATATTGTGTAAATGGTGAGAGATTTCGGCACTATGAGAAAGGCCCTGATGTCATCGTGCATAAATTGTAAAACTATAGTACACAGGTACAGGAAGTAATGGCAGAGCTCCTAGAAATTATAATTTATTGCCAGATAAGGAGGTTATGTTGCTTTCTTACAGGGCACTGATGAGACCCCATCTGGAGTGATGTGCACAGTCTCAGTCACCTTATTTTAGAAAGGATGTAAATGCATCGGATATATTTCAGAGAATGTTTACAAGACTTGCACCTGAAATTAGAGGATTGTCTTATGAGAAAAGTTGGACAGGATAACCACTTGTTTCTATTAGAAGCATAAAAAGTGATTTGACTGAAAATTATAGTAGATGCAGAGGTAATGTTTCTCTTGTGGGAGAACTCGGGGAGAATATTTAAAAATCAGGGTCACCCATTTAAAACAGACATTAGATTATTTTCTTTTCTCTCTGTGGGTCTCTATCTGTTGGGGCTCCCTGGTATAGATTCTCAGCCTGAACAAGATGTTATGCAAACTGAAAGGCTGGAGTCCACAGTGAATTTTGTTAAAGACTGGTTCTGTGATCATTGACACGGCTGCCCTGGTAACAATCTCCATTAGAACTGGATGACTCACCAATGTGAAGTCCAGTTGGGCTTCTACTAGTAGATATTTTTGCATAGTTACATCATTAATACCACATAGTTTCTAAGCACCTCATTAGGAGTTAAACCAAAGTTACATGTTTCTGCCATTCACCTTAACTGAGTCAAAAATCCCAAAACAGATTTCCCTGGTTCTCAAATTGTTGAGTGATAACAATAGCATCTCAGAAATAAAGGAGGCTTGGGGCCACAATATACTTTCACTGTGTCCATTAATTCTTGAAAGGTTCAGTATCTGGTGCCTCAGGGTAAGTTAGGCTCATAACAACAAAAAAAGCTGTAGTTTCATAGGTTGTCAGGAGAATTACTCATGGCTTTTCATCTGCCCGGACATCGTTTGCTCAGAAAAAAAAGACACATTCTTTCTACATATTGGGTCCAGTCCTCAACGGCAGGGTTGAATGAGTCAAGCTTCCCAATCAAACGCATAATGTAAGAAATGCTTACCCCAACTCAAAGACAATTGAAGTGAGCGGGTTTCTTCAGGAATGTGCTTTACTCTCATTATCACTGAAATAACTTCATAGAAGCCAGTATCCCATCACCAAGTCTCATATATGAACAGTCCTTGACCTCAGTGCAAGTTTTTCAAAGCTAGCTCTCAGAGTGCCAGAATTTCTGACACTCCTTTTTTAACAGTCAGATCGGGGTCTCCGATGGGACCAGATTAACAGCCCCAATTAGGGAACTAATATTCTATGAGGTCCAGCTGGCTGACCTCATTACAATCACTATAGAAGGAAACACATTGCCATTTGTAACTAGAGATTGTAAGAACTGCAGATGCTGAAGTGAGAGATAACAGTGTGGAGCTGGAGGAACGCAGCAGGCCAGACAGCTTCAGAGGAACAGGAAAGTTGACGTTTCAGATCAGGGCCTTTTTTCAGAAAAATATTGCAACTAAATTGTAACATTTGTAACTAACTAGCTCAGCATTAGCCCAGAGAATTAGATGCCTGTGACTGTAGAATTTAACAAATTTATCACGAGCTGTAATAAATGCCTGTTAGACTTTTTGGTACAATTTTAGCTATGTCAACTTCTTATTTAATGGGAGCTAATGCAAATTATGCCCATCCTATACAAATACCCTGCTGGAGGCAAAACCATGAAATACAGTGGCATGTATGACTTTGGTTTCTAAAAAAAGCTTTCAATAAATGCTGTTGAACGATTACACTAATTCCTCAGTAATCTCGATAGAAGGATATTGTCAGTCCATTCTAAGTCAGGCCCTTTTATGACTTCCATCCCACACAAAAAGTCTTGTAAAGCTACTCAATGGAAGCAAACACATAGGAATAGACATTAAATGTCAGCTTTGCCGCTAATGCTTAGGTCCTGTGTATTTGTACTCAATATGGAAGGGAATAAAGTTACCACAGCATATTCTTAAGCTGTAACATATCTCAGATTCAAATGAAATGCTTGTGATTTATATTAACCATATTTTGGCACCATTAGAACTCAATATAAGCCTTTTAAGAAACTCCTGATCTCATAACGTGGTCTAGTATATTTAATTTGACCCTATATTTCCAGTTGTACATTCCAGACTGGGAGCTGAACCTTCAGCAACTCAGAAACTTCACTTTGGAATTCTCTCCCTAAAATCCTCAGTCTGACCAACTCCTATGCTCTTCAGTAAGCTCCTTGAACACATTTTGTAGGCAGTTAAATACTTGCTCAGATAACAAGGTGTAGAACAGGATGAACACAGCAGGCCATGCAGCATCAGAGGAGCAGGAAGGGTCTTTTCTGAAGAAGGGTCTAGGCCCGAAATGTCAGCCTTCTTGCTTCTCTGATGCTGCTTGGCCTCTGTATCCACCCAGTTCTACACCTTGTTATCGCAGATTCTTCAGCATCTGCAGTTCCTACTATCTCTAAATACTCACTCATGTAGTTTGTTACTTGATTCAGTCTAAGCCTGCCCCTGGAAAACTCCTTGAGATATTTCTGGTGCACTAAGTTCGAGTTGTTGTCTGCTTCCAACTGCCTACATTCTGACTTCAAGTCTGCCTTTTCTATTCATAGAGATTAATTTCCTCTGTAATTGGGGCGTCTACATTGATTGTTACATTGCTAATACAGTACAAGACCTGCACCAGCAGAAGTCAACTGAGGTGAAGGTGATGTCAGACATCCTAGGGTCAGAGCAACCTTTACAAATTAATTTGCAGGGTGTGAGTGTCGCTAATAAGACCAGCATTTAATGTTTCTTAACAATTACCCTGAACTGAATGGTTGGTTGGAAAAAAGTTGTGTCAATAGTTGATCCCAAATCTCATGGAGGCGAGACTGACTATGAATAACATTTAATCTCCTAGTGAACATTTGTGAGTTAGTTAGGTTCCATTAACAATCCAGTAGCTATGTGTATGTTCACCATCGTGAACACCTTTACATTCTAGATTCATTTAATAAATGTAAATTTCCCAGCTACTATGATAGGATTTGGAATACATGACTCCTCGAATCCAACAAAATGCCCATGAGGCTATTGCTCTGAACAATGATTTGATGAGGAGGATGGGGGCGAAGAGGTGGGAAGAGTCAGGCCTTCTAAAAGAAGAGTCTTGGTCTGCTTCACTTCAGACTAAATCATTGTCTGAACACTCAATTCAAATTGTTCGCATTTGTCATTAATTTGGCTGAAAATGTTTCATACTAAAACTGAACTAAGAGTTTATATTCAGTCTGAGTCATTCAGCCAAGGGAACATTTGCAGAATGGCCCCTTTCTTGAATCAAGTCTTGACAACCTTGCAAAGGTTAATAACTTAGGCAGACATTAGCTAGATATACCTCCATATCAAGTGTTTATACAGTAAACACTAACTACGACAACACAGTGTCTTGTGCTTTATGATTGTAACAGTCCTTTATCATATTACAATTGGCCATTATAAGGTATGTATTTCTTTCAACATTTCAACAACGTTCATCTCACACATCTATTTAAGATGCAAGAAAAGTAGACTATTGACAGTGATATATGACGGGATAGATTACATTGTACAAATGTTATATCTATGTCTTGTTAACTTCCTTGAGTTCTACATTAACCACAGCCTCAGCAAGATCACTTGTGTAAAGTTAGGTGCAGAATACACAGTAATATTCCTTATTTTGATTATAATAAATAACTCTTTGACCCTTTTGCTTTTCAGGACAAAGTTAGTTTATGTCAGCTGATAAAGGAAGATGTATTACCTTATTAATTGGAACTGACATTCAAAATAAAGCACATTTCAGCATATGTGACTCCTGCCAATATACCATCTGCATACATTTATATTCAATTCCCAATTACTTGCCAGCATGAGGTCATCAGGGTGCACTTTCTAGAAATTATTAAAAAAATCATATTTCTGCTTTCTCTCTGTCAGATATCTAGCTGTTGATTGAATTGAACCATTCTGCAACACTTTGTAAAGATGGAATTATTGGGCATTCAGAATATTCAGCTGAACAATAAGTGGTAATAAGATCAATGCTTTTTTTAAATTCTATTTTACCTATTATTTCTAATAAAAGTAGACTGCTTCATATTTCCATAGGGATTTCGAACAGAGGTTGGGCCAACTAATCTTGCATGTTTTTCATCGAATTCTTTTTAATACTTTCTTTGGAGTTAAAATGCTGCCTTGCATTTATAACCCATGCGGGGATTGAGTAATATGTTGTCATATGATGATGGTTTTTAATTGTAAAGATCATTCATTTTAACTTGGACTTTGTCCATTTAACAGACAAACACCTGAGCAACTGTATCCATGAAAATGAAGCCACAAATCTACAATGTGTATCATTGGGTAAGGATTCAAAGAGCTTATTTTAATCCCACTCAACAGTCAGAAACCAGTAGGTGAGCAATTATAAAACATTTCAGTTACTTACCCAACTCTGACTCCACTGCCTTTCTGTGGTTTCCTTTTTAAACTCTACTCTTTTAAAACTGGCAAGACACTCACCTGCAGATGCCTTCATTGAATCTTCAAATTATATTCTGATGCCATTAGGGCCCAAATAATTTTAACCCAAGGCCTGTTCAAGGAGGCCATTTTCACTGATTCCTGGCTGAGCATCCCAGCATCTTAGAGAAGGATGTCATGGTCCTCCTTCTCTGCCCTTACAATGGTATAGTGCTCCCCAGTTCAGCAAGGCATTGTCACTCCTTGCAAACGTCAGTGTGGTGCCACTCCCTGAATCCATCATTCCTCCTAAACCCCTAACTTTACCAGACTGACCAGGTGTCAATTGATACAGGGGCAGAATATGCCCACAAAAAAAAATTGTGTTCTCATCTTGGGGCCTGGGATAGGGGTGAGGGAGGAGGTGTGGGGGCAAGTGTAGCATTTCCTGCGGTTGCAGGGGAAGGTGCCGGGTGTGGTGGGGTTGGAGGGCTGTGTGGAGCGAACAAGGGAGTCACGGAGAGAGTGGTCTCTCTGGAAAACAGACAGGGGTGGGGACGGAAAAATGTCTTGGGTGGTGGGGTCGGATTGTAAATGGCGGAAGTGTCGGAGGATGATGCGTTGTATCCGGAGGTTGGTAGGGAGGTGTGTGAGAACGAGGGGGATCCTCTTAGGGCGGTTGTGGCGGGGGCGGAGTGTGAGGGATGTGTTGCGGGAAACCAGCACATCCCTCACCTTCCTGGACCTCTCAGTCTCCATCTCAGGCAACCAGCTTGTAACTGATGTCCATTTCAAGCCCACCTACTCCCACAGCTACCTAGAATACACCTCCTCCCACCCACCCTCCTGCAAAAATTCCATCCCCTATTCCCAATTCCTCCGCCTCCGCTGCATCTGCTCCCACGATAAGACATTCCACTCCCGCACATCCCAGATGTCCAAGTTCGTTAAGGACCGCAACTTTCCCCCCACAGTGATCGAGAACGCCCTTGACCACGTCTCCCGTATTTCCCGCAACACATCCCTCACACCCCGCCCCCGCCACAACCGCCCTAAGAGGATCCCCCTCGTTCTCACACACCACCCTACCAACCTCCGGATACAACGCATCATCCTCCGACACTTCCGCCATTTACAATCCAACCCCACCACCCAAGACATTTTTCCATCCCCACCCCTGTCTGCTTTCCGGAGAGACCACTATCTCCGTGACTCCCTTGTTCGCCCCACACTGCCCTCCAACCCCACCACACCCGGCACCTTCCCCTGCAACCGCAGGAAATGCTACACTTGACCCCAAACCTCCTCCCTCACCCCTATCCCAGGCCCCAAGATGACATTCCACATTAAGCAGAGGTTCACCTGCACATCTGCCAATGTGGTATACTGCATCCACTGTACCCGGTGCGGCTTCCTCTACATTGGGGAAACCAAGCGGAGGCTTGGGGACCGCTTTGCAGAACACCTCCGCTCAGTTCGCAACAAACAACTGCACCTCCCAGTCGCAAACCATTTCCACTCTCCCTCCCATTCTCTAGATGACATGTCCATCATGGGCCTCCTGCAGTGCCACAATGATGCCACGCGAAGGTTGCAGGAACAGCAACTCATATTCCGCCTGGGAACCCTGCAGCCTAATGGTATCAATGTGGACTTCACCAGTTTCAAAATCTCCCCTTCCCCTACTGCATCCCTAAACCAGCCCAGTTCGTCCCCTCCCCCCACTGCACCACACAACCAGCCCAGCTCTTCCCCCCCACCCACTGCATCCCAAAACCAGTCCAGCCTGTCTCTGCCTCCCTAACCTGTTCTTCCTCTCACCCATCCCTTCCTCCCACCCCAAGCCGCACCCCCATCTACCTACTAACCTCATCCCACCTCCTTGACCTGTCCGTCTTCCCTGGACTGACCTATCCCCTCCCTACCTCCCCACCTATACTCTCTCCACCTATCTTCTTTACTCTCCATCTTCGGTCCGCCTCCCCCTCTCTCCCTATTTATTCCAGTTCCCTCTCCCCATCCCCCTCTCTGATGAAGGGTCTATGCCCGAAACGTCAGCTTTTGTGCTCCTGAGATGCTGCTTGGCCTGCTGTGTTCATCCAGCCTCACATTTTATTAACCAGGTTATAAGCCAACAGGTTTAGTTGAAATCACAAGCTTTCTGAGTGCAGGGACAAATTTTCTGATGGTGGGTTTGTGCAGTCTGCCTGGAATCCAATTAATTCTTACACCAAGTTCACACCCAAGATTGAGCACGTGCAGATGAAACTAGGCATTTCATTTTGCAGGGGATCAAATGGATTTCCTCGATCCATATACACAATTATTTTTATTTTCTGTCTGAGAGCACCAAAATTGGTTTTCAAGATTTTGTTTTTTTTTCTCTGCCTGGTCTTTGCAAGGGTAATTGCCAATGCAGTGCTAGTACCCAGAGTGACATCATGTGACATTGTGATAACATTCAGCTCAGTTGATATTCTCTCCATGTGATCTCCATGTGCCATTTTAACCTTATCCAAAGATCCTGAGCATTGACAACACTGTCTGGTTCTTCGCACTGGTCATCTAGAATTGCTCCTCCAAAGCAAGTCCACCTTGACTAAATGTCACGAGCCAGAAGGTAATGATTCAAGTTCTATTTTAGGAAATTGGGCATCTTATCCAGATTGACACATCAGGACGCATTGACATGCAGCCTATTATGAATCCATGACTGTCATCTAAGATGGACATTAAAGATGCTAGGGCATCATTTGGGAAAAAAAGGACTGATTCATTATCCTCAGTAGAAACACATAATAATGTGTAAACATGTGATTAGGAGCAGGAATAGACCATTCATTAACATCCAGAAAACAGATTCTCTCACTGATTTATTGGGATCTTGCTGTTCACAATTTGGCTGTTGTAGTTCCTGTATTATAGTGGTGACTGTACTTCAATAGTACTTACCTATCGACAATGAGATTTGATATGCCCGTGCATTTTTTTTTTTGCCATAATGTTGGGTTCATTTTGTTCAGATAAAAGCAGATGGCTCAATGATATGAAACATATTTATTCAGCAGCACAGTAAAGGCAGTTTACCGCACTGATACCAAGCATCATCAGGATGATAGACTGACATTAACTTACCCAGTTCCCTTTTTATGCAACATTATGGGAGTTGAGGTGGTGTTGCCAGTGCTTACTCGCACTAGCCTGCTCACTTTATGTTCATTCCCGTTTTAAAGTCTGTTCAAAATATGGACAAAAGAGCACAGTCCAGGAGGTAAGGTGAGAGTGGCTGCCTCTGATATCAAGGCAACAATTAAACTGTGTGTAGTCTCAAACAGCCCAATTGCGATGATTGCTAATAGGTATCAGGGGAATACTTCCTGTTGATTGCAGCTGTACCAAGCGCAGTTCAGTTGTTGGAGTCCAAAGTTCAGTGTCAAGACACTGCTGTCGGAGATCCTTATGGTTGTATCCTAAGTGCAACTATTTCCAACTGTTTCATCTATGACCTAACCTCCATCCTAAAATCTGAAGTGGGGATGTTTTGCTGATGATTGCACATTTCATCTCAACCTCCCAAATAATGTCACACAATGACCAGCTCAGCGAGTGAACCAACCAGAGCACCCACAACCCGAGCTACAAATCTACTGAAGAGCCTGAGATAATGTCACAGTCTATTCCTGCTTGCTGTGATGCCTGGACAATAACTGCTGCTGCCACTGTAAGTAGGGTTGGTACCCCCCAAGTGCCAACCATTGACCATCTCCAATGAAAGACAATTTAACCACCTCATTGTGACATTCAATGTCATTCGCATTGCAGAACCCCACCAGCCAGATTGTTAGGGAAAACCAATGCTCTGAAAATTATTGAAACAGCCACATATGTCATTTTCAAAAATAAAAGAACTATATGGAAGCATTTAGCAGGGCTGGCATCATCTGTGGAGAGAGAGAGAGAAACAACGTTCACATGGATGACCCCTGGTTTAACGTACGATGAACAGCTGAGGATCCTGGGATTGTATTCATTAGAGTTTAGAAGGTTGAGGGGAGATCTAATAGAAACTTACAAGATAATGTATGGCTTAGAAAGGGTGGAAGCTGGGAAGTTGTTTCCATTAGGCGGGGAGAATAGGACCTGTGGGCACAGCCTTGGAATTAGAGGGGGTAAATTTAAAACGGAAATGAGGAGACATTTCTTCAGCCAGAGAGTGGTGGGCTTGTGGAATTCATTGCCACGGAGTGCAGTGGAGGCCGGGCTGTTAGATGCCTTCAAGGCAGAGATCGATAAATTCTTAATCTCACAAGGAATCAAGGGCTACAGGGAGAGTGCAGGGAAGTAGAGTTGAAATGCCCATTAGCCATGATTTAAATGGCGGAGTGAACTCGATGGGCCGAATGGCTTTACTTCCACTCCTATGTCTTCTGGTCTTATGGTCTAAAGTTTCACATCGATGACCTTTCATGCAATAAATATGGTGGCTAAAAGAGCGAATCAGAGGCAGCTATAATAACAGTTAAGTATCTCAGCACTATCTGGGACAACATAATACAACATGACTGGGATCCAACTCATGACTTTAAACATTCAGGCCTGAATTTTTGGCCTGGTTCAGGAGTTCACAGTTGGAACAATTCCTAACCTCACAATTGGTCACAGGAGAAAAGGGCCTGGTTGGTTGATTTCTCGTTCTGGATGAGAGTGGGGCCTGGGAGGCCTGGGGCTTCCTGAAGGAGTCTGGCAGCATCCACAAGGGGGAGCCAAGTGTGGAGGCAGGCTGTAGGATAGTCCAACCTTGGTGACATGGGACTTGGCTGTAGCTGTGCAAGAATAAAACAAAAACAGCTCCCAAGTCTTCACCCTTCATACCCTATAAACCCTCTCCTTGCACATGATCTCCATACCAATCTTGGACCTACCCAATTCTTGGCCCCTCATACCCTCCATGCCAATTTATGTCCCTCTACCCATCTTAATGATCCTTTATCGCCTTCTGTCAACTTAGTACCAACTCATGATAATCCATACTCCTCCATCCACCACAATGCACTTTTATACTCTCGATACCAACTCACCCAGTGTCCATCATGAACAGACGTCAGAATTCAGGCTGAGGTTAAATACATTTCTTAAGTATTTTTGATTACTTCTTTATTTAAAAATCACTTGCTTTGTTTAAAAAAGAAAGTACATTCACTGCATTGAACTTATTTTAATCCTTTATAAAGACAGATATTTGTGCTCATACTTCAACCTCAAAGATGTAACAAAGCAGTTGGAGATATCAATCAAACAATGGACTGACAGACATCCGGCAGTGATAATGGTAGGTTGTGAATTTGGTTACAAAATGCCAATCAAATAATGATAGCCCTTGTGTTTATGCCAAAAGACAGAGTGAAATAACAAACAATGAATTTGTTAACAATGTAGACAGTTTTTGTTTAATCACAAATATCCAAAGCGGAGGAGATGTAAATGGCTTGACAACTTAAAAGTCTTTTGATAGATCCCTGGGCAACTTTATTCATATTTCACTTGACAGTTTCTATGGGCTAAACAGTTGCAAACTGTGAATCGTCTTCTTGCTCATGTTCATGTTTTCTTTTAAATACATCAACGGACACTTGACCTCTCCCAATTGTGTCTTAAGACCATATCCAAAAGGATGACATATCCATGACTATTGCCCTACCTGTCCAAAGAAATCCAATAAGTTTAGACTTTCTCCTACCACATCTAACTTGCGCATATCACAAGTTGAATATCTTACACTGTCTTTGCACAAATCAGATCAGACAGCAGGCAGCTACAGTTTTTGATATCCCGAAGACTGGTCTTCCCAGATTTTGGCCTTTGGAACCATGTTGCTTTATCTGGGAGATCCCTCATCTTTACAAAGCTTCAGTCCCTATTTCCTCCATGACTGGCACAGAGTGGCGGCAATCTGCACTGTATGTGAGATTCATCAAACATTTCTTCGATAACATTTTCCAAACCTGTGGCCTCTACCTTTACATGGGAACACCATCTTCATCACCCTCGAGTCACAGACGGTGTGCTGACTTGGAACAGTATCACTAACCTTAGATTACTACTGGATCAAAATTCTACCTCTCTTTCTAATGGCATTGTGGGTGTAACCTCACTGCAGCTGTTCAAGGAGTTGGCTTACCACTGTCTTCTCAAAATCAACTTGTGATGGAGAATACATGCCAACAACACAAGAATTTCTATACTGAAAAAAATGTATATCTTGCTGTAATCTTCTTGACTCCAGTGCCTCAATCACCTGCAATCTAAACCATTTTGAATTAATCACTTTGTTGACACTAGTTATAGAAAAAGTGCTTAAGTTTAGAAAATACTGGAAAATACATCAGGAGATATAATGAGTGCCATTCCCATTGTACTTCACCATTATTATTAGGCAAAGACAACTCAAATGTTTAAAAGTATGAACAGGGGAGAATCGTATCACGTCAACTCCAAATTTCAGTTCATAGTTAATGATTGAAACACCTGCGTGCAAAAGGATTTTAACAGATTTAGAGCAAATAAGTAGTTAAGGACACTGTCTGCTACTTTATTTCAATGCTGCTTACACATAAACTTCAGTGAAAATTTAAACAATGTCTATCCCAGACAGGAATTGCTTTCACTTAACTGGCTTTCTTTCGAATCTAAGAGCTTCCTGATGATGAGAAATTAGGATGTGGAACGAGGCTGTTCAATTCAGGTGTCAAAAATAGCCCATGATCTTTCACTGGAGCTGCCTAATACATTTTTCTTCTTGTACCCATTCATAATCATCCTTTTCAAAATCTATCCAGTCACATCTTTATTAAGACTAGCCGCTTTCAGCAAAACCTCCCACTTTTTGGGAATTCCATGCAAAATGATCTGATTTGTTTTACAAATATTTCACTTCTCGCTTGTCATTATTCCAATGATTAATTCTGAGTTGTTTCCAATTTGTTCATGCTTCACCAATCATTCATAGTTATTTTACTCTTCATCCTGTGTAATTATTTTCATATTTTAAAAAGCTTGTTCTGATTTCTGCATCCATTCCATAGTGGCCTTCTTTGAGCTTTTGGAAAAAAAGTTCATGCCTTGCTTCAATAATGCACAAACAATCCAAAACGAATTGCCTAACCTATCTTTTCTTCCTCTGACCTTGTGTCTTCCTCTGCTCCAAATGTTTATTACCATCTCTTTAAATGATCCCCCCTCTGCCTACTCCCCACAACAAACCATAATCAGTTTCTCCCAATCCTTCTCCTCATCATCTTCCTCCTACTTCAAAATAGCATACCCATCGTGATGGATTCCTTGAGCCTATGGAATTCCCTATTCCAAATTTGTCCCCCCAATGTCCAGTATCATTGGAACTCCTGCAACATGTTTAAATCAGGCAGGAACATGAACCCTGGTGTTTGTTTCAGAGTGCTCACAGTCACTCTTGTATTGACTCATCTGTACTGTGGCTCAGGGATTTGTTTACCTGCCATCTACTGATATAACTTCCTCTGTTGAGATTCCCTTTCCTCCAGCATTTCATACATCCAAAGCCATTATCAAGTTTGGGTCTTCCAAGATAAGAAAATGTGAGGCTGGATGAACACAGCAGGCCCAGCAGCATCTCAGGAGCACAAAAGCTGACGTTTCGGGCCTAGACCCTTCATCAGAGAGGGGGATGGGGAGAGGGAACTGGAATAAATAGGGAGAGAGGGGGAGGCGGACCGAAGATGGAGAGTAAAGAAGATAGGTGGAGAGAGTATAGGTGGGGAGGTAGGGAGGGGATAGGTCAGTCCAGGGAAGACGGACAGGTCAAGGAGGTGGGATGAGGTTAGTAGGTAGATGGGGGTGCGGCTTGGTTTGGGAGGAAGGGATGGGTGAGAGGAAGAACCGGTTAGGGAGGCAGAGACAGGTTGGACTGGTTTTGGGATGCAGTGGGTAGGGCGGAAGAGCTGGGCTGGTTGTGTGGTGCAGTGGGGGGAGGGGACGAACTGGGCTGGTTTAGGGATGCAGTAGGAGAAGGGGAGATTTTGAAACTGGTGAAGTCCACATTGATACCATTAGGCTGCAGGGTTCCCAGGCGGAATATGAGTTGCTGTTCCTGCAACCTTCGGGTGGCATCATTGTGGCAGTGCAGGACAGCCTCATCAAGTTTGGGTCTGACTGGATTGCTGAAACTTAGACCAGCACTGTTCTTTAATCAGTCACAGACAATGCTGTCTAACATTGGTACTGTCCCAACACCTGAACGGACTCATCGTCAAAACTGTTCGTAATTCTAAACTCCTTCTAGTCCATGGTTCTGCACCAGCGGAAAATAATCCCAGAATCACCAGTGTCTTAGCTTTGGTCAGACCTATACATTTCGTATTCACTTCACAGTCGTTCTCCCTATCATGCCTTTTACTCATATTCCTTTTATTCTCTTACAACACTTTACCAAGCAATCTCTCAGCATCATGGCTGAAGCAATCCTTCCAATATTCAGCAACGACAGAAATGTCAAAGAAATTATTCCAAATTCTTTTTATAAACTTAATGTTAATGAACCACTAGAATCTAGCATTACTAAGCTAATAAGAATTTTCCCTGTTGTTGGGAAGTAGCTGAATTATATGTTTGCAATCAAGATTTGAACGTCAGTGTTTGCAATAGTCACAGAATGTGAAAAACATTTAATTTAATTTCAGCCCTGTTGCCGTGCTTCCTCTAAGTTTCACTTTTGCACAATATTACCTATTTCTCCCATTCTCCTCAAGGCTGAACAAGAAATTGTGCAAAACATTAGGACCTCTTGCCTTTGAGATTTCACTGTGTACACTGGCCTGCATTCGAAATCCGTGTATTTCATTGGGGTAATAAAATGATTAAAATAACAATGTGAGAGATTTCGAATGAACGTGGTCAAGATTTGAACGCTGGTTCCTTAGCAGTGCGAGGTCACTGTATTTCTGAAACCTTTCATGCTGCAGCTGAAGTAATGATTTGCACAAAGGAAATAAATTAGTGTTGGCTTCAACAGAATATGCAAAGTCCCAGCAGCAATTGTATATGTGAATTGCTCATTTTAAAGACTGCTTTTTGGATTTTATTTCTTTAAGATCTTTCCTTACGAAGCGGTTTTTACGCATCAGCATTGAAACGTGTTGTTGTGTTTGATCGAACTGGGCTTTGATCTGATGGGCACCTGTATGCTTGAAGAAGTTCAACAAAGCAAGGACCAAGTGAAGAGGGCTTAAACAATTTGAAGGGAATTGATTAAAGTGAAAAATGTTTTTATTTTCATATTCTCAATAGCCTTCCTTTCATCACACTCCACCACACCATGATTCTATGTTGACAATTAACTGATGTTTCTTATCTAACTTGTTGCTCTTTGATCAGTGTATATTTCCTGCAAAATGCTAATATATTCAGACATGAGGATAATTCTGAGTGGAGATTTCACTTCTGAATGGGAATACTTATGACTAATACTTGCTGCTTTTCACTAAGAAGTCTATATTAATGTTGTTAGCATTTGTGGTACAAAAACTTTGATTTAATTTTGCTTTTGATAAAAGGATGCATGTGTCCCTCTCATCTGATTTTTTTTGGAGGGTAATGAACAATATTTTCTCGACTTTCATATTTGTGTAGGAAAGAGGAAGGTTCTCAATTCTCATGCACGTAAATTGCTACTGAAGATTTTAAGCTTAATACATTTGTATTCCTGCTCTACCTACCATAAGAATGATAAAATATATTAATGAGCTGTTAGATTCTGAGGGCAGTTTGGATGATGAAAGGATATTTGTCTTTGTGAGAAAATCTACAACTTCTGGGTACAGTTTTAGAAACAAAAAAATGTCCATTAAAGACAAAGATGTGTAGGGAGGTCATGTTGAGGCTGTACAGGACAATGGTTAGGCCACTTTTGGAATATTGTATTCAGTTCTGGTCTCCCTGCAAGGGGAAAATATTGTTAAACATGAGAGAATGCAGAAAAGATTCAGAAGGTTGTTGCTGGAGTTAGAGGGTTTATGCTATGTGAAGAGGACGAATAGGCTGGCACTATTTTCCCTGGAGTGTCAGAGGCTGAGGGGTGACCTTACAGACATTTACAAAATCATGAGGGCTTGGATAGCATGAATAGTCAAGGTCCTTTTCCCAGGGTGGGGGAGCCCAAAATTAGTGGACATAGGTTTAATGTCACAGGGGTAATATTTAACTGGGATCTAATGGGCGGTGGTCCGTGTGTGGAACCGTGTGTGCCGCCAGAGGAAGTGGTGGATGCTGGTATAATAACAAAATTTAAAAGACATCTTGATGCGTAAATGAATGGGATAGGTTTAGAAGATATGGGTCAAATGTTGGCGAATGGGACTACATTAATTTTGGATACCTGGTCGGCATGGACGGGCTGGACCAGTTTCCATGCTATACACCTTTATAACTCTGAAAGGAAGAATATTTTCTCTTGTTAACCTTTGCAATCCTGATCACCGGAGAGAAGTGGAGCCTGGGCTATTGAATACATTTAAGGTTGAGTTGGACAGAGTTTTAATCTAGAAATGAGTAAAATTATGAGGAGTGTAGATAGAGTAGACTGTAAAGAAACATTTCCCCTAGGTGTAGGGATCAATGATCAGCCCCATTGATTTAAGGTAAGGGGCAGAAGATGCAGAGGAGATGCAAGGGGGAAAGCTTTTTCACGAAGAGGATGGTTGGAATCTGGAACTGAATTCCTGTGATGGTGGTGGAGGCAGAAACACTTGCAATATTTAAGAAGTATTTAGCATGCACTCACAACACCAAGGCAATGAGCCAAGTGCTGGAAAATGCAATCTGAATGGTTAGTGATTGCTTTTCATTTGCATGGCCCAATGACCTTCTTTTGTCTTGTAGAGCTCTATGTCTCAAAGTTTATAAGAGACAAGCAGGAAGGAGGATTTGAGGCCTCAATTTACAACAGTCCTAATATTATTGAATGGTGTGCTATTTTTAAGGGGCTGAATGGCCGATTTCTGATGCCACATTTTTATGTTTTTACGGTCCCGCAATAATTTGGCAGCGGTGAAGTAAATCGATCCATGCCTGTATCAAAATAGCAAGGAAAAGAACACTTAAAATGGTTATTGGCGAAGTTCGTCTCTGTCCTCTGTCAGTGCAGAGAAGAAAAACCTTGAGGAATTGCATAGACTGGTATGTTTTTTGAAAAGTTTTTGATCGTTTTAAACCATAATTTTTGTGCATAATGGGGCACTTAAAGAAGAATTAAAATTAGAAAATGCTGGAAATGACCAAGAGATCAGGCAGCATCTGTGGATGGAGCTATTGTGCTGCATTTTATGAAATGCTGTTGCCCCGTTTGAAAGACTCATGGAGACCGAGCTCCCAAAGTGATCTATGTCTGAGAGTAGCATTAATTAATTATAGGTGAAACCTCTGCCCCTTCCTTGAACAAAGTCCTACTGTAGAGACCTGCTGGCTAAACAAATACCCAGCATGTTTGCAGCCCCAACAGCACCATTTGGATGAATGACAACTGCTGGGATTGCACAAAAACCCAAATGCTGAAGAGCCCAGGCAAATTGGAACTGAGGCATTCCAAAGGGCATTGGCTGATTATTTGGATAGAAGCGAATTGCAGCAAGATGCAGGAAAATGCAGGAGATACTGGGTTCTGGATAACAGATCCGGTGCAGGCATGATGGGCTGAATGGCCTCATTCCGTACCACGAGAATTGTCTGATTCAGTGAAGTCAGGAGTAAGTGTCTAAGCAAGGTGTGTGTGGGACCAGTTTCAAGGGGCTACGGGTTGAGTTGTGGGTATAGATTTAAGAGAAATGAACATCCAAATGTTTAAGAAGTGAATCTTATTAATTAATGAAGAAAGCATTGTTCACTTGACAACTTTTGTGTTGGTTAGTGGGTAATGTTCAATCTTCTGAATCAGCAGGTTTTTGGGTTAGACCCTCTCTGGAGAATTGAAGTTTTCAATTAACCCTCACACCCTTACTGGGCGCTTCAATTTTATTTCTTTCTTTTGAATGGGACAAGGCAGATTAGCAGTTGAAAATTATTCCAAGGTGTTAAACTGATGACATGCTCTGAAAAATGCAAAGTTTTGAGCGACTTACATCCCGAGCTAAAACATGCCAAAAAGCTTTATTCTTTTATATCTCTCCATGTAAATGAATCTCCAACCACAAAACTTGCCATGTCCTTGATTCTCAATGTTAATGATTCTCCAGTTGGACTTGTCTGTAACCAGTTTTCAGGCCAAGCTGGAAGCAAAGTCATTTTTTTTTGCTCTTCATTGAATTACTGAATGGTTGTAGTACACAGGATTTAGATTTAAATTTAAATTTTATTGTCATCTGTACACAAGTACAGAAGTACAGTATATAATGTTGTCACCTACAATGGTGCCATCTTAAATACAGAGGTACCTATGTACAAAAAACTTAAGTACAAAGTAGAAAGGAAACAAAGTTAAATAAGTTAAGTATTACCTTCGTTGAATAAGTAGAAAAATAAGCAAATAAGATAATAGTTAATATTAAAGTCATTTTTAATATAAACTTGAAAAAAAAGGAATAAAGTTCAAAACTTAACAATTTTTGATGAGTCCTCTTCTTAGCTCACTCTCCAGGGGACCTCAGCTGCCTGTTCTCGATGCCGCCTCCACAGATACTGCAGCTCACTGTTTCCTTTAGGGTCGCTATGCCAATGCTGCTGTTGAAGCTGCGACCTCCCCGGTCTCCTCCTAGGGCATCCAGAACATGCCCGGGCAGGACCCATTGGCATGCCGAGACGCCACCATGTCAGGTTGAGAGAGCGGGCTGAGAGAATGCTGTGCCAAGCCAAGACACTGCTGAGACAAGGAGCCTATTCAGCCCTTTTGTGTTTATGCTATCTCTCTGAATGAATAATGTAACCATTGCTGGTCCTCCTCCTTCTTCCTGTATCCCAGCACATCTGTAATCTGTTAACAATAATCTAAATGCCACTGAAATGCATCAACTGAATATCCTAACATCAAACATTCAGTACTTTGCACATCCCAAGTTTTTTTTAATCTTTGCAAATTTTTGAACTATAATAAAGAAAAAGTTCTTACTTCTCCATAATCTCTGTTTAATGTCATTTTCTGGCAATGTATAAAATTTAAAATTGAAAAGGTTTCCCAGTTGCAGGTTAAAAAAGCAGGATACCCTAGATGAGCAGGATTGTTGATTGAATTACTCAGTAATTGTAAATTTAGGATTCAAAAAAGAAATAAATTAGGCTCTAATTATTCACTCTGAGCTATGTATATCTGTTCTGAATTTGGGTGGATTGCATTGTAATATTTGACACATATTTTGACATTAGCTAAAATGATGCAAATTTGAATGCAGTTAACTGCTGGATTCCATCCATGAACAAAACTCCTGTGAAGACATATCGCACACCTCTTCCATCTCTGAGAAACTTCGACAAGCGATTGCACCGTCAGAAGTTAAACAAAACTCACCATTTTCACTGTCATTTTACCTGTTAGTTGAGTTTGAACGAAATATTCCTCTACACTGCTAGGAACAGGTCTCTTATACTGTGGAGAATGGCCACTAAGCAACATTATTATACCTGTGGCCAATTTCAAAAGTGATTATGGTATCACTTACCTTTGTGAATAGTTCAGATTCTTGGAATGACTCTCGAGCACATTATTTGAACCCCTCAGTGTGGGAGCACTCTTGCTTCAAGGTTATGGTTTCAAGTCCCATTCCAGGCTGAAGCAAAAAATCCAAGCTGTTAATCAGTTGCAGATGAAACACAGTACTGTGCAGATGCAGTATAATTTGGATAAATGTGAGGTTATTCACTTCAGAAGTAAAATCAAGAAGGCAGATCACTACCTGAATAGCTGTAAGTTGGGAGGGGGGAGTGTGCAATGGGCCCTGGGTGTCCTTGTGTACCAGTCACTGGAGGTAAGCATGCAGGTTAAGCAGGTGGTAAAGAAGACAAATGGTATGTTGGCCTTCATGGGGAGATGGTTTGAGTACAGGAGGAGGGATGTGCTGTTGCAGTTGTACAGGGCCTTGGTGAGACCAAACGCGGAATATTGCACGCAGTTTTGGTCTCCTTTTCTGAAGAAGGATGCTCTCGCTCTTGGTAGAGTGCAGTGAAGGTTTACCGGGCTGATTCTAGGGATGGCAGGTCTGACATATGAGGAGCAATTGACGATGTTGGGATTGCTTTCACAAGGGTTCAGATGAATGAGTGGGGATCACACAGAGACTGATGAAATTCTAACAGGACTGGACTGGGTGGGTGCAGGGAGGATGTTCCTAATGGTGGGTGTGTCCAGAACCAGGGGTCACAGTATGAGGATTCGGGGTAGAGCATTTAGGGTTGTGATGAGGAGACATTTCTTCACCCAAAGACTGGTGAGCCTGTGGAATTCATTAACACAGGAAGTAGACGATGCCAAAACGTTGAATGTATTCAGAGGTGACTAGATATAGCACTTGGGCAAATGGGATCAAGGGTTATGGGGAGAAAGCATTGTTAGGTTATTGAGTTGAGCAATAAACCATGATCTTGAAGAATGGCGAAGCAGACTTGAAGGGCCAAATGGCCTCCTCCTGCTCCTATCTCCTATGTTTCTATGTTTCTATCAGAGAAGTATATAAGAACATAAGAGAAAACAGGAGAAGGCAATTCAGCCCCATTATCCTGCCCCACCACTTAATACAATCATGGATGATTGGATCTCAGCCTCAACTCTATATACTTCTCCAATAGAAACATATAAACATAGGAGATAGGAGCAGGAGGAGGCCATTTGGCCCTTCGAGTCTGCTCCGCCATTCTTCAAGATCATGGTTTATTGCGCAACTCAATAACCTAACAATGCTTTCTCCCCATAACCCTTGATCCCATTTGCCTAAGTGTTATATCTAGTCGCCTCTCCTGCCCAAGCCACATAATCTTCTGCCCTGTTATTAATTAAAAATTTGTCTATCTCCTCCTTAATCTTACTCATTTAAATTAACTGTTGCCTCTCCGTAGAGATTTTAAACTGCTCAGGAGGCGATGAAAGATCTCACAACATTAATTCAAAGAAAAGGAGAGTCGTTTTACTCTTCTGCATCCTGTTCATTGATAAGTCCTTGACCAGTATCTCAAAAATAGATTAACGCAATTATATCAGGGAGCTTGCTGTGTGCATATTGGTTGCCTTTTGTCTCCCATATAAAAAAAAACTCCTTTGGCTGCAAGGCATTTTAAAATGCCCTGAGTAATGAAAAGCTCTATGCAGTTTCAAGTTCTTTCCTTTATCTAGGATGGGGGATAACAAATTGCATTGTTTGACCTCAATTATTTGTCCCATTTTGATGTTATGTCCTTATCTGGATTGAGCTGTAGTCGGGTCTACATACATTACAATGTAATGCAGTTATTCTAGGGGAAGGGGTATTACCCTTGTGAATATTGCGTAGCATAATATTTACCTACAACTGTGTATGGGCTATGATTACTCTAACAAAGCTTGATCATGTTTTTGCTTGAATAAGGATTGCAATCTGTCCTGCTATAAGCTAACATCGTCAGTGACTGATTTACAGCATGTGTACAATTAACCAATTTGCGTGGTGATATTCTGGTTGGCTTTTGGAAACCGTCCTCAGACACATTTACTGTCCACGCACAATTTTCTGAGTTAATCATGCAGAAACATGCTAAAGTCTCCAGGGTTACCAAGATAATGAGATTTTACTGTAAACCCTCAAATCTTTGTCTGTGCGGGGGTGCCAGTGAATAAATTTGCTCTGTACAATGTTTGGTAGGAAAGGCGCGAGTGTGGGTGCAGTTCGGAGTGAGGGAGAGCTATGTTTCTGCCTTGGGCAATCATGCACTTCCTTATTGTACAGCTTTCCTGATCTGAAATATTTGTTGCATCCAGTTAATAACATGTGAACTGTTAATTTTTCAAAAACATATGTCAATATATTAGAAGGGAAAAATAAGCAATAATGCCATTAACACGTTAGAAAGTCATTTTATCAACTCGCTATATATTTTGGAAGCTCTATCAAGAAAGTATAATTCTCATGCCAAAAACAGTTGAACCAACTTCAGACACACTGCTTATTGAGAAAGGCAATAATGGATTTTTTTTACAATGAACAGAAATGTTAAGAAATGATTATAGGTTTCCTCCATTTGCTTTTAGTATTTAGTCTTTTATAAGAGCAAGATTCATATTCATGGTACAGATTGGTTAGTATGGCGGAGGCAGTAGTTTAGTGGTAATGCCAATGACCTAGTAATTCAGCAACACAGGTTAATGACTTGGGGACATGGGTTCAAACTTCATCATGGTGGACGATTGAAATCAAGAAATACCCAAAATAAAGAGCTGACCTAATGTGACCATGTATCACCATCAATTACTGCGGAAATCCATCTGGTTTAGTCATGCCCCTTTCAGAAAGAAAATCTGCCATCCTTATTTGGTCTGGACTACATGGTCTCTTATAATTGCCCTCTGGCAATCAGGGATAGGCAATATATTTTGGTCTAGCTCATGAATAAAGTCTACTTCCACAATTGAAGCATGTGACTCTCTGTTCAAGGTATCTACTAAGCAGAGAATGAACACTCCATAGGATCAGGTAGTAAAGTCTAGCTGTAGTTTAATTAATCTCACACTTTCTGTCATTTTTGAGGCATGGGCATCGTTGATCAGGTGGGCACTTAATGCCCATCCTTACTTGTGCTGTAAAGGTTTACTGCAATGAAATGGCTCTGAGGACATAGCACAGTGCAATTAATATTCCACTAGGTTGCTGTCACTGGAGTCGCATTAAGGGCATATTGTATCCTCGATAGCCCTTATTTTTAAGCTACGCTCCTTTGATCTAGATTCTTTCACAAGGGGAAATACCTATCTAAAAGCCTCTTCAGAATCTTGTACTTTTCAAATATACCACCTCTCATTTTTTGAAACTCCAATGAATTGAGGCCCAACTTCTTCAACCTTCCCTCAAAAGCCAAACACTTCACCAAAGTAAATTTAATGTAAATTTATTCTTCCTTAAGTAAGGTGACTAAAACTGGACACAGTTTTATTAACCGTAGTTATTTGTAGCAAGATTTTCTTACTTTTGGATGCCATTCTATTTGCAATAAAGGCCAACATTCTGTCTGTCTCACAAATTACTTGCTTTTCCTGCATGCTGAGGTTTTGTGATTTACATACCAGAAAAACCGAATCGCCCACTGCAGCATTCTGTGCTTTCTCTCCATCCAAATAATACTCTGCTTTTGTTTCGGGCCTAGACCCTTCATCAGAGAGGGGGATGGGGGGAGGGAACTGGAATAAATAGGGAGAGAGGGGGAGGCGGACCGAAGATGGAGAGTAAAGAAGATAGGTGGAGAGAGTGTAGGTGGGGAGGTAGGGAGGGGATAGGTCAGTCCAGGGAAGACGGACAGGTCAAGGAGGTGGGATGAGGTTAGTAGGTAGCGGGGGGTGCGGCTTGGGGTGGGAGGAAGGGATGGGTGAGAGGAAGAACCGGTTAGGGAGGCAGAGACAGGTTGGACTGGTTTTGGGATGCAATGGGTGGGGGGGAAGAGCTGGGCTGGTTGTGTGGTGCAGTGGGGGGAGGGGACGAACTGGGCTGGTTGAGGGATGCAGTCGGGGAAGGGGAGATTTTGAAGCTGGTGAAGTCCACATTGATACCATATGGCTGCAGGGTTCCCAGGCGGAATATGAGTTGCTGTTCCTGCAACCTTCGGGTGGCATCATTGTGGCAGTGCAGGAGGCCCATGATGGACATGTCATCAAGAGAATGGGAGGGGGAGTGGAAATGGTTTGCGACTGGGAGGTGCAGTTGTTTTTTACGAACTGAGCGGAGGTGTTCTGCAAAGCGGTCCCCAAGCCTCCGCTTGGTTTCCCCAATGTAGAGGAAGCCGCACCGGGTACAGTGGATGCAGTATACCACATTGGCAGATGTGCAGGTGAACCTCTGCTTGATGTGGAATGTCATCTTGGGGCCTGGGATGGGGGTGAGGGAGGAGGTGTGGGGACAAGTGTAGCATTTCCTGCGGTTGCAGGGGAAGGTGCCGGGTGTGGTGGGGTTGGAGGGCAGTGTGGGGCGAACAAGGGAGTCACGGAGAGAGTGGTCTCTCTGGAAAGCAGACAGGGGAGGGGATGGAAAAATGTCTTGGGTGGTGGGGTCGGATTGTAAATGGCGGAAGTGTCGGAGGATAATGCGTTGTATCCGGAGGTTGGTAGGGTGGTGTGTGAGAACGAGGGGGATCCTCTTGGGGCGGTTGTGGCGGGGGCGGGGTGTGAGGGATGTGTCGCGGGAGATGCGGGAGACGTGGTCAAGGGCGTTCTCGATCACCGTGGGGGGAAAGTTGCGGTCCTTAAAGAACTTGGACATCTGGGATGTGCGGGAGTGGAATGTCTTGTCGTGGGAGCAGATGCGGCGGAGGCAGAGGAATTGGGAATAGGGGATGGAATTTTTGCAGGAGGGTGGGTGGGAGGAGGTGTATTCTAGGTAGCTGTGGGAGTCGGTGGGCTTGAAATGGACATCAGTTTTCTAGGTAGCTGTGGGAGTCGGTTAGGGTTACACTTGTCCCCACACCTCCTCCCTCACCCCCATCCCAGGCCCCAAGATGACATTCCACATCAAGCAGAGGTTCACCTGCACATCTGCCAATGTGGTATACTGCATCCACTGTACCCGGTGCGGCTTCCTCTACATTGGGGAAACCAAGCGGAGGCTTGGGGACCGCTTTGCAGAACACCTCCGCTCAGTTCGCAAAAAACAACTGCACCTCCCAGTCGCAAACCATTTCCACTCCCCTTCCCATTCTCTTGATGACATGTCCATCATGGGCCTCCTGCACTGCCACAATGATGCCACCCGAAGGTTGCAGGAACAGCAACTCATATTCCGCCTGGGAACCCTGCAGCCATATGGTATCAATGTGGACTTCACCAGCTTCAAAATCTCCCCTTCCCCGACTGCATCCCTCAACCAGCCCAGTTCGTCCCCTCCCCCCACTGCACCACACAACCAGCCCAGCTCTTCCCCCCCACCCATTGCATCCCAAAACCAGTCCAACCTGTCTCTGCCTCCCTAACCGATTCTTCCTCTCACCCATCCCTTCCTCCCACCCCAAGCCGCACCCCCCGCTACCTACTAACCTCATCCCACCTCCTTGACCTGTCCGTCTTCCCTGGACTGACCTATCCCCTCCCTACCTCCCCACCTACACTCTCTCCACCTATCTTCTTTACTCTCCATCTTCGGTCCGCCTCCCCCTCTCTCCCTATTTATTCCAGTTCCCTCCCCCCATCCCCCTCTCTGATGAAGGGTCTAGGCCCGAAACGTCAGCTTTTGTGCTCCTGAGATGCTGCTTGGCCTGCTGTGTTCGTCCAGCCTCACATTTTATTATCTTGGAATCTCCAGCATCTGCAGTTCCCATCATCTCTAATATTCTGCTTTTGTCTTGTTCCTACTCACCCCGATCACTCCACATTTTGCTGCACTTTATGCAATCGGCTACGTGGTTGCCCACTTGCTTAATCTTTTCAGACTCTGCACCCTTCTTACAAGTTTGTACCCCACCAATCTTCTCAATATTGGCAAATTTGTATACAGTTGGTCTCTTCATCTGCGTTTTTAGTATAGCTGATAAATAGTTGAAGTCACAGCACACCTCACTCCATTGGTTCCATTTTTTAAATCCTAAAAATGAGGAGGTGCAAATGGTGCTGAGCCCTTCTAACCTTATAATGGAGGGGAGGTCATTGACGAAGCAGCTATGAAATTATCTGATGGTTGAGAAATATTTCAAACAATTTTATTGGTTTACCTCATTTTAATGATAAGACTTCATGATTGATTAACTGAGATTTGACTTTTTTTTTCACAAACTAAATGTATTTTTACAATGATCACTTCCTGTTTGCTTTTCTTGTATCTGAATGTCTTCCACAGTTCTGATTAATGTAGTTTTGCATCAAGTCAATGCATAAGTCAGAGGTTTGATTAATGGTGATAATGATAGCTGCTAGGAATGTAGTTGGATAATATTTGAGGGTAGCAGAAACAACAAACTTTTTGCTGGAGATCCATGTATTGCTGTCTGCCAATTCTGTCACTGGAAACATAAAGTTAAATAATGTTACAGTTCCCAGTGCTATCTTATCAGCATCACCTCTCCATCAGTGCACAGGCCAAGAGTGGTTCAGGTTTGCACAGAGATCTTTAGACACCACAAAAAGTGATTCCTGGCTACAGTCACCAAGGAAGTAGGCTCCCAACTCTTTTAATCACGTAATCCTCCAAGGATTCTAATTTTTTTTCCTCTGAAGCAATTGCCTGAGGAAAAACAATTCCATTTCAGGCCATTTAACAATAAGCCATTTATTAACATTGTCAAACTGTTGCATGTCGATTTTACCAGGTGTAAGGAATGCAACTATGCTATCAATTACAATAAGGCATTTAACATATTTTTGGCAGTACCTGGCTGAAAGAGACTATACACCCAAACTCTTTGAGCCCATTCTCTACCCAAGAAACAAAAACTTCACATTCCAACATTAAGGCCCTGATCTCGGAAACTGGGTTTACGCCAGGAGAGGATTTCATGTCCAATTGGTGTAGAGTAATGAATGTTTCAGCGCATCTCTCTGGGTCAGGTTGAAAATATTTTCATATACTGTGATGATAAGTGAGAAATTTATAAATATCTTGATATAATTTCTTCGGTTTGGATTTGAAAATAGTTGGATGTGGGTTTGTGAAAGAATTAAATCAAAATCAAGGCTGGAAGTTCCTTTTGGAACAGCAACCTAATCCTGAACCTGTCTGACAGCAGCGAACATCTAGAATGTTAATTGATTATCATTTAAACTCTGGTGGCTTATGACAGGTACAATAAATGTTGAAGGCAATTAGTTTGTTTTCAGTTTGGAAAAAAAATACAGATTGAATGATTTTACAGCATTTGGATGTGACCTGGCTGGATCAGAAGACTTCTTCTTGATAGGAGTCTTTTAGAACATTTAAGGGAATAATTTACCTCAGTAGAAGGAAAAGCGTGCAATTTCAAGGCATGAATGTTGGGTTAAAAATCTTTGGATTATTAGAAGTTGAGAAAGTCTTAGATTTTTGAGTATTCTTGTGAAGAGATTCTAAGAAGACACTTAAGTATTTTTAAAATAGTCACATAGCCTAAAACAAGTGTCACAAATGTAGAGGGCTCTGCTTTGTCAGCACTGAATACAGCAGATGAGATAAAAGTACAAGTAAATTGTTATGTCACCTGTAAGGTGGGTTTGTGGCCTGGAACAGGGAGGCAGGAGGATGTAAAAGGACAAATGTAAAATTTTCTGTGATTGCACATGTAGATGCCATGTGGAATATTGATTATAACTTGGTTCAGGATACTTCCATCTGAGAGACCAGTTGGGCCTTGCACTGAGATGTGATGAAAAATTGTTGCTGGGTTATGACATGGAAACAATACCAGAATTAATCTAGGTTAGCTGCAATGATAACCAGAAAAAGGAGACTGTTAAAGAATATTCAGATGAAATAGAGTTTCTGGAAATCCTTGGTTCTATCTTTCTTGCTTTACCCAATTTGAAATTGTGGCTCTCATTTTCTCTGAGGTTGGAGGGAGAGGACAGATCAAACGAAGTGAAGTTACAGGATCACTGGACAAACCTAAGGCTGAAGCTAAAAATTATTTTGCCACAAAACCAAGAAATTCTGGTTGGAGGTAAAATTTGAGTCAGTCTTCTATCAGCATCAACCAAGCCATTTGGTTTTTTGACTTCTGTTCAGTCCTCCTCAGAGAGAAAAAAAAATTCTGATTGTGCTACAAATGGCTCCTTCCTGGAATCAGTAAGCTTTGCTAGTGGCACATACTAGCACTTGAGTGCAGTATTTCCCAAAGTAATCAGGGAATTTTTTCATTTGAATTTCCAATCGAACAAACTGTATACTCCTGTGCCAACACCTGGCAAGAATTCTATCTAGGCACTGAATAACTCTGTAGGAGAAGGCAATGAACCAAAGTGAGGTGATTGGCTTTTAATCAAGGATATTTGTTTTCTTAACAGCAGAAAACAAAAATGGAACCTCATCTGCTCTGCCATGTCAAGTCTTTGCGCCACTTTTGAAGATGTAGAAATTATAAACAATGACAAGACTAGAAGTCCCAGTCTAATTCTAGAAATAGTGTAGAAGCAACCGAATGTATATCCAAAACGAATGATAACCATTATCCCATACTATAGGAATCATTGTCAAACTTGGATTTTTGGCCATAGATGTAAGGAGCACTTCAGGGATACTTCCTCATGCAACAGATTCTAGCCTTGAGCTATCAACAGTAACAGCAGACTCTCCAACTTACATTCCATCACATAACCTTGTAGAAACCTTCCCTGTTCTTATCACTGATAACTGACACAAGTTGGAAGGATTTACGGGTGGATCCTAACCTGTTTGGCGACATTGATTACATTTTTACTTAGCAATCAAATCCTGGACTGGGGGAGGGGCTCTTGTAGTGCCGTGATAGTGTCCTTACCTTTGGACAGGTAGCCCACATTCAAGCCTTTCTTGCTCCTGAGGTGTGTAATAATATCTTAGAACAGATTGTTCTGAAAATACCAGTCCTGAAATGAGGCTAGACCTTCTGTCTCAAAGGCAAGGACAGTAGCCTCAGAGCTAAAATTTCTCCCACTAAACATTTCTATCCAACATCAAAATTGTTTCAAGATTTTGGATCTTAATAGGAGCAGTGAGATGAAAAGAACAGCTTCAATAGCATCCGTTATATTTTCTATGGTTGGCTATGCACTATTCTAAATTCTGGTTGAGTGAATTATGCAACATCCGTTCTCAAGACACTTCAACCAGCACAGAGACATAATGAGCGGTTGCCTCAAGCTAGTCTCACTGTATAATTCAACAAGGAAGTTTACAAAGTCTATTTCATCTAAATATTCTTCACAGTCTCCTTTTCTATTGTGACTGTGAGTTAATCCAGATTAATTCCAGTATTGTTTCTATTTCATAATCTTGCAACAAATTTGCTGCACCATCACGCCTCATTTCAAGGCCTATTTGCATTCTCGGATGAAGGGAAATGGTAACTATTCAGAGAAAAGCCTTCTTTTCTTTGTTCTGTCTAACATTATTAACATACTCTGTCTAAAGTAGGTTATGTCTCATAATGTCATTGCGCCTTGGAAGTTTGCTGTCACTTTTACGATATTACAACAGTGACTGAGTACTTTGTTCACTGTAGCGTTTTGTGGCATCCCGCAGCTTGTAAGTGAGGCTGCATCTGTGGAAGCCTTTCTCGTTTCTTTTAATTCAGTTTGTTAGTTGATTGTAGATTACCTGAAAATTTCAATCGACTTGTTCCTTTATTGAATTCATTCAGCTGCCAGAATCTCATCATTACAAATTATTACTGATTGAAATTTTAGTGCCGCCCAAAGGGGTTAACTTATATTACACTCACAGCCAACAACTAGGTTGTTTAACCACTATTTACCCAAAGTGAGGTGGCTTGTATTGTTGAAAATCATTATCAACCAGGTAGGTGGGTTGTTCATCAATCTTTGTCCTTTTGAGTTGAATATGTAAATATGATCTATGGAACAGATTGAATCTCTTGTTTATTCAAATTTACTTCTTGATAATGATATTCTGTGTAGCTGGGTTACCATTCAGCCTTGGGGTCAAATTGGATCTTTTTATTGTAGTTTGGTCAACTGCATTTTTAAAAAAATCATCTCACTATAACTTTGCGATAAAAACAGCCGGGGTCACATTAAATTTCTTAGACTTGTGACTCTCAAGCGCTTTTTTCCTTGTCCTGAACAGTGGGTGATCGTACCAAAAAAGTTGTATTCACTCTTTACAACTATCAGAATGATTGAATTCTATGATGATAGACCACAAGTCAAATTATAACGTGCCAACTTTATAAGCCAATATCAATGAACTTCTAGAAAGTACATCAAACCCTTGATCTATTCTCACCAATAAATTTTTTTGAAATAACCCTTGATATTTTACAGTTTTTTTACTGTGGCATCCTTGAATACAAAGGAACTATTTTCAAAGTACTGAGAAAGGATGGAGATAAGAATTCAGATATATTTGGATTTTGGACAAAATTCAGTTACAAAAGATGAAATGGCTGTGATATGAGTGGCTTCATTGACTCCATTTACACTTCTTGTTGCTGCAGAAAGGCTGCCAACTTCATCAAAGGCCCCCTCCATCCCGGTAATGCTATCTTCAAACCTTTTCCGTCAGGCAGAAGATACAGAGGTTTGAACACGTGCACCAGCAGGTTCAAGAACAGCTCCTTCCCTGCTGTTATTAGACTGTTGAATGGGCCTCTCTAAGTTCAAATGATGTTAACCCTGCTAATGTTGATCTTGCTTTGTGCACCTTCTATGCAGTCGTAACCTTGTATGCCATGCTCTGCTTAAGCACTCTATGATCTGTATGTACTTGTTTGCTATGATCTACCTGTGTTACTCACAAAACAAAGCTTTTCACTGTACTTGGGAATATGCAACTACAATATATCAAATCAAATCAAATCAATAATTCATACAGCATTCCTGAATACTTTTTGAGAAGATGCATAAGATCTATCAAAATAAAGAGATCTGTATGTTGTACAAAACTCATATTAAAATAAAAGACAGAGGAAAGCCATGTGTATAAGCTAAGGACTTTTTTTTCTATTGATTAGTGGGATGTGGGTGTCACTGGCTGGCCAACATTTCTTGCCCATCCCGAGTTGCCCTTGAGAAAGTGATGGTGAGCTGCCTTCTTGAACTGCTGCAGTCCTCCTGCTGTGGGTTGACCCACAATGCCATTAGGGAGGGAATTCCAGGATTTTGACCCAATGACAGTAAAGGAAAGGTGATATATTTCTCAGTTAGGATGGTGAGTGGCTGGAGGGGAACTTGGAGGTGGTGGTGTTCCCATATCTCTGCTGCCCTTGTCCTTCTAGATGGAAGTGATCATGGGTTTGGAAGGTGTTGTCTGAAGATCTTTTGTGAATTTCTGCAGTACATCTTGTAGATAGTACACACTGCTGCTACAGAGCATCGGTGGTGGAGGGACTGGATGCCTGTGGCCAATCAAGTGGGCTGCTTTGACTTGGATGGTGTCAAGCTTTTTGATTGCTGTTGGGGCTGCACTCATCCAAGCAATTGGGGAGTATTCCATCACGGCCCTGACTTGTGCCAAATAGATGGTAGACAGTCTTTGAGGAGTCAGGAGATGAGTTACTGGCTTGCTTCTGGCCTGCTCTTGTAGCCACTGTGTTTAACTGGTGAGAGATAATGGGAACTGCAGATGCTGGAGATTCCAAGATAATAAAATGTGAGGCTGGATGAACACAGCAGGCCAAGCAGCATCTCAGGAGCACAAAAGCTGACGTTTCGGGCCTAGACCCTTCATCAGAGAGGGGGATGGGGGGAGGGAACTGGAATAAATAGGGAGAGAGGGGGAGGTGGACCGAAGATGGAGAGTAAAGAAGATAGGTGGAGAGGGTGTAGGTGGGGAGGTAGGGAGGGGATAGGTCAGTCCAGGGAAGACGGACAGGTCAAGGAGGTGGGATGAGGTTAGTAGGTAGCTGGGGGTGCGGCTTGGGGTGGGAGGAAGGGATGGGTGAGAGGAAGAACCGGTTAGGGAGGCAGAGACAGGTTGGACTGGTTTTGGGATGCAGTGGGTGGGGGGGAAGAGCTGGGCTGGTTGTGTGGTGCAGTGGGGGGAGGGGATGAACTAGGCTGGTTTAGGGATGCAGTGGGGGAAGGGGAGATTTTGAAACTGGTGAAGTCCACATTGATACCATATGGCTGCAGGGTTCCCAGGCGGAATATGAGTTGCTGTTCCTGCAACCTTCGGGTGGCATCATTGTGGCAGTGCAGGAGGCCCATGATGGACATGTCATCAAGAGAATGGGAGGGGGAGTGGAAATGGTTTGCGACTGGGAGGTGCAGTTGTTTGTTGCGAACTGAGCGGAGGTGTTCTGCAAAGCGGTCCCCAAGCCTCCGCTTGGTTTCCCCAATGTAGAGGAAGCCGCACCGGGTACAGTGGATGCAGTATACCACATTGGCAGATGTGCAGGTGAACCTCTGCTTAATGTGGAATGTCATCTTGGGGCCTGGGATGGGGGTGAGGGAGGAGGTGTGGGGACAAGTGTAGCATTTCCTGCGGTTGCAGGGGAAGGTGCCGGGTGTGGTGGGGTTGGAGGGCAGTGTGGAGCGAACAAGGGAGTCACGGAGAGAGTGGTCTCTCCGGAAAGCAGACAGGGGAGGGGATGGAAAAATGTCTTGGGTGGTGGGGTCGGATTGTAAATGGCAGAAGTGTCGGAGGATAATGCGTTGTATCCGGAGGTTGGTAGGGTGGTGTGTGAGAACGAGGGGGATCCTCTTGGGGCGGTTGTGGCGGGGGCGGGGTGTGAGGGATGTGTCGCGGGAGATGCGGGAGACGCGGTCAAGGGCGTTCTCAATCACCGTGGGGGGAAAGTTGCGGTCCTTAAAGAACTTGGACATCTGGGATGTGCGGGAGTGGAATGTCTTATCGTGGGAGCAGATGCGGCGGAGGCGGAGGAATTGGGAATAGGGGATGGAATTTTTGCAGGAGGGTGGGTGGGAGGAGGTGTATTCTAGGTAGCTGTGGGAGTAGGTGGGCTTGAAATGGACATCAGTTACAAGCTGGTTGCCTGAGATGGAGACTGAGAGGTCCAGGAAGGTGAGGGATGTGCTGGAGATGGCCCAGGTGAACTGAAGGTTGGGGTGGAAGGTGTTGGTGAAGTGGATGAACTGTTCGAGCTCCTCTGGGGAGCAAGAGGCGGCGCCGATACAGTCATCAATGTACCGGAGGAAGAGGTGGGGTTTGGGGCCTGTGTAGGTGCGGAAGATGGACTGTTCCACGTAACCTACAAAGAGGCAGGCATAGCTGGGGCCCATGCGGGTGCCCATGGCCACCCCCTTGGTCTGTAGGAAGTGGGAGGAGTCAAAAGAGAAGTTGTTGAGTGTGAGGACGAGTTCCGCTAGGCGGATGAGAGTGTCGGTGGAGGGGGCCTGGTCGGGCCTGCGGGACAGGAAGAAGCGGAGGGCCTTGAGGCCATCTCCATGCGGAATGCAGGTGTACAGGGACTGGACGTCCATGGTGAATATGAGGTGTTGGGGGCCAGGGAATTGGAAGTCCTGGAGGAGGTGGAGGGCGTGGGTGGTGTCACGGACATAGGTGGGGAGTTCCTGGACCAAAGGGGAGAAAATGGAGTCCAGATAGGTGGAGATGAGTTCGGTGGGGCAGGAGCAGGCTGAGACGATGGGTCGACCGGGGCAGGCAGGTTTGTGGATGTTCCCCAACCCCGCACGGCCCATAGAAACGGGCCGTGCGGGGTTGGGGAACATCCACAAACCTGCCTGCCCCGGTCGACCCATCGTCTCAGCCTGCTCCTGCCCCACCGAACTCATCTCCACCTATCTGGACTCCATTTTCTCCCCTTTGGTCCAGGAACTCCCCACCTATGTCCGTGACACCACCCACGCCCTCCACCTCCTCCAGGACTTCCAATTCCCTGGCCCCCAACACCTCATATTCACCATGGACGTCCAGTCCCTGTACACCTGCATTCCGCATGGAGATGGCCTCAAGGCCCTCCGCTTCTTCCTGTCCCGCAGGCCCGACCAGGCCCCCTCCACCGACACTCTCATCCGCCTAGCGGAACTCGTCCTCACACTCAACAACTTCTCTTTTGACTCCTCCCACTTCCTACAGACCAAGGGGGTGGCCATGGGCACCCGCATGGGCCCCAGCTATGCCTGCCTCTTTGTAGGTTACGTGGAACAGTCCATCTTCCGCACCTACACAGGCCGCAAACCCCACCTCTTCCTCCGGTACATTGATGACTGTATCGGCGCCGCCTCTTGCTCCCCAGAGGAGCTCGAACAGTTCATCCACTTCACCAACACCTTCCACCCCAACCTTCAGTTCACCTGGGCCATCTCCAGCACATCCCTCACCTTCCTGGACCTCTCAGTCTCCATCTCAGGCAACCAGCTTGTAACTGATGTCCATTTCAAGCCCACCGACTCCCACAGCTACCTAGAATACACCTCCTCCCACCCACCCTCCTGCAAAAATTCCATCCCCTATTCCCAATTCCTCCGCCTCCGCCGCATCTGCTCCCACGATAAGACATTCCACTCCCGCACATCCCAGATGTCCAAGTTCTTTAAGGACCGCAACTTTCCCCCCACGGTGATTGAGAACGCCCTTGACCGCGTCTCCCGCATCTTCCGCGACACATCCCTCACACCCCGCCCCCGCCACAACCGCCCCAAGAGGATCCCCCTCGTTCTCACACACCACCCTACCAACCTCCGGATACAACGCATTATCCTCCGACACTTCCGCCATTTACAATCCGACCCCACCACCCAAGACATTTTTCCATCCCCTCCCCTGTCTGCTTTCCGGAGAGACCACTCTCTCCGTGACTCCCTTGTTCGCTCCACACTGCCCTCCAACCCCACCACACCCGGCACCTTCCCCTGCAACCGCAGGAAATGCTACACTTGTCCCCACACCTCCTCCCTCACCCCCATCCCAGGCCCCAAGATGACATTCCACATTAAGCAGAGGTTCACCTGCACATCTGCCAATGTGGTATACTGCATCCACTGTACCCGGTGCGGCTTCCTCTACATTGGGGAAACCAAGCGGCGGCTTGGGGACCGCTTTGCAGAACACCTCCGCTCAGTTCGCAACAAACAACTGCACCTCCCAGTCGCAAACCATTTCCACTCCCCCTCCCATTCTCTTGATGACATGTCCATCATGGGCCTCCTGCACTGCCACAATGATGCCACCCGAAGGTTGCAGGAACAGCAACTCATATTCCGCCTGGGAACCCTGCAGCCATATGGTATCAATGTGGACTTCACCAGTTTCAAAATCTCCCCTTCCCCCACTGCATCCCTAAACCAGCCTAGTTCATCCCCTCCCCCCACTGCACCACACAACCAGCCCAGCTCTTCCCCCCCACCCACTGCATCCCAAAACCAGTCCAACCTGTCTCTGCCTCCCTAACCGGTTCTTCCTCTCACCCATCCCTTCCTCCCACCCCAAGCCGCACCCCCAGCTACCTACTAACCTCATCCCACCTCCTTGACCTGTCCGTCTTCCCTGGACTGACCTATCCCCTCCCTACCTCCCCACCTACACCCTCTCCACCTATCTTCTTTACTCTCCATCTTCGGTCCGCCTCCCCCTCTCTCCCTATTTATTCCAGTTCCCTCCCCCCATCCCCCTCTCTGATGAAGGGTCTAGGCCCGAAACGTCAGCTTTTGTGCTCCTGAGATGCTGCTTGGCCTGCTGTGTTCATCCAGCCTCACATTTTATTATCGTGTTTAACTGGTGAGTCCAGTTGAGTTTCTGGTTAATGATAATACCCAGGATGTTGATCTTGGTGGAATTCAGTGGTGACAACGCCTTTGAATGTCAAGAGACAGTAGTTAGATTGTGTTTTATTGGTGATGGCCACAGCCTGGCATTTGTGTGTTGTTAATGTTACTAGCAACTTAACAGCCCGAGACTGGATCTTGTCCAGATTTTGTTGCATTTAACTTCCCTGCTACTATTGTTGGCAGTAATTTCTATGATATCACATAAATAGCTTGACACTATATTTGTTTAAAAGGAGACATATAAATAGAAAAACCTAGAATGTAAATACAAATGCAAAATTTGAATTATATATTAAAGAAAAAGTTGTGCCCACTTCTTACTATTGTCAACAAAATTGTCTCGTGTCGCTTTTCTCATTGTAAGCAAACTTATAAAGGCGATTGGTCAAATTGTCACATTGCAATTACACTCTCCTAACAATCGTAGCACTGGTACTGACATCACAGGATTTGTGTAATGTCTTACACAACATAATATCATAACGTTTATATCAGTAGGTTTTAATAATTCATTCAAGGAATTGTCATTCGTAAGCAATTGCAATTTTATATGAAATGGCGCTGTAAATTTAAATGTTGTAAGAGTAGAAGCCCTGTGCCCCACAATAATGGTAGTTATAATTGTGGCAGGACTATTCCTCACTCTATCACCCTGCCACCTCACCTGCTGCTCTGTTCCCTGAGCAAAGCATTGCATTGGACACCAAAGGAGCAGCGAGTAGAGAGTTGAGAGGGGAGCAGTGAATGGTGCATCAAGAGGAACGTGACAGGGGCAGTATCTGGATCAGCACGCAGAGCAGTGAGGTGAGCAATGAGTGCTTACAGTGAGTGAAGTGGTGACCGGAATGGTGAGGGAAGCATTGAGTAGAACAGAGAGAGGAACAATGGGTGCAAGGGGAACAGGGAGCAGTCAGTGGCAGAGCAAGGCAGAGAGGGGAGTGACAAGTGGTTGCAGTGAGGAAATTGAAGGGAGGGACAGTGAGGGCAACAGCAAGTGGGATGATGTGGGAAGTGACAAGAGGAGCGGCAAGCAGGGCAACAAATGAAACAAAAAAAAGTATGGCAAGTGAAGTGCAGAACAAGGTTAGCAGATAGAACAACAAATTAAGTCCAGTGGCTAGAGAGAGACAGCAACTATGAGTACACACAATGACACTAGTGCTACCAACTTCGTGTTCCATGCAATTACAGGTGATACAGTGGAGATAAGCTCATAGGGTCCATATAATTCTATTTGTTTGCTTCTTGAAATGCCGTAAATATTGTTATTTTTGGTGATAAATGCAAGGTCTAAGATTAAGCAAAGTTAAGACAGAATGCATAAATCACAATCACAATGATCTTCTTTCAGCAAATTCTAAATGAATTATCCTTTTGAGAACAAAACAACAGAGGAAATCAAGTAATTGAAATAGTTTGTAAAGTCCATAGTTTTCAAGATCACATCCATAGTTGGCTTTGTGTTACTTGCATCTAAGAATGCATACAAAGAATGACTTCCGTGTTTCCATTTTAATTTCATGAATGTAAATTATTATTCAATTTTGGGTCCAGAAGCAAGCTGCTTGTGAAAAGTCTCTCTAAAATGTTATGAGAAGTATCAACTTCACTAATTAGATTCCACTCAAAAAAAAGGTCTCTAAAAATATATTTTTATTCATGCTATTTTTCTGTGTAAATGGAATTTAGCTATCCTGGTAGCCTGAATAAATAGGGTACTTTTCCTAAGATTGGCAAAGTTTAAGGGCTGGCCTGATAGTGGTTTTTAAATTAGAAAGGAGTTTGTCATTTTAGATGCAAATTTTATTTTTACAAATGTACAGGAATCCAAAATGAGGTCCAATGAGTATAAGATAGCCACTAATAAATCCAACAAGCAATTCAGAAGCTTCTTTGTAGAGACAGCAGCAACAGTTGAAATAGACAAGAAGAATAGCACCAATATTTTGGAGCGAATGGGCCAAGCCAACGAGGGAGAAATGATTGTGTTGGTATGAGTTGATGAAGTAGGATGGGACGTGAAAGCACTGGCATGATTTGTTGGGCTGAATGAACCTGTTACGTTTTCTGGTATTTGTAAGTTAGAAATAATTATACATTTGATTCAAATTAATTTTACTTTGTGCATGCCTCCTGGTGACTGGTGGACTGAGATGTTGTTACTTGGTACAAAAACGATGTTGATCAATCCTCATTCCTTGAAGAGATTTGTTCTTACATGGAAGCAGGTCTTAAGGGTCTCATAGGTGGAGGATTTTGTTGGACGGTGACTCAACAAGTCCCTCAGCATGTACAGCAACACAACACAGGTGGTGACCCAGCCAAAAGGCAATGTCTTCGACTTTTGGGAATCTGTTGCCCAAGACCTTTCAAACTAGAGAAGAAATGCTTATGAAACAGCCAGTCATCTTGAGCATTTCTGACAGGTTCAGGTGGAAGCCAAGCACAAACTTGGAATTTTTAAAATTTGTTTTATTTTAAAAGTTATTTTATTCTTGAAATTACCTGTTGAGCAATCTACACCATTTCAATATAAATGTTGTCTTAAAGTTGTTTTCTGCTGAGATATGTTTTGAAACCCCCGTCTGTTTGTTGATTCTTTTACATTTAGCAATTTTATTTGTTTTACAGGCTAGCTCAGATGAGAATACCTAGCATTATATCTGTATCATACAATATTTCAATTTGTGCACTTTTTTTTCCCCTCAGGAAAATCACGTCCATAAGAACCAAACACTAACTTTACCATTGATTCCTATGGGAAACTATGCGCCATGTAAAGTTGTTTCTCTTAGCATCATAATTTTTAGGAATAAAATCTTAAATAAGGGCTTTGTTCATCAATGAGTTGCTGCTGTACTTCCTCCTTGTAATTTGAAGGGAGTACCATGCTGGACAGTGTTGTCTCATACTTCCTTCTCTGATTTCATGACAGCCTTCAGATATATAAACAAGAGTAACATTAATGCAAAATTTGAGTCTTCCTTTACCCCTCAATATTTTCTGAGGGTTCTCTTGATCATCTAAACATTTATAACTGAATCTCATTCCCCTTGTGTAAGGTGGTGATGAGGTGATGATGTTGAACTCATAATGTTCGGCGAATTCCTCAAATTCAATAAAAGTGAATTGGATGTCATTGTCACATGTTTCTCCCTCAGATTTCTCCTTTTTCAGTGAGTCAAGCTCACATGACTGAAATGGTGCTATGTTTTTCAAATTTGTTCTGAATTTGGCTTTTCTACATCTACAAGGTACCCAGCTTCATTGTGTAAGAATAAATTGACCCAGGTGTTTACTTCAATTCCTGTCATCTTCTATTTCTGATATATGTTTCTATATTTCTGAATTATATGGCATGCATAGATAATATTCCTTCAATGCCTATTCAATTCACACATGATCTTGCTCTGAGAATTGTCATGATCCCAACTGATGCCAATGCTGGAAAAGTCAACCCAATTGTTTTTCACTGAAAAATAGGCTGACATGTTGCAGAGATAGTAGCAACTGCAGATGCTGGAGAATCTGAGATAATAAGGTGTAGAACTAGATGAACACGGCAGGCCAAGCAGCATCAGAGGAGCAGGAAGGCTGACATTTCAGGCCTAGACCCTCCTTCAGAATAATGACATGTTGCAGATTTGGTTCTAACAAGAAATCAGAAGTTTTTTGTACAAAATAAATGAGAATAAATTCAAACAAACTGAACTGTTCACATATAATACAATTTGAAAGATTTAAAAATGTAACAGAACAAAATACCGTCTATCTAAACCCATCATTCTACAGACCTCAAATACCAGAAATAGAGAGAGAATTCCACTCTTTATTACAGCTACAGGATTAACCTAACTGTTTCTTTCAAAGCCTCTTCCTTTAATGAGTTATACATCTGAGCTTAAACCTTTGAAGCTTCAAATAACCCCCTATGTTTTTTAACCAAACACTTTCAGCCTGGAATTTGTAACTTATTTCTTAATTGTTCCAATTTAACCCCTATCTCCAGGAGGAACAGAATGTTGTTCTCATGTCCGTCAGGTCATCTGTGAACCGAAATCAAAAATCTTCCAATATTGATGTTTTCCTCAGCCCAAAACTAAAGTCAACTCCTGATTCTTTTAACCTGACAGCCAGCTAATGCCTTTCAATATTTAATTCCTTTGATCATAAAGCTCTCACAGTATAAACAAGCCAATTTTATCACTCGAGGAACAACGCTTTTGCCTGTTCTCTCACATATTGTTTTAAAATCATGTCTCCAGGAGTTTGAAAACTTCATTATTTAATTCCTTCATACAAGTAGACCAAAATTCACATGCCACGGCTCTAAATCCAAACTTTAAAGTCAGTTGTATTAAGATTTATAAATGATACACCTCACATCATCGTTTATACTTCTCTATTCCCATGTAGCCTTCTTGCAGAAAAGTTTTGTTTGCTCTTCTTTAGATCTGACTCGCAGAACAACTTTTTCCAGGGAGATGTCACTTCTAATAAATTAAGAATAATATATTGTTGGCTGTGTTTGCTGTATCTTATCAGACCGCCGCTGGATCAGTTGCTAAGAGAGCATCTTTTCTCCCTGAATTTGCTGGTCTAATCTCGAATTTGACTTCTTGCTATTATGTTCATTTGGTGAAGGATCTTTATACCTAGATCTTTTTATCTAATATTTCTCCAGTGGAGACAAATGAGACAGGCCATGTGCTAATATTTTTTCGCTTCTTGACTTGTACTTTGGGATGAAATTGTCACTCTAAAACCACAAGAGTAACATCTGTAATCTTTTTGGTGCCATACACAGATTCTCTAGTAGATCTGCTCCAGTGGATAGTGAGAAATCTCTACTTAGGGCTTTTTCCTATCAAATAATGCATAGAACCTGAATGCAAAATGCTCCATTTCTCTGGAAAAAACAGAAAACGCTGGAGAAACTCAACAGATGTGGCAGCATTAGCAGAGAGCAAAACAGAATTAACATTTTGAGCCCAGTATATCTCTTCTTCAGAATACCTTCTTTTTATGTTGGCAAACCTGGTTTCAGATTTGGATGCAAATGATATTGGTTTCACTCTTGATTGTGCCGGTCCACTTTTAGAAGAACCCACTTGCATATTGATAGGCTTCTTTCTGTTGCAATATGACAGACTTGACTTCTTGCATATTACTTCTCTGAGTTTCAAGTCAATTTGACAATTGATGCTTAACATTTATAACATCAGCTGTTTTAGATTTTTAATATGTTTGAACATGTGAGGCACCAGAGAAGTCCCATGTTAAATCAAACCAAGGAAACTTCTCCCCTCTCTCATATGTTGATGCTTCCTTAAGCTTGAGGCAGACTAGGAATGCAGCTAAAAGGAAGGATAACATAAAACTTCTTATGGTTTCCAATATCGCTAATAATGATAAGAAAGTTAGCATTAAGGCACTTTACCTAAATGCTTGCAGTATTCAGAACAAAGTCGATGAATTAACGGCACAAATCATCTTGAATGATTATGAAGTGGTAGGCATCACAGAGACATCGTTGCAGGGGGTTCAGGACTGGCAGTTAAACATCCAAGGATTTACAGCTTATTGAAAAGACAGGGAGGTGGGCAGAGAGGGCAGGTTTGCCTTGTTAGTTAAGAATGAAATTAAATCTATGGCACTGAATGACATAGGATCAGATGATGTGGAGTCTGTGTGGGTGGAGTTGAGGAACCACAAAGGCAAAAGAAACCATTATGGGAGTTATGTACTGACCTCCTAACAGTGGTCAGGATCAGGGGTGCAAGATGCAATGGGAAATAGATAGGGCATGTCAGAAAGGCAAGGTCACGGTGATCATGGGGGACTTCAATATGCAGGTGGACTGGGTGAAAAATGTTGCCGGTGGATCCAAAGAAAGGGAATTCATGGAATGCCTACAGGATGGCTTTTTGGAACAGCTTGTGATGGAGCCCACATGAGAGCAGGCTATGCTGGACTTAGTGCTATGTAATGAGCCAGACTTTATAAAAGATCTTAAAGTAAGGGAACACTTAGGAGGCAGCGATCATATTATGGTAGAGTTCAGTCTGCAGTTTGAAAGAGAGAAGGCAAAATCAGATTTAATAGTGTTACAGTTAAATAAAGGTAATTACAGGGGCATGAGAGAGGAACTGATGAAAAGCGACTGGAAGCAGAGCCTAGCGGGGAAGACAGTAGAGTAACTATGGCAGGAGTTTCTGGGTGTAATTGAGGACACAGCGCAGAGGTTCATCCCAAAGAAAAGAAAGATTATTTGAGGGGGGATTAGACAGAATTGGCTGACAAAGGAAGTCAGGAAATGTATCAAAGAAAAAGAGACAACCTATAAAGTGGCCAAGAGCACTGGAAAATCAGAAGATTGGGAAGGCTACAAAAACAAACAGAGGATAACAAGGAGAGAAATAAGGAAGGAGAGGATCAAATATGAAGGTAGGCTAGCCAGTAATATCACAAATGATAGTAAAAGTTTCTTTCAATAGATAAGAAACAAACAAGAGGCAAAAGTAGACATTGGGCCACTCCAAACTGATGCTGGAAGGCTAGTGATGGGAGGTAAGGAAATAGCTGAAGAACTTAATAAGTACTTTGCGTCAGTCTTCACAGTGGAAGACATGAGTGGTGTCCCAACAATTAAGGAGAGTCGGAGGCAGAGTTGAGTATGGTAGGCATTACAAAAGAGAAAGTGCTCGAAAAGCTGAAAGGTCCAAATATTGATAAACCTCCTGGACCGATGGGCTACATCCTAGAGTTCTGAGGGAGGTGGCTGAGGAAATAGTGGAGGCATTGGTTGTGATCTTTCAAAAGTCACTGGAGACAGGGAAAATCCCAGATGATTGAAAAAATGCTGTTGTAATCCCCTTGTTTAAGAAAGGATCAAGACAAAAGATGGAAAATTATAGCCGATTAGTCTAACCTCAGTTGTTGGTAAAATTCTAGAATCCATTGTTAAGGATGAGATTTCTGAATTCTTGTAAGTGCAGGGTCAGACAAGAACAAGTCAGCATGGATTCAGTAAGGGGATGTCGTGCCTGACAAACCTGTAAGAATTCTTTGAAGAGGTAACAAGTAGGTTAGACCAGGGAAACCCAGTGGATGTTATCTATCTAGACGTCTAAAAGGCTTTTGATAAGGTGCCTCACGGGAGGCTGCTGAGTAAGGTGAGGGCCCATGCTGTTCGAGGTGAGCTACTGGCATGGATTGAGGATTGGTTGTCTGACAGAAGGCAGAGAGTTGGGATTTTTTGGTGTGGCAACCGGTGACAAGTGGTGTCCCGCAGGGCTCAGTTTTGGGGCTGCAGCTGTTCACTTTATATATTAATGATCTGGATGAAGGGAATGGGGGCATTCTGGTGAAGTTTGCCGATGATACAAAGTTAGGTGGACAGGCAGGTAGTACTGAGGAGGTGGGGAGGCTGCAGAAAGATTTAGACAGTTTAAGAGAGTGGCCCAAGAAATGGCTGATGAAATTCAACGTGAGCAAATGTGAGATCTTGCACTTTGGAAAAAAGAATACAGGCATGGACTATTTTCTAAATGGTGAAAAAATTCATAAAGCCGAAATGCAAAGGGATCTGGGAGTGCTAGTCCAGGATTTTCTAAAGGTTAACTTACAGGTTGAGTCCATGATTAAGAAAGCAAATGTAATGGTGTCATTTATCTCAAGAGGGCTGGAATATAAAAGCAGTGATGTGCTTCTGAGACTTTCTAAAGGTCTAGTTAGGCCCCATTTAGAAAACTGTGTCCAGTTTTGGGCCCTACTCCTCAGGAAGGACATACTGCCGCTGGACTGTGTCCAGCGGAGATTCACACAGATGGTCCCTGGAATGGTAGGCCTAACATATGATGAACGGCTGAGGATCCTGGGATTGTATTCATTAGAGTTTAGAAGGTTGAGGGGAGATCTAGTAGAAACTTACAAGATACTGCATGGCTTAGAAAGGGTGGACACAGGGAAGTTGTTTCCATTAAGCAGGGAGACTAGGATCTGTGGGCACAGCCTTAAATTAGAGAGGGTCAATTTCGAATGGAAATGGGGAGACATTTCTTCAGCCAGAGAGTGGTAGGCCTGTGGAATTCATTGCCATGGAGTGCAGTGGAGGCCGGGACGTTAAATGTCTTCAAGGCAGAGATTGATAAATTCTTGATCTCACAAGGAATTAAGGGCCATGGGGAGAGTGTGGGTAAGTAGAGTTGAAATGCCCATCAGCCATGGTTAAATGGCGGAGTGGACTTGATGGGCCGAATGGCCTTACATCCACTCCTATGTCTTATGGTCTTATGGTCTTCCATCTCATAGATGTCTGTCACTTTCTCAGGATCTGACACAACCCAATCCAATATGTACATCATTCGACAAAAAAACTGGCATTCTGTCACTTCCACAATGTGCTTGACCTCAGTTTTCCACTTCCTGCCCATGCCTTCGTATACATTGGTTGGTCATGATTTTTATCACAGATACCGTAGATCTAGATATCATCACCGCTATTAACTGTTCCTTTACATCCTCAGTATGTGTCATCTAACTTCTTCTGGAACACCCCCTGGATCACATTAAGGCTAAAATGTAAATGCAGAAATTTGTATGGCCAAAAGCTGTGTTGTATATTGTCAATAATGAAAATCCCCCATCCAGTGTTGTATTCCAGTAACCACCTCTGGTGTTAAGCTTGCTAAAACTTTTGAGCCAGGCAGTGCTGCTATGATTGCCTCCAGTGTTGCTAGAGGGTAATGGTTCAATGGTTCCCCTTTATGACTTGGTCAAGACCTTTACAATCCAGACAAACGTGCTGTCATTTCCATTCAGCCACTAAATAAAGTTAATCCTTTCTCTCCAGACCACAAAAGGATATAGATGATCCTTTTCTCAAGCTTTTTAGAGGGCTGGCTATGGATATTATGTGGTCATAGAATGCCAACAGTGTGGGAGCATGCCATACAGCTCATTGAATCCACACTAATACTCCCAAAAGCATCGCACCCAGCCTCATCCTATCCCTGTGACCCTGCATTTCCCAGGCTAATCCACCTAGCTTGCACATTTCTGAACACTGTGTACAATTTAGCATCGCCAATCCGCCAAACCTGCTCATCTTTGGACTTTGGGAGGAAACTGGAACGCCTGGAGGGAACCCACGCAGACACAGGAGAATGTACAAACTCCACACAGGCAGTAACCTGAGGGTGGAATCAAACCCAGGTCCCTGGTGCTATGAAGCAACAGTGCTAACCACTGAGCCACCATGCCACCCTAGATAGGCCTATTGAATAAATGTCTCAATTTTTGCCTGAGCTTCTCAAATGCCTCAAGGGCATATTCGGCCTCTGATTTCAGCGTTGGTGGAACTGAGCGTTTATTGCCGTGATAACTGTTTTGCTTCTGCATATTCTCTCAGTTTTACTCACCATCCAGCAGTAACTCTTGCTGATTTTTCATTCAAATTCAGCAATAAATTTGCTTGAAATGTTTGGGTTTTCGTTTTATTTTATTCTCAGACAACTGCTGCCACTGTCTTATGTTTGCTGGCAGACATAAAATCAAAAATAGCCACACTTTAGTCTCAAATATTTGGAGCATCATTGCGTGTATTTCTTTCGCCTCTCCATGTGGCTGGTTTACTGACATATTGTTGCTGGCACATGACTGCAGTGGTGCCTTGTAATTCTGTAACTTCCGTGTAATTCTATGCGTGAGAGTCAATATGATCTGTGAAAGATGAATGATTCATAAGTGGTATAATTAAACACAAACAATATGTATTATGCCTACAGTATGATGTTTGATGTTTCAGATCAGCACTATACAGTGATGCTAATGTACAAATATGCAGTTAATTTGGTTGCAGAATGGGATAGAAGGACAATAGATGTCTTTGGGTGAGATAGAATGTGAATGGTCTCCAAACAATATTACAATAATTCTGCTGCTCGGTCGAGACTTGAAACATTGGTCAGCCTTGGCAGCTTTTACACACAAATTGGATTTGTTAGTTTGGAACAGCTTAGCCATTGAAATGTGCTATAAATGTGACCATTTTCTTGGCATCTCCCCAGCAGCATCCCATGATTCTTATTGTTATTTGTTGTGACATTGAAAACTACACAGAGGTCATTATCTAGAGTATTTCCTCAACAAGTGAATCTTCAATGCATCAATGTATTCCAAAACCACTGATATAATAACACGGAGTTTATGCCCTACCAAATCAATTACAGGGACAATTTAAAGTTCGTGCCTTGGAGCAATTAAGAGGTCTCATAGGATTTGCAAATGTAGCCTCATTACTTAAAAGAAGCAGGGAGGAAAACACCTGGAAAATGCTGACTTGCCAGTTTATCCTCAGTTCTGAGGCAGTCACTGGGAGCTCTTATCAAGGATTGAGTGGCCAAGAACATGAACAATGTATACGACCGATGAAATAAGTTGTGAGAAGGAACACAGGCAGAAAGTTTTTGTTTGAGTGTAATCCACTCAAATTCATTTACAGACTGCCAAATGCCAAACCTGCCATGCATCAACTCAATCTAGAGTTTTAAACACTCTTCCTAAAGCAGGGAGACCAGATTTGCACACAATATTCCAAAAGTGGCCTAACCAATGTCCTGTACAGCTGCAACATGACCTCCCAACTCCTACACTCAATGCACTGACCAACAAAAAAAAAGCATACCAAATGCCTTCTTTGCTATCCTGTCTACCTGTGACTCCACTTTCAAGGGGGTATGAACCAGCATTCCAAGGTCTCTTTGTTCAGCAACACTCCCCAGGACCTTACCATGAAGTATATAAGTCCTGCCCTGATTTGCCTTCCCAAAATGGAGCACCTCACATTTCTCTAAATTAAAGCCGATTTGCCACTCCTTGGCCCTTTGGCCCACCTGATCAAGATCATGTTGCAATCTGAGTTACCCTTCTTTGCTGGGTACTACACAACCAATTTTGCTGTCATGTGCAAACTTGCTAACCGTACCTCCTATTTTCACATCCAAATCATTTATATAAATATAAATGACAAAAAGCAGCGTGAGCAATATTTCCAAAGAGTGTCACATTACTTGCTTTTAGAAGTGCAGCAATCCTTCCACAGTCCTTGCTTGTTTGAACAGTCCTTTTTCCATTTAAGTCCACAATCCAAAATACAGAAAAACAATAAGATACAATCATGACAACATGCAGTCTATTTGCCAGCTAAGAGGATGGTACAAAGTGTAGCTTTGTTTTTGAAATAGCACACTGCTGTACAGCAAAATGCACATCCCCTTGACTAAGACCTACTGACCAGCAAGGAAAGCTGCCTAGTTTTTATTGCTACTTGAATTGGCATAGCAAGGCAAAAAAAGGACATGGATCATGTGAGTGTGCAGGTGGGTGCTATTTGAGTGAGTGTCAACATAAGTAGCGGCCAGTCCTGAGATGTAGCCTGATCAAAATCTATGAGCTGATTTCATAAAGTCATAGAGTCATAGAGTGCAGAAACAGACCACTTAGTCCAACTCATCCATGTTGACCAAGCTTTTAAAACCAAACTATTCCCTTTTGCCTGTGTCTGGCCTATATCCCTCTGAACCTTTTTCTGTACATATGTCATATTTGTACTCACCGCCACCATTTCCTCTGGCAGTTTATTCTATATACATCCACCATTCCCTCTGGCAGCGTATTCCATACACACATCACTTCTGTGCGAAAAGGGTCCCCCTCAGGTCCCTTTTAAATCTTGCCCCCCCACCCTCACCTTAAAGTTATGCCATCTGGTTTTGGTCTCCCCTACCCTGGGGAGAAGACGTTGGCTATTCAACTTGCCTAAGTCCCTCATGATTTTATAAACCTCTATAAGGTCACCTCTCATCCTCCGACACTCCAGGGAAAATAGTCTCGATACAACTGAAACCCTCCAGTCTCCTTGCAAAATTTCTGTGCCCCCTCCAGTTTAATAACATCCTTCATATAGCAGAGAGACTAGAATTGGATGCAGTACTCCAAATGTGGTCTTACCAATGTCTTGTACAGCTGCAATATGAAGTCCAGGATTTCTTAGCCAGGAAGCATAGGTTCAAGCCCCACATGAACCAGAGGTATGTTGCAATATCTCTGAGTAGGTTATTAGGAAAATATCTCAAAGTAGTAAAGGAGGTGCATGTGGTGTAGTGGTCACAACCTTACCCTTGAGCTGGAAGGGCCTTGTTTGAATTCCACTTGCCCCAAAGATGTACCATAATACATTCCTGTTGCAACCTTTCAATGCTAATTTTTACCACATCCTTCTGTGTTTCCTGAGCACTATTGGAGAGGTGCCATGATGGCTAAAAGGGGTTAATGCTGGATGCCAGTATCAATGGATGAAGGATACATGCTTTAGGTGTGGGTGGATTGTGTCTTGAGGTTCTGCTTGGTCCTGTGCAACATGAACATCCTTTAGGGCTAACAGCAAGCAGAATTCTCAGGAATATGCTCTGGTTTCCATGTTAGGTTTCTGAAATGCCTATGTTCTTTGGTCTGTTTGACAAGATGGAGAGGTGAAACGAGTAGTCTGGCAGTCAAAAGTCAAAGAAATTTCCAAAATGACTGCCAGACTACTCGGACCTCTTGGCATCAGGGTAGCCCACAAACCCACCAACACATTAAAACAGCAGCTAATGAACTTAAAAGGCCCTATACAGACAACAAGCAAAATGAACTTCATCTACAAAACACCTTGCAAGAACTGTGACAAACACTACATTGGACAAACAGACAGAAAGCTAGCCACCAGGATACATGAACATCAACTAGCCACAAAACGACATGACCCACTATCACTCGTATCCTTACATACAGATGAGGAAGGATACCACTTTGATTGGGACAACACATCCATCCTGGGACAAGCCAAACAGAGACACGCACGAGAATTCCTAGAAGCATGGCATTCCAACCGGAACTCCATCAACAAACACATTGATTTGGAGCCAATCTACCATCCCCTGAGAAAAAGAACAGGAAATGACATCACCAATGCAGGAAATGACATCACCAACCCAAAGAAACCTAAACAGATAAATAGGAAGCGGGACATAACACCAGTGCTTCGTCGGAGGCTCACTGATGATGTTACCTACCTAGAATGGTGACGAAACGTCTGAAAACTAACCTTCCAGCTCAGCGAGCAAACTCACATCCACAATTTGTGCTTTAAACGCTGTGATTTTTGCTTGTGTCAGTCACACCAATCATGAGGGAATTATGTAAAAAAATGGTTTTGGATATGGATATGATTTTGATTAGTAATGTCACAGCGATTAACCATATTTCGCTTCTACTGGCTTGAGTTTAGAAGGTTGAGGGGTAATCCAAACAATGAGTTTAAAATGCATGATGAGTTCCATTAAAAGAATCCAGAAGAAGGGGGCATCAAATTCAATGCAAAGTTAAGCTATTTAACAGTGAAATTAAGAAGCAATCCTACATACAGAAATAGAATAGACATCTGGGAACCTTCCCCAGAATACCTTTCGATGATGATAGTTCAAATGGCGCTTTCAAGACTGATATTGATAAATGTTTGCTCGATAACTACATTAAGAGCAAAGATAGGTAAATAGAGTTAAAGTGCAGATCAGCCATGATCTTACTGAATACTGGAACATGCTTGAGGGCCTGAAAATTCTTAATGTATTTTAAATGTTAAAGAAAAAGATCTAGCTGGCTCACAATATTATTGTCCATCCTGGTGATTATTGACTTAATGGAAGATGTTGCATGGGGATACTTTATACAAATGAGCTATAATTCTTTTGAATCTCATTCATTTAAAGCAAAAAAAAAGCTCCAGTCACTGTGTTACATTGAAAAGTATGACACACTGACATTTTAACAAAGGTTTTCAAGCTTCCAATGAAATAAGGGATGCTGTCATATAGAGATAAGGAAAAGGCTATGAGAATTTGGTATCAGGAATTTCATTTCTTTTCCTCTCTTTTTCTTCTTCAAAGTGACTGGCAATTATCTACAAAAGCAAATAACAGTCTAGGTATGATGGAAAATGATGCAACATTTTCTGTACTATGTAAATTGGCATTGATTGGCAGGGTTCATCACAGAATCTTTGCTGCGATGCTCTCCGAATGGCAGTCTCATTTGCCACAGGGTAACAGTGATGACATGTTTAACTGTGGCTTTTTAGCATCCTCACTGTACATTAACCTGCCGTGAGAAGCTCAAAGAAATGGTGCAATCAAGCATTCAAAGGCTGGCAGCCTTTGTTAATAGGGCTGTAATCATAGGACAGTAGAAAAGGTGATTGTTTTCAGTTGGTGACAGAGAGTAATGATAGCTGGTTGATTGAACACAATGATGTGTGATTTTCAAGCCTTATAGCACAATGCCTGTTATTAGAGAGAGAACTGTATCTGACAGTAAATTTCCCGCTGGGTCAGTAATTCAGGGTTTTCTATTCGGGTGGCAACCTTTTAGAACTTAATGATTGCCAATTAATGACCGCCACTAATTCAGTACTGGAGGATTAAATTCATATTTTGCTCATTGGTGCTATAAACCTAGGACTGCTTCTGATGATAGAATGAGTCTCTAATGCAATCATTACAGTTTATCACCCACTTCTGCACCACACTTTTTTCTCTATTCCATCATTGCTCATTTGGTCTATAATGATAATGACCTGAAGTCATCTGTTCCCTACTCCTTTCTCCATCTGCACGATCTCATCTTCAGCTCTTGTGTCCGCTCTTGTGCTCCTTGTTCCCTCTTCTCGTCAGTACATGTTTCAAAACAGAGCTGGAGAGTACATCTACTGTAGATGAACTTTTAAGCTCAGCTTAAGCTGTTCTCAGCTGTGAAATGCAGAAAAACTATTCAAGCAGTGAACTGAAGCAGAATTGAAGTAACTTCTGCATTTTAAGGAAATGATCTAGATTATAAACATTTTGCTGGTATTCAGTGCCTTTATGTTACTTTGAGTGATTAAAAGATTTTATTTTTGGTGATGATGGTTTGCATTTCGGTGGCAGTTGTTCAGGATCTAACGTGCAATTTTTTGTTGAGTCTGGAAGTTAAATAAATGATGAATCAATTAGAATACAACAAATATCTCTGATACACAATCATCCAATTGGCATAATAGGGTAGTGTATTATATTCAGGTTTTACTTCATTCAGTGAGATGTTTTCACTAGATAAACACACTAAACACATCATGTATATTCGATATTTTTCAAAAAGTTGTCATTGCATGTGCAAGTCTGGATGGTTTAAAGTATTGTAAGGACTTCTACACTTTTCTTAGGCTGTGGATTAAAAATTGGGAGAAGTTACTGTTTTAAACCAACAAAACTAAAAGAAGATGTTCCAGTTTTAAAACTGAATTAGTGGGAACTCGTTGTGAGTTTGTATCTAACATGTTCTCTTACTCAAGCAGTAAGAGTAGAAGCTAGACACCTCTTTGTGCATGTGCATGTGTACTTTGCTTGGTTTTACAGTCATAACCAACTGTATTGATTCAGGAGACCTAGCATAATAACTACCAATTTCATTGGTTCCCTGGGGCAAGTGGCTACAGTTTTATATATGGACACTAGAAGAAAAACATTTAGCTTGAAAGCAGAAATCACCTCCACTTTTGTCTCTCTCCCTACTGTGTGGAGAAGTAACAGAAAATCTCCTGGTTGCTTTTCTCACACCATTTTCCTATAAACTGCTTTCAAATCTCCTTGTTGAACGGAAACAGAAAAAGAAACGACTTCACGGGCGCTTAACAGGGCTAATCCCCAGCCAGTGAATGAAGAACTGATGTATTAACAACCTTGCGTCGTTCACAAAAAGATAGAAGGAAGCTGCAAGAAAACAACTCATCAACAGCAATGATCAAGACCGGTACCAGGCTTGTGCATGTCTGACATCCTTTCCCTCTCTTCACACATAACACTGTAATTTTTCTTGTTTCTTTCTGTATCGGATTATATGTACATGAGAATCTGAAAAAGGGGTAGTAGAGTTAAAGTTACAGAATTTAACTTGGTAATTCATGTTTCTTTCTTGCCATTAAATAAGGAGAAGTTGTATTACAATAAATAGTAAAATTTATTGTTAATGATTAAAAAAACTGATCCGCATATTCTTTAGACTTAAACAATTGCGAAAAAATGGGTGATCTTTGTGGTTTAATGAAATTTTCACATTTCTCATGAATCTGGAACAATGCGGCTTCAAAACCAGTACACTACCCCAGTGAGTTGTAAAAAAGTTTGTAAGAAACTTTGCCCAGGATTTTTGAAAAAAGATGAAGTAAGATAGGTGTGGAGGTAAGACTAAGTGATAAAAGATAAAAGGCCAGACTCTAGATACAGTGTAAAAGAAAGTATAGCACTAGAAACTTCTAAAGCCGTTCTGAAAGAATAAGGGCTGTACCCAATAAACTTAAAAGAGATCACAAATGTCAGCTTGATTGAATTAGCATCTAAATTAGAAATGAAATAGTCTGCTAGAGCCAAGGAGGCTGAAATACTTGAAGGGGATGCTCAGCATTTGGGTCCAATAGTGATACAAGAGGTGTTAGGTGCTTCAAGGAGTGAGACATGGAAATTTGTTGATCTCGAGTTTCATTAGCTTACGATTACAAAGGAACTAACGCTTAAAGCATGAACGTGAGCATCAGGTAGAAGAAAAGTTGGAATTTAAAATTTGAATTGCAAGGGAAAAGACAGACTAGAGGTGGCTCAGTGCCGAGCACTTCTACCTCACAGTGCTGGGGAGCCATGTTCAATTCCAGCCTTGAGCGACTGTCTGTTTGGTGTTTGCATGGTCTCCCTGTGTCTGTGTGGGGTTTCTTCTCATGCTCTGGTTTCCTCCCACAGTCCAACGATGTGCAGGTTTGTACTAAATTTTCCATGGTGCCCAGGGATGTGCATACTTGGTAGTTTAGCCATGGGAAATGCAGAGTGAAGGGTGGGATGTTGTTTGGACTGTCTGTGTAAACTCAATGTGCTGAATGTCCTGCTTCCATACTGTAGGGATTCTATGGTCAGAGAGAACATGGATATAAGCTTAAAATTATGCAGTTTAATAAAGAGAAATTAGATGCGAATGCATGTTGCAATATGAAAAAAATCATTCTTATCAAAATCTAAAGTCCAGTAAGATAACATTCAAGTTTGTACAAGTAATACCAAGATTGATGAAATGGTGTGGGAACATTATGTTCTTTGCAAAAGCAGTAAAATAGGTGAAATGGCAGAAGGAAAACTGGACGCGGCTTATGCAAAACACATTGACAGGTACAGCAATCAAAATATAAGTCTTACTGTGAGAGGAGGTTTTGAAAAATTATGACATGATACAATGGGTTATTTTGGATGCATATTAATTAGTTCCAGAAGAATATAGGAAAAAAGTTTTGAAATTTAAAGTAACAGCCTTGACAGAGTTACACTGAATTTGAAAGCATTAATCAATTTTTTTTTGATAAGTGTACATCAGTACTATACGTTCAAGCTATGTTTAAAGCTCTCGGAAGGCTAATTCTCTTGGAAGAATTTAAAACACTCTACGTTTCCTACTAAGAACCCATGATACAGACAAGAATGTTGGAAGTTGCTAGACAAGCTGCTGTAATGGCAAACGGTTAGGAACTGATTCACAAAATAACCCTCTATTCCGACACCTCCGGTAAGTCAAGACATATGAATGATGACAGCATAAAAGGACGGCAAGTAGCCAGAGTAAAGAAAGGACACCTGCAAATGCCCAAGATCTCTTCTTCAGATTGGAAATGAGGGTGCTGAGGGCTAGGGTGAAAATGCAATAATTGCAATATAATGGAACACCGTACAGAATGCTAGAAGTTGTGAGTGGAGTCAGTGGGGCTTACAAGGATTTTGGTGCAGGTGTCTACAATTACAACATTTTAAAAGACATCTGGATAGGTATGTGAATAGGAAGGCTTTAGAGTGATACGGGCCAAATGCTGGCAAACGGGACAAGATCAGTTTACGATATCTGACTGGCATGGACGAGTTGGACTGAAGGGTTTGTTTCTGTGCTACATAACTCTATGACTCTGTGAGACTGAGAAGGTAACTGAAAATGAGAATGCCACATAAAAAAATGTAGCTGTAAGTACATTTATGAGGATGAAGACAAATGTTGATTGGAGTTAGGAGAGATGATTGGATAGATATGATAAATTAAGGGTTTTTCATCAATTTTTTTTATTTATTCATTTTGTGGGATGTGGGCATCACTGACTGGCCAGCATATATTGCCTACCCTTAGTTGACCTTGAGAAGGTGGGCTGACCCCTAATGCTATTGGGGAGACAATTTCAGGATTATGACCCTAACCCTAACCCAAATCCCAGTGACTGTGCAGGAATAGCGATATAGTTCCAAGTCAGAATGGTGAGTGTCTCGGAGGGAAATTTGAAGGTGGTGGTGTTTCCATATATCTATTGCCCGTGTCTTTCTGGATGGAAGTGGTCATGGGATTGGAAGGTGCTGTCTGAGGATCTTTGGTTAATTTTTGTAGAGCATCTTGTTGTTCACTACACATTGCTGCTGCTGAATGTCAGAGGTGGAGGGAATGGATGCTTGTGCATATTGTGCCGATCAAGCAGGCTATTTTGTCCCGGATGGTGTCAAGCAGTGAATATATTCCCTTTCTCTTCAAGTAATGCAGTAGACCCTTAACTATGATAAAATACATAAGAGTTACACAATTTTTTTTACTGGAGAATGATATCATGCTTGGCTTTTTATTTCTATATTTTCCACTTTTTTCCTAAGAATTTGTACTTAAGAATCTGTACCTAGGTACCTTTTGTACTTGAGATGGTGCCATAATGCCAACTTGTAAACGTTTCACAGTACTCCTGTGAGTACACGTGTCAATAAATCTAATTCTAATTCTATTTTCATTTGGCTCTTTAGAGGGAAGTGAAAATGCAAGTATCAATAAATCGGACAAGTGGACCATATGTCCCATTTCTATTGAACAAAATGCAATACGAGAGTAATTTGTTTCTGGATCACTGGTAGTTGAAGTAATTGAAAAAAAATTATCCATGGAGAGAGTTAGCGTACTCTTTGGGAATGATTTGATTGGAGTAAAATGTTATAGATTCACCCACAATCATTTAAAACCCAATTGTGGTTAAAAGACAGTGCAGTTAGAGATACTTTAGCATTGTGTAGATATTTTTAATCAACCTGTTAAGGCACACAACATTGATGCAGGTGGGACTTGAATCCTGACTTTCTGGCCAGAGTTAGGGATAATACCACTGCTGCAAGAACACTTTCTTCCAGTTTGTGTAGTGACCGAAGGAATGGTGAATCAAAGTCCTTCTCGAGAGGTCGAAGTTATACGACAAGCAAGTGTTAGAGCAGCTGAAAATTTATTTAAAGAATATGATCTTTCAAAGGACGTATTTGTCAAGTTTTCATGAATTGAGGTTAAGAAAGCAGATTTAACAAGCGAGTTTAACAAGTTAGCATAGATAGCTCAGGCATAAGCTGAGGCTCAAGGCATTCCAGAGTGCTTTTATATTAAATATGGAATTCTGATGGGAAAGTGGAGATATCCTCACAGACCTACAGACAGAGAATGGATGGCTGTTCATCAAAATAGTGGTACCACCCAGATATCATAAGGAGATTCTGCAAGCCCCACAAGACATTTCTATAGTAAGACGTGTCAAAGATTATGGGGAGCTCCAATCTCAGAAAGGAAGTCATTTTGTGCAGCCATAACTACACAAGGATGTGGTACAGTGCTGCAGAGCATATTATTCATGTCAGGCAGTAGGAAAACCTCAATAGAGTACTTACACCAACACCTTTAATACCCAGAGATAGTAGGAACTGCAGATGCTGGAGAATCTGAGATTACAAGGTGTAGAGCTGGATGATCTGAGATAATCTGTGTTCATCCAGCTCTACACCTTGTTACCTTTAATACCCATTCCAGTTTTTGATGAGCCATTCAGTCCAAAGTTAATAAATTAAGTATTTCAATTACCAAAAACAAAACCAAGTTACCAATGTATCCTCACAATTGTGGATACCACAACTCAATCTCCAGAGTTTATTCCTTGGGGAACAATTACAGCCAAAACAGTAGTGTAAAAATTAATTCAACCTTTTAATCATTTTGACTCCTAATCAAAATACAATCTGAACAAGGTTCTAATATTACGTCTAAAGATTTCCAGGACATATTCACCAGTTTGTGTTTAACACAATTAAGTCAACTGTGTATCATCCGTAAAGACAGGGAGCATTGGAGTGCCACCATCAGACTCTCAAAACAATGATTAAGGTTGATTGTCCCAAAAACCCACAGGACTGCCATAAAGGATTAGATTTGCTCCAAAAAAGACTCCAAGATAGCCTAAATGAATTTATTGGATTTAGTCCCTTCAAATTGATGCATGTCCATTATGGAAGAGGTCTATTAAAACTGATTACGGAAAAGTTATTAAGACAATAAACAATACCCCCAGGCCTCCTACCTTCCCTCGACCTCTTCATCTCTAACTGCCGTCGAGACATTAACCGCCTCAACCTCTCCACCCCTCTCACCCACTCCAACCTCTCCCCTGCAGAACGGGCAGCCCTCTGCTCCCTCCGCTCCAACCCCAACCTCACCATCAAACCCGCAGACAAGGGTGGCGCTGTGGTAGTATGGCGCACTGACCTCTACATAGCCGAGGCCAAACGCCAACTCTCCGACACCACCTCCTACCGCCCCCTCGATCATGACCCCACACCTGAGCACCAAACCATCATCTCCAACACCATTCATGACCTCATCACCTCAGGGGACCTCCCACCCACAGCCTCCAACCTCATTGTTCCCCAACCCCGCACAGCCCGTTTCTATCTCCTTCCCAAAATCCACAAACCTGCCTGCCCTGGTCGACCCATCGTCTCAGCCTGCTCCTGCCCCACCGAACTCATCTCCACCTATCTGGACTCCATTTTCTCCCCTTTGGTCCAGGAACTCCCCACCTACGTCCGTGACACCACCCACGCCCTCCACCTCCTCCAGGACTTCCAATTCCCTGGCCCCCAACACCTCATTTTCACCATGGACGTCCAGTCCCTATACACCTGCAATTAGCATGCAGATGGCCTCAAGGCCCTCCGCTTTTTCCTATCCCGCAGGCCCGACCAGTCCCCCTCCATTGACACCCTCATCCGCCTAGCCGAACTCGTCCTCACCCTCAACAACTTCTCTTTCGATTCCTCCCACTTCCTACAGACTAAGGGGATGGCCATGGGCACCCGCATGGGCCCCAGCTATGCCTGTATCTTTTGTAGGTTATGTGGAACAGTCCCGCTTCTGCACCTACCAAACCCCACCTCTTCCTCCGCTACATTGATGACTATATCGGCGCTGCCTCTTGCTCCCCAGAGGAGCTCGAACAGTTCATCCACTTCACCGACACCTTCCACCCCAACCTTCAGTTCACCTGGGCCATCTCCAGCACATCGCTCACCTTCCTGGATCTCTCAGTCTCCATCTCAGGCAACCAGCTTGTAACTGATGTCCATTTCAAGCCCACCGACTCCCACAGCTACCTAGAATACACCTCCTCCCACCCACCCTCCTGCAAAAATTCCATCCCCTATTCCCAATTCCTCCGCCTCCGCCGCATCTGCTCCCACGATGAAACATTCCACTCCCGCACATCCCAGATGTCCAAGTTCTTCAAGGACTGCAAATTTCCCCCCACAGTGGTCGAGAATGCCCTTGACCGTGTCTCCCGCATTTCCTGCAACACATCCCTCACACCCCGCCCCCGCCACAACCGCCCCAAGAGGATCCCCCTTGTTCTCACACGCCACCCCACCAACCTCCGGATACGACGCATCATCCTCCAACACTTCCGCCATCTACAATCCGACCCCACCACCCAAGACATTTTTCCATCCCCACCCCTGTCTGCTTTCCAGAGAGACCACTCTCTCCGTGACTCCCTTGTTCGCTCCACACTGCCCTCCAACCCCACCACACCCGGCACCTTCCCCTGCAACCGCAGGAAATGCTACACTTGCCCCCACACCTCCTCCCTCACCCCTATCCCAGGCCCCAAGATGACTTTCCACATTAAGCAGATGTTCACCTGCACATCTGCCAATGTGGTATACTGCATCCACTGTACCCGGTGTGGCTCCCTCTACATTGGGGAAACCAAGCGGGGGCTTGGGGACCGCTTTGCAGAACACCTCCGCTCGGTTCGCAATAAACAACTGCACCTCCCAGTCGCAAACCATTTACCTCCCCCTCCCATTCTTTAGATGACATGTCCATCATGGGCCTCCTGCAGTGCCACAATGATGCCACCCGAAGGTTGCAGGAACAGCAACTCATATTCCTCTTGGGAACCCTGCAGCCCAATGGTATCGATGTGGACTTCACCAGCTTCAAAATCTCCCGTTCCCCCAACGCATCCCAAAACCAGCCCAGTTCGTCCCCTCCCCCCACCGTACCACACAACCAGCCCAGTTCTTCCCCTCCACCCACTGCATCCCAAAACCAGTCCAACCTGTCTCTGCCTCCCTAACCTGTTCTTCCTCTCACCCATCCCTTCCTCCCACCCCAAGCTGCACCTCCATCTCCTACCTACTAACCTCATCCCACCTCCTTGACCTGTCCTTCTTCCCTGGACTGACCTATCCCCTCCCTATCTCTCCACCTATACTCTCCTCTCCACTTATCTTCTTTTCTCTCCATCTTCGGTCCGCCTCCCCCTCTCTCCCTATTTATTCCAGAACCCTCACCCCATCCCCCTCTCTGATGAAGGGTCTAGGCCCGAAACGTCAGCTTTTGTGCTCCTGAGATGCTGCTGGGCCTGCTGTGTTCATCCAGCCTCACATTTTATTATCTTGGATTCTCCAGCATCTGCAGTTCCCATTATCACCAACAAATACTCAGAGCTGGATTATGTGTCCATGTTTTTAAGAGACTTATAGGGGAATGTGAAGTCATACTGGAGTATTTATAAACCTCACCAGCACAAATGAAAGAATGAGTAAAGAAACATGCTATGACTAAAGCAGTTCAAGCAGGAGACAAAGGAATGGTATAAGTAATTTTACAACATGAATCTCTGAGAATTAAATTCAGTGGCCCCCCACAAGCTAGTTTGGAATTATGGAGTTTTACAGCATGGAAACCGACCTTTTGGTCCAACTTGTCCGCGCCGACCACATATCCTAAATCAGTCTAGATTCATCTGCCAGCATTTGGCCCATATCCATCTGAACGTTTCCTATTCATGTACCCATCCAGAGTGTAAACACTGTAATTGTACCAGCTTTAGCCACTTCCTTTGGCAGCTCACTCTACACATGTACCATCCACTGCATGAAAAGGCTGCCCTTTACGCCCATTTTAAATCTTTCATCTCTCACCTTAAACCTATGGCCTTTAGTTGTGTGGGTATCCCTACCCTGGGAAAAAGCCCTTGGTTATTCGCCATATCCATGCATCTCCATGATTTTATAAATCTCTATAAGATCGCTCCTCTGCTTCAGGTGCTCCATGGAAAATAGCCCACCCTACACAGACTGTAGCTGAAACTATCTAACCTCAGCAATATCCTTATAAATCTTTTCTGCACGCTTTCAAGTTTAACAACATCTTTCCCAAAACAGGGAGACCAGAACTGCACCAAATATTTCAAAAGTGGCCAAACCAATGTCCTGTACAGCTGCAACATGACATCTCAACTTCTATACTCAATGAACTTACCAATAAAGGCCAGTGAACCAGTCTACCTGTGATGAACCTGCATTCCTGATAGATATTCCTGATCCTCATATTCAATAATGGGGAGCCCCGCACAGCATTGCAAAAGATAAGGTGAAAGCATTCTCAACTCTTTTCAATCAGAAGTATTAAATGGATGACCCATCTTGACTTCCTCTAGAAGACCCCGACATCACGAGTTCCAGTCTTCAAACAATTCAGTTCACTTCCCTCGATATCAAAAAATGGTTGGATGCACTAGTCACAACATTCCAGCAACAGTATTGCAGGCTTGCACACCAGAACTTGCGGCTCCCCCAGTCAAGCTCTTCCAATACTGTTAGAACACTGGTATCTACTCAACAATTTGGAAAATTGCCCAGGTATGCCCTGTACACACAAACAAGGATAAATTCAACCCAGCCAATTACCACTCTACTCTCAATCATTGATGGGAGGTTTCATCAATAGTGTGATCAAGCAGCACCTGCCCTGCAATAAACTATTCAATGACGCCCAGTTTGAATTCTGGCAGCTTCTGATCTCATCATTAATATAGATAGAAATAACTGAAGGCCTAGGGCTGATTTTGGTGACACTCTGTTGAGTATGTCTTTCCAATCCTTGGGCCGGCACGGTGGCTCAGTGGTTAGCACTGTAGCCTCACAGCGCCAGGGACCCGGGTTCGATTTCCGCCTCGGGTAACTGTCTGTGCGGAGTTTGCACATTCTCGCCGTGTCTGCATGGGTTTCCTCCTGGTGCTCTGGTTTCGTCCCACAGTCCAAAGGTGTGCAGGCTAGGTGGATTGGCTATGCTAAATTGCCCGTCGTGTTCAGGGGTGAGTGGGTTATAGGGGGATGGGTGTGAGTGGGAAGCTCCAAGAGGCGCTGTGGACTTGTTGGGCCGAAGGGCCTGTTTCCACACTGTAGGAAACCTAGTCTAATCTAATCTAATCAATCTGAAAAAGGCACATTAATCCTGATTCTGTCTTCTGTCTGTAAACCAATTCTCAATCCATGATTATACATCGCTAACAATACCATGATCTTCTATCTTGTGTGATGATCTTTAGCATGGCAGCTTACTGAATTCCCCTCTGAAAGTATAAATATACTGCGACTACAGTTCCTCTTTATCTATACTGTTAGTTATACCTGCACATAAATCTGGAATCAGACATGCTTTCCCTTTTCAAAAAAACACTAAGTGGTCTCTGTCTGCATTAGCTTTTCTAAATGTCTTGCATTTCCTTCCTTAATGAGTAAATTCTGGTATTTTCCCAACAACAGATGTTAAGCTGACTGGTCTGTAATTTCCTGCTTTCAGTTTCCTTCCCTTCTTGGGCGGGGATGTCACATGAGCAATTTTCCAATTTTCTGGAATGCTCCTGGAATCCAATGAGTTCTGGAATATTTCAGCTAATGCCATCACTATCTCTGCAGCCAATTCCTTTAATACCCTTGGATCCAAGCATCAGGTCCTGGTGGCTTCTCTATCCATAGACCCATTGTTTGTCAGTCCTTTCATGATAGAAACTGTTACACAATCTTTCCTCCCATTTGTACTGTTTATACCTATGATCTTTGCGATGTTTAGGGTGCTCTCCACCATGAAAATCAATGAAAAATATGTGTAAAATCATCTCCCCTTTTCCGTTATTAATTCCACAGTTGCCTTGTCCAGCTCACTTCAGCTACTCTTTCTCCTTATATACCATAGAATATCTTTCTGACTTATATATGTCTTGCCAATTTATTTTCATAATCTATTTTCTCCCTTTCTATTTACTGTTTCGATATCTATGTTGGCTCGTTTACAAAAATGCAATTTGTCTGGCCTACCAATAGTTTTCATCATTTTGCGTGCCTTTTGAGGAAGCTTGACACCTTTCAGGATAAAACAGCCCACTTGATTGGTACCACGTCCACAAATATCCACTCCCCCCACAACTGACACGCAGTAGCTGCAGTGTGTACTATCTACAGGATGCAATGCAGGAATTCACCAAAGCTCCTTAGATAGCACCTTCCAAATCTAGAACCACTTTGACCTGGAAGGACAAAGGCAGCAGATACATGGGAACATCACCACCTGCAAGTTCCCCTCCAAGCCACTCACCACACTTACTTGGAATAATATTACCATTCTTTCACTGTCACTGGGTCAAAATCCTGGAACTCCCTCTTTAAGGCTACTGTAAATCTACCTGCAGCACATGAACTACAATGGTTCATGAAGGCTGTTCAACACTACCTTCTCAAGGTAACTAGGGATGGGTAATAAATGCTGGGCCCAACCAGTGACATCCATGTCCCGGTAGTGAATTTTAAAAAAGTAGATCTAAAGTAGAGATAGTAAGAACTGCTGATGCTGGAGTCAGAGATAATTGAAGAAGGGTCCCAACCTGAAACGTCCACTTTCCTGCACCTCTGATGCTACCTGGCCTGCTGTGTTCCTCCAGCTCTGCATTGTGTTATCCAGATCTAAAGTAGCCTGTTTCCAGTTAGTTTCTGCAAAGTACTGCTCTAAGAAATACCCCTGATGCAGGCAATAAATTTGTCTTCCGTGTTGCCCTTGCCCATCGGATTCATCCAGTCAATATGCAAATTCAAATCATCCATGATCGTTGCAGTGCCTTCTTATATGCCTTCATTATTTCCTGAATTATACTTTGTCCTCCAATGAGGTAACACCTCATGGGCTTATTACTGATTTCAACTCAAGGCTTATTTCATTTTTTATCCCTTATTTCCATCCAGATTGATTCCACATCATGGTTGATTGTCTCTTTACCAATACTAAACACCATAATGATAACTTCCTTAGTTAACAACACTAGCCTGCCTCCTTTTCCTTTCTGCTTATTCCTCCAGAATGTCAAAATACACTTAAACATTGAGTTCCAAGTCTTAGCCACTCTGTTACCATTGTTCTGTAATAACATAAGTATTTATAATATTTTTAACATTTATTTCCATTCTTGCTAACAACTCATCTGTTTTATTACGAATACTTCGTAAATTCAGATTAAGAGCCAAAACGTTGGTCTTTTTCCCATTGTTAATTATTTTGGTTTCAAATTTTGCTGCAATTTTCTGTTTCTGTTTTCTGTCCCTTCTTGTCTCACTGTGATTATCATTTACCTCTTCACTCCGTTGCACTTTTGCACTATTCATTATTTTAGATTACCTTGAGATTTATTTTTGAACTGTTCGCTAAAAATGGAAAAGTGTTCTGCTTTAAACCAGGGAAGCTGTGTAAGAAGTTGTTGCAGTTTTAAAAACGGGTTCTGGAACTGAGTGGGAGTTGTATGCGTCATGTTCCCTTCTTGTGCAAGTGTGTGCGCGTGCGTGTGTGCTTGCATGTGTGTGTGTATGTATGTGTGTGTGTGCATTCGTGTGTGTATGATTTGGTGTGTGTGTGTTGGTGTGTACACATGTACCCAGAGACAATCTTTTAACTGGCTTTCCGATCAGTGCGTTCAGGAGGGTTCACCACAGTGACAGCAACTTTAGTTGGGCCCTGGGTAATTTTCTGTGGCTATGTATGTGAACAATAGAAGAAAGAAATTGAGCTTGCATTAAAAAAAAGCACCCCAATTTCTCTCCCTCCCTCCTTTTTCCCCCCTTTACTCATTAACAGGATGATGGCATCGCTGGCTAGGCAGCGTTTATTACCCATCCCAAGTTGCCTAGATGGCAGTTCAGAGTCAACCACATTGCTGTGGGTTTGGAGTCACATACAGGCCAGAACATGTAAGGATGGCAATTTCCTTCCCTAGAGGTCATTAGTGAACCAGATGGGTTTTTCCCCTGACAATCAACAATAGATTCATGGTCATCCTGAGATTCTTATTTCCAGATACTTTTATTGAATTCAAATTCCACCACTGCCATGGCAGGATTTGAACCCGGGGCCCCAGGATGTTATCTAGGTCTTTGGATTAACAGTCCAGCGATAATTCCATGAGGTCATCGTCTCCCCTTAATGGAAAAGTAACAGAAAATCTGGGAGTAGCTGTTGTCACACCATATTCCTGTGAACTGCTACCACTACAAATTTCTTGATGAAATAAAAAGGGGAAAGTGCCTTCAGAGGCACTGAAAGAGCAGACACTGAGCCAGTGAATGTAAGTCTGAGAATTGGAGTCTTCCCAACGACGTGTCATTAGCAAAGTATTGGAAGAAAGCTGAAATAAAACAAACTGACCTCTTGTTATCTGTGTTATGAGTTGGTGCTAGGACTGTCTTTTACTTTTTCATCCCCTCTCCACCTACGGCCGTTGCATCTGGACTTGTGTTTTGTTGGTTTAGTTGTATGGGAATTTTAAATATGTGGAGCATTTAAGTTATAGTTATATGTTAGCAAATCATATTTCTTTCTTGACATTGCTTTAAAATGTTTGATGATGATAAATAGTTTTTTTGTGAATGATAAAATGACCATATTCTTTTAATCTAATTTAGACAATCAGATAAAATGGGGCAACTCAAATTGCCACCTTTGCGACTGCGCCAGGAATAGTGTGGCATGATTTCCAATGTAGTTATGACACTGTGAACAACAGACACTTATGGACTTTATCTGAGGGAGGAGACTGGAGGTCACAGTGAGACAACGGTTTAAGAGTTTCAACGATGCCACTGAGCTCTGCTTTCTCAGGCTGGTGGCAACATACACAGAGTAACGCAGTCCGGTGCTGCCTGAAAAACCTTGTGCCAGCACTGTGAGCTCACAATCAAGAAGCACAAGAGACCAGTGATGCCAGACAATTGCCAAGGTTTAGCTTGAGGTTTAAAAAAAATGACATTAAGCATCTGAATCTCCATAGGTCTTCAGTGTAACTGTAAACACCACCTCTGTGACACCCTGCAATCCACACAATTTTGATTTTATCTGAAGTATCAGACAGCTCAAGTTCACGAAGTGCCAGGAGAGATAAATTCAATGTACATTCATTCATTGACTCTAAAAGATTTCCGCACTTTTCAGCACTGTGCTGCTTTAATTGAAAAGAAAAGCTCAGAAATTAAAACCTCATAGAACTTGCATCTTGTGGCCACAAATGGAAAAGCCAAAGCTGACTGGGTAGATTTCTGTTATCTCTTGTAAAAAAATCATGGTCAGTGTCCATGAAATTCAATATGTTCAGTTTTGATCTGGTGATGCGTAAGAAGAGAATTTGGCTTCACCCAAGTACCTTATTAAACCTCACAGTGTGTGTTCTTCAGTCCCATAGTGTCATGGTTCTGCCACTGGATTAATAATCCACAGGGAGAAGAACTAACAGCCGAGAGACCTTCAGCACAATTAACAACATGATTATAAAATATGCTTCCAAGTTGAGGATGTAGACCCACTTGAAGGGAATGTTGCCTCTGCTGGCCCTTACCATTCTAAATTGTAGAGTTCATTGATTTGGATGGTACGGTCAAAGGAGCCTGGGCAAGTTACTCAAATGAACCTTGTTGATAGAACACTCTGCTCACACGAAGTATTAGTGGTGGTGGACACGGAAAGTGGTGAATGGGTTGCCTAACAAGCAGGCTGCTTTGTCTTGAATAGTGTTAAACTTCTAAAGTGTTATCGGAGGCCATTTGTACCATCTTGGAATTCATTCATCTGTATTCCAGATATGTTTCCTTGTCCATAAACGTTGATGCAACTCTTCTACTCAGTAGGAGGTGTGTGTTTAATCTTTCAGAACCAGGTAAGTTCAAGGCATGTGATGCAGGTTAGTCTGATAATACGATGTAAGCCTTTCCCAAAACATGTTATGTTGCAGAACCGTCTCCAGAGAATGAGGTGGGTAGATGACCCCTCAAAAATTATTGAAGGCATAGTTAATCTGGATAACTCTCCACATTCCTCAGTCACTAATCTGTCTGCTAATAACCCAACTATTGTGTCTGTCCCATACCTCCAAAAATCAAGTTGAAATCCAAGTTCCTTTCAACGATTGTGTGGAAGACTGACGGGCCGTCGTGATAGACATTGGCAAGGAATTTACCTTGTTATTCAGTCCACTGATCAAAATGCCTTTGTACTGAGTTGACGCCAGGAAAGAGAAATGTGTTTTCTTTGCTGTCTGCCAACATGAAAGCTGCCATATTCCATTACCGAGTAGATATTCACTCTCCAACATGTCACAAGTTTGCTATTTCTATTTCCCAAAGCAGCCGTCCTTACGGGCTGTTAAAGCATCACTGCCAATATTGTGCCAGTTAGTGCCAAACTGATATTGCCAGATATGACAAGCTGTGCTGTGCTTTCTCACCCTTCGACATATTTCCATGGCTGCCTTCACTGCCAGTTCTATTACTGAAGAATGAAAAAGAAATTTCTGTTTGGCACCAGCTGAAGTAACAGTACTTCTAAAGAAAGAGGTTTGAAGGCTGTCAGTTCATTCCTACTCGCCAGAAGTAATTTTTCACTTGTTGGCAACGTTTGAAATATCGTCACTCCTAATCACCATTTCTAATAAACAATCTTCATTGAAATAAAATCAGTATTTCATGCAGTCAACATTGAAGAAAATCAACAGGAAAGAACTATTGATTAGCATAACATTTTGAAATATTTGAAGGAGAAAAGCTCAATATTATGTATCACATATTATCACACAATATTCAAAGGCACACATTGCACTCTAAAACACATACTAGATCCCAAAATATCTTGTTTCTCTCGATGTACATAGTAACACAAACAGCACATCTGAATATCTGAAGGTTGAACTTTTTAACATATTGTATGTGTCTTGACATCTGTAATGTAGCTGTAGCACATAGAGTACGGGTTTAATATGGTGCAATGACCATGTTAATGCACTTTCACATCAAGTAGAGATTTTTGAGCATATTTATGAGGGATGTTGACAGCACAGTTGTGCTGGTTTGTACAGCAGTTTTGAAAGAAAGAAACCTGCATGTAATATAGCATTATCAAAGAATTTCACAGGCCATGCATTACCTTTTAAAGAATAGTCACTGATATTTTGAGAGAAATTAACTCATGCTGATTACCATTCTGTTCGTGAACTACATTCTCTTGTTATTTAAATTGAAATAGTCTTTTTCTTCTTATTTAAAATGCAAAAATATTCCCAACAATTTCACGACTTGGGGTGACCATGAGAGATTAAGTCTGCAGTGGGAATATTCAGCAATTTACATCAAAAGTATTTATGTGCTTTGAATGTGCATTTTATATTTGGATCATGGTGCAGTTAAGTTGTACGACATGCAGTTGATACCAGCCCATAGTTAATATGAATTTTTGTAAGAAGCATTAGATTTTATTTTACATGCAGTGGTCACAATATGCTGAATACATCCTTCATATGCCTGAGGAGATGCTTCTTTTTGATTTATTCATGGGATACATCTTTGGATTGGCCAACATTTATTGTCTTCCCTAATTGCTATTGAGAAGCCAGTAATGAGTTGCCATCTTCGACTATTCCAATTTACAGGGTGGAAGTTCACCCACCGCTGCGTTGGGAAACACCATTACAGCTCCACTTCATTTTGCCTCAAACCCAATCTTACTTGTAACTTAAATTCTATAACCTGAAGACAACTGTTAGAAGGTGAAGCATGGGTGGAATCTCATAAGGGTCTGAACAACACGGGCAGAATTTGTGGCAGGATCTGATGAAAAGTCAGCAAGGCTGATTTTGACGCCGGGAGCATCTTACAGTATCTTTTGTGCTTTTGACAAAAGGTGTAGCAGATTTCTTGTTAAAGCAGTGGTGAGTAGCTAATTGGAAAGGTTTGTCAAACATCTCATGAACAGTTCAATTCTCCTGACTAATATTTAGCTTGCTGTCTTAGCAAGCACACCAAACAAAACTTCACATCAAGTAAACCTTGAATGGAAATCAGAGCAGGCACACAACAACTTCAGCTAGCTACTTGACCCTGAAGGACATCCAATTTTCATTCAACCAACAATATCTCAGGGTATGGTGCATAGGTACCATCTGCAGTCACCCCTTTTTTATGAAGTTTGAAAACTGACATTTACCAGCACCTCATTATCATCATGGCACTCTCCAAAACATACGCATGCCACGAAAGAAGCATAGAATTTCATTGCAGCGTGCACTGGCAACTAGCATTGAACACATTCCACATTTTTTCAAACAAATGGCCATGTCAGAAACTTTTAGGCGCTGGTCTTCAGTTGCGTCAAAGGAGAGATAACTGTCAATCAGGGATCCTGGTATCACCAGTCCTGGGCCCAGTCCATGCCAGCCCAAGCACCATGGAATTAATCAACAGGAAGAGGTTCCATTCCCTGGCAGCTGCCATGATTGCTGCAGCCTGGAGCACTCTCGTGTACCTGATATTTTTGAGTGTCTAGGTGCCTTACAAGGCTGTTTACTGGGCGACAATGTCTAACAGCTGTGACCATGGCACAGGACAGAATTCTGCAAACCCAACTCCTGACTGATGTGGAGAGCAGATATAATGCTGCCCAGGCTCTGATCAGGACCATGGTGCAGCAGATCATTAGGTTGATGATGTTGTTCTGATTCTTAGGATGGGTGGGGCGGGGGGGTGGGCGGGGATGTGGCGTGGAGGGGAGTTTTCCTCTAGTACATTCCTGACTGGCTTGCTGGCCTCTACAAAACTGGAGCAGGCAATGACACAATGTGATAGATGCTGAGAAATGGGGACAGTCGTCCAAGGCTGAGGACAAAGATGTTCTGGAGTGGCAAGTTATCATTGTCCATGACAGAAGACAGCTGTTTTGGGTGCTACAAGCCAGTCAGAAGCTCATTGGCACCCATGTCCAACCGCTGAGAGCTGAGAACAGCAGATTTTTGTGAACTGTAAATTTGCTGTGGGTCATGATGCTGCAATCCGGTTTGTAATGTCAAGGTGAACCTCAACCTCTGTTCCTGAGCTTGCATTTGCTTTTGCTGGCTGTAAATATAAGCTCATGTTTGGACCTGCCAATTGCTTCAATGGATGTGACGTTCCCCTCGTGGTCAATGACATGCTGCGGGTCCCCAGTGGGCATTGAGGACAAACTAGAGGTGACTTAGAGAATATGCTCAGGCTGAAAGTAGCTATGGCCAGGTCAAAAGTATCTCCCAGAGGTGAGGGTGAAACGATCGAGTTGTATGTACGATGAAGTTTCAACCAAGCCAGTTACATGCCATGAGCAGCGTGGTATCACAGCAGCAGTGTTGTGATGTTACCAGTGAGGACTAACATCACACAGCCACAGAAGTCAGTAGAATTGTTGCTGATAAGTCCACAACGAGCAGCTTCAGGTTATGGTTCCGCCCTCTAAAGGCTATTTTACCTGATGTGGCAATGCTTATGATGTCTCTGTTACATTAGAACTGGGCGTAGACGTTAAAGAATCTTAGGGATGTTTATTACAGTTGCCTATTGTATAACCTTACATTTAAGGTCACATCAGTATCTGCACTAAAGTTAAACTATCAGTATTTATGGACCAGAATTGTTTTTGCAGTGTGTCATGTTTGAAGTGATCCGATTTAAGATAGAGCACATGATCTGAATTTCCCTAGGTCATATGCTGTGATACAGCAATAGCGTCATGAAGATGTCTCTTGATGGTATAATGACATACAGACCATGAAACACAACACATAATGACCCCTTCACTAAAATGCTGCATAATGAGTATTGGTCCATTTGTTTAAGATGACGCATATTGGATCTGGCGGAGATGTTGGGTAGAGCTTCGTAAGATATGCATGGCTGTAGAGACTAATCTGTGGCAGGTAGGTTCAGGCACAAATGCTGAATTTGAAGTGGTTATCAGGTGTCACATTGACTTATCATGTTCAGTGTTGCTGCCTGTTGTCAAGCTATTGTATTCACTGATTGCTGTTGTAGCACACGGTAGACCAACAATGATTTGCTTCTATTATTGGAAAGTGACTGTGAGATACAAAGATCAATGTGTAGGGTCTACATATCGCGCTTTCAACAGGAGTAAGACATCTCACAAGCTTGTACTGTCAGGTACATTTTAGCAAGCATAAACCTAGAATACCCTAAAAGTTTATGTCTGCACATGGATTCATTGCCTGTTCCAATTTTGTAGGGCCCAGCAAGCCAGGATAATGGGGCACACATTGCCTGGGCTGTACTGGAGGAAAACTCCCCTCCACACCACTCCCCCGCCCCTCCCCTCCCAAGCATCAGAACAACATCTTTAACAGCCCCGTATTTTGCTCCATGGTGGTCCTGAAAGGAACCTTGTACAGTCTGAGGCCTGTATCAGCCTTCCAAGCAGACTGGAGATTCTTGCAGGCAGAACGAGAGAAAGACCTAGGACAGAAGATTTCTGTTGATTTCACAAGAATGAAATGTGAATACTATACGCATATGCAGTCATGAGGGGCAACAACGTCAATAGTTTTCCAAATATGTTGGACAGGCGTGGGACGTGTCTGGGCAGAGTATCAGACAAAGTTCTCTTCAAGCCAAGATAGACTCTCTGTCCCAGGTGGTTTGAACAGATACAAAGTTAGCCTGCAACTTTGATGTCCTCCTGTAGTCTATGTGGAAGATTAACCACAACATAACTAATCTTAACACAGAGCACTGTACATTATACTGGATGTCTGGCTCCAGCTACCTCTCTCACAGGATATACTTAATTATGTGATCATCTTCCATGCTGAGAAGTATAAAAATCTCAAGTGACATCAATTTAATTAAATACCCACTTAGCCTCGGAGTACAAAAAGATTGCAGCTTATGATAATTTATCGCACCCCTTTACTTCTTACCATAACATGGGCGAGATAACATTGGTCTGAATTTATTCCCACAATAGCGTTTGAAAAAACGCATATTCAGAAACAACAGCAACTTGAGTTGTCTCAAGTTTGCTTGTTAATTGTACCTTATGTATCTGCTGTTGTCATGTGTGAGCCTTTGGGGAGGCAGGTATAGGATGCCCTTGACCTTGTTTCAATATCAGAAAGCCTCTGCATTAATATTGACCTTCTAATGCCAAGATCTGAATAAATCTGAATGTCCTTCCCCACTTACTGCCATTAATTCCTCAGTCTCCCTCAGAGTGGTCACAAGGGCAGACAGCATGAAAATGGAGATGAAGTGCAGGAGCTGGACTATGAAACTCAAATGTGGGATCACATTTTCAATGGGCAAAAGGTAAATGTGGCCAAATCCATTAGATTCAGGAATGTATTAAGTGTGTTGATAGATTCAAAGGGAATTGCACATTCTCAGAAATACGCTCACATAAGTTTTTAATTTAAAAACTGAAAGAACTGTGAATGCTGTAAATCAGGATCAAAAGTGGAAGTTGCTGGAAAAGCTCAGCAGGTCTGCAGCATTTGTGAAGAAATAAAAAAAATCAGAGTTAATGTCTCTGGTCCAGTGACCCCTGGTGATGTTAACTCTGATTTTTTCTTCATATAACCTCTATTTATGGCCTACATTTTCAATTTATTCATTTTACAGCCAAACAATTTTACTTCAAACCTGCCTAAGCTGCCCATTCTGGTTTCCAAAGAGAAATTTCAGAATATTTTGTAGACACACTTCTGGGCAACTAGTATTCAAAGTTTTGTATTTCAAGGGACCAGCTATTTCATAGAATCGCTACAGTGCAGAAAGATGCCATTCGGCACATTGAATTCGCAATGATCTTCTGAACAGCATCCTGCCCAGAAATTCTCTCTGACAGTATCCCTGAACCATGCATTTACCATGGCAAAACCATCTAGCATGCACATCCCTGGCCACTATAGACAATTTAGTATGGCTGATCCACTTAACTTGCACATGTTTGGACTGTGGAAGGAAACTGAAGTACCCAGAGGAAATCCAAGCAGACATGGGGAGAATGTGCGAACTCTACACAGAGAGTCGGCCAAGGCTGGCATTGAATCTGTGCCCCTGGTATTTTGAGGCAGCAAGCGCTAGCCACTGAGAACCATGCTGTCCACCTTTCACGTTTTGGCCAAATAAGATGTGAATATGACAGCACAGTAACATGTTATGCACTTGGCTAATACACAGGTCTAGGCTAATGATGTGATGGATGTGAGTTCAAATCCCAACAGGGCAGTTGGGGAATATTCAAATTCAATAAAACTAAGCAAAGCTGAAATAAAAAGTTTGACTCAGCGATGGTGACAGGAGAATTATTAGATTGTTATAAAATATCTTGTATGAAAGAAAATCCATTATGCTTACCTGGTATGGCTTGCAAATCATTTCAGATCCATAGCAATGTTGTCCACTCTTAAATGCCTTCTGAAATTTTCCAGCAAGTCCACTTAATTTTATTTACCTGCTACTGAAATATCTAATAAGAATCAAATTGGATAGGCCATCTGACAATGGCCTGAGCATGAGATCTGACAAAGAAATTGGAATAAACCCTGCAAAATCCTCTTTGCTAACATATGGGGGGGCTTGTGTCAAAACTGGAACAGCTGTCCTACAGACAAGCCAAGCAACAACCTGACAAATCCTTACTCACTGAAACGTAGCTGACAGACAAAATCCCAGACAGCGCCATTCCTAGCTATGTTTTATCTCATCAGTAAGAGAGACCTATCAGGGGTGATGGCAGAATGGCATACAGTCATGAGGGAATTGCCCTGGGAAGACGTCAACATTGCTTCCAAACCCCATGACATTAGGTCAAATATTGGCAAGGAAACCAATCACTGAATAGCACACAGTATCCCCTCTCAGCTGAAGAATCATTCTCCTTCACACCAAACATTACTGAGTTGAAGCATGGAAGGTAGCAAGGACAAAGAGTGCACTGTGGATGGGGTTTTCCAATGCCCATCACCAAGGCTGGCTTGGTAGCACCATTATTGTTCACCACCGAGCACCAGATCCATCTGGCAACTAGGCCCTTTAGGACTTGGCTATCATGGTCAATTTTATGTTGTATTTCAATGTTCTTCCAATCAAAGTACATCATCTCATACTTGTCTGCACTGAACCTCATCTGTCACATATCTGCGCTCTTGCCAACTTGTCAACGTCCTTTTGGGATAGAATTCATAGGCACAAAGCAAAAAAGTGGGTTGATTAGGAAGAGTCAGCATGGATTTTTAAAGGGGAAATCACGTTTACTTAACTTGTCGGAGTTTTTTGGTGAGGTAACGGAAAGTCTTGATGGCAGTAATGTTGTAGATCCAAATACTTGGATTTCTAGCTTATAGCTGCCTGCAAGACAGAAGCTGCACAAGGCAGAAAACGTGAAACAAACCTGCAAGAAATTGATTAAATCAATTTGTCTACAGTCCTGTCACATCCATCCATAAATTGCAGGCTATATTTTTATTCTATTCTATCATGGGATGTCAACGTTGCTGGCGAGGGTAGCATGTTCATTGTTCAGGCGTAAATTACTGCAAATGCAGGAATCTGAACTGAAAACAAAAAAGTGCTGGAAATCACAACGAGTCAGGCAACATCCATGGAGAGAAAACAAGCTAGTGTTTCGAGTCTAGATGAGTCTTCATCATAGCTGACGTGAATTGTGGAGGGAGCAGCCTTTATGCAGTAGTGTAGATGGGGATGGAATGCTTTGGGAGGAAGGAGGTTGATGGGTAATAAATTCTGGCCAGGCAGTGACGCCCACATCCCCCAAATGAATTTGGAAAAAAGCTCAGGTTAAGTGATCAGAATGTGAGAATGGCAGGGTAATGGCGTGTCCAACTGCCAAACTGGAAAGAACAGACAGTCCCACTGGGATGGGGGGAGGAGAGAGAGGACATGGTGACAGAGAATGTAATATGTAAAGCTAAAAGAAAGGGAATAAATGGGTTCACACTTTGAAGGCGTTGAGCTCAGTATTGAGCACAGAAGGTTGTAAAGTGCCTAGTTTCAAGATGAGACGTTGCTCCTCCAGCTGTGCTGTGATTCACTGGAGCACTGCAGCATCCCAAGGACAGGCACATGGGCATGCAAGCAGGATGCTGTGTTAAAATGATCGGCCATGGGAAGGTCAGGGTCTTGCTTGTGCACACACTGGAAGTGTTCTGCAAAGTGGATGCAGCCCGACGCATTGTGATCTCCAGCAATTTTTGTTTTCAGTATTTCTTGTTCACCCCTATTTGCACGAGAAAATATGGTTGTGAGCCATTGGCTTTGAACTGCTGTAGTCCTTGAAGGTGTAGGTTCACCCACAATGCTGTTAAGGAGGAAGTCCCAAGATTTTTGTCTACAGGCAGTGATGCAACTGCAATAAAATTCCAAATCAGCATGTTGCGTGGTTTGGAGGAGAACTTGCAGATAATGGTGTTCCATCTGTATGCTGCACCTATCCTTCCAGATGGTCAAATTTATATAGTTAGAGGATGCTGTCAGAGGAATCTGGTTGAGTTGCTGAAGTAAATTTTCTTGATGTACACACTGCTGCTAGTGATTGGTAATGAAGGAAGTGAATGTTTGTAGGTATGGTGCCAATCAAGCGGACTACTTTGTCCTGCATGGTGTCAAGCTTCTTGAGTGTTGGATCTGCACCCATGCAGGCAAGTGAAGTGTATCCCATCACATCCCTGACTTGAGCCTTCTAGGTGGTGGACAGGCTCTGGGGAGTCAGGAGGTGAATCACTCATTTTAGATTCCCTAGCCCCTTGTAGCCACAGCCATCAACTTGCTAGAGAAAGGGGTTCCTTCAAAACCCTCATCTTCACTGTTGGGAGAGCTCAACGCATGGGCAAAAGTCAAGGCTGAAGCATTTACCACTACCTTGAACTGGACGTGTGATTGAATGATCTACTTCAGCCTCTTGCTAAGGTCCCTAGCATCACACGTACCAGTGTTCAGCCAATTTGATTCATTCTGAAATGTCAAAAAATGGCTGAAGGCACTGATTACTGCAAAGGCTATAAGCCCTGACATTATTCTGGCAAGAGTATTGAAGATTTATGGCCCAGACCGAGACATACCCCAGACAAGCTGTTTCAGTGCAGCTAAAATATTGGCACCTTCCCAGCAATATGAAAAATTGATCAGGTATGTCATTTTTCACAAAAAGCAAAACAAATTCAATTACCTTCCCATCAGTTATTCTCAATCATCAGTGAATTGATAGAAGATGCCATTGAGACAGCTATCAAGCAGAATTTGCTCAGGAACAATTTGCTTACTGATACTCAGTTTGAATTCTGCGTAATGAAAGTAAGATAGTTGTGGTTGTGGCTGTGAGACTTCAGTCGTTTCCGTCGAGGAGATGGTCAGAGTACCCACCTGGTCCAAACATCTTCAGTTACTCTGTTGTGGCTTTCCCTTCAACTTAAGTTCAGAAGTGGGAACGTTCACTCATGAGTCACAAATTTGTCCGATACCGAAGCGCTCTGTGTTCTCAAGCAGGAAGATCTTTCCAATGTTCAGCCTTGGAATGATAAGTGGCAAGTAACATTTGCTTTGTACAAGTGCTAGACAATGCCAGTTTCCAACAGGAAGGAATTCAATTATTACACCTTAATGTTGGTTGGAATTACTGTAGCTGAGTCTTTCATCATCAACATCATGGGAGGAGAAGAAACCTAATAATGAGACCAGCTCCAACAACTCTCACGAAGCACCTCGAGAAACCAAAACAAAGCTCGCTGTTTGATCAGCACCCTATCCACCACCTTCAATGCTCAATCCCTTCAAAACCAACACATCTTGGTAGTAGCATATGGCAACTACAAGACACTCTACAGTAACTTATGAATACACTTTTGATATAAGACCATAAGTTATAGGAGCAGAATTACACCATTTGGCCAATTGAGTCTGCTCTGCAATTTGACCATGGCAGATATGTTTCTTAAACCTATCCTCCTGCCTTCTCCCTGTAACCCCCAAATCCCTTTTCTAATCAAGAATAAATCTACCTTTGTCATAAATACTCTCAATTCCCTACCCTCGACCGCCTTCTGTGGCAATGAGTTCCACAGATTCACCACCTTCTGTGTGAAGAACTCCTCCTCAACCTCATTCTAATGGGTCATCCCTTCACTGTGAGGTTCTGTCCTTAGGCCTTAGTCTCTCCACCTGATGAAAACAGCCACTATATCCAGGTCTCTCAGTATTCTGTAAGTTTCAATCAGATCCCCCTTCATCCTTATAAACTCCAATGATTGCAGACCCAGAGTCCTCAACTAATCCTCATATCACAAGGCCTTCATTCCCAGGATCATTTTTATAAACATCCTTTGGACCCTCTCCAAGAACAACACCTTCTTCTTTAGACACAGAGTTGGAAGCCGATCACAATACTCCAAATGTGGTCTGACTGGAGCCTCAGCAGTACATCCCTGCTCTTACATTCTAATCCTCTTGAAATGAATGTTAATGTCACATTTGTCTTCCTAACTGTCAACTGAACCTGTCTGTTAGCCTAAAGAGAATCCCAAACTAGGGTTCCTAAACCCTCTTCTACTTCAGATTTCTGAAGCCTCTCCACATTTTGAAAATAATCCGCACCTCTATTCTTCTTATCAAAGTGCATAACCTCACACTTTGCTACATTGTATTCCACCTGCAACTTCTTTGCCCATTAGACTAGATTAGATTCCCTACAGTGTGGAAACAGGCCCTTCGGCCCAACAAGTCCACACCGCCCCTTGAAACATCCCACCCAGACCCATTCCCCTATAACCCACACAATCCGGGTGATTTAGCATGGTCGATCCACCTAGTCTGCACGTCTTTGGACTATGGGAGGAAACCCACGCAGACACAGGGAGAATGTGCAAACTCCACACAGACAGTTACCCGAGGCTGGAATTGAACCTGGGTCCCTGGCGCTGTGAGGCTGCAGTGCCAACCACTGAGCCACCGTGCTGCCATTCTCCTGGCCTGTCCAAGTCCTTCTCCAGCCTCTCCACTTCTTCAATTCCACCTGTTCCTCTACCTATCTTTGTGTCACTTGCACCAAAGTCCTCAGTTCATTCATCCAGATCATTGATGTTTAACATGAATAGTTGTGGTCCCAACACAGACCCCTGCAGAACTCCACTACTATCCGGCAGCTATCGTCAGAAAGACCCTTTTATCACCATTCTCTGCTCTCTGCCAGCCAACCAATCCTCTATCCATGCCAGTACCTTGCCCTTAACACCATGAGTCATTTATCTTACTGAGCAGCCTCTTGAGTCATTTATCTTACTGAGCAGCCTCCTGTGTAGCACCTTGTCAAAATCTTTCTGGAAATCCGAATCTATCATGTCCACTGGCTCTCCTTTGCTTAGCTTGTTCACTACCTCCACAAAGAATTCTGAAAGGTTTGTCAACCATAACTTCCTCTTGATGAAGACTTGATTCACGTTTCAAATGCATGACCTCTATCACCTAGAACGGAAAAGTCAGTGGGTGGAAGAACATGCAAGTTCTGCTCCAAGCAGTCACCATCTTGACTAGAAACTGTGCCACCTTCAGTATCATTGAGTCAAGCTCCTGGAATTCATTGCCTAACAGTACCATGAATATGCCTACCCACATGGACTGCACCGGTTCAATATGTTTTTAATCAACCTGTTGAGAGTTGTCATTACACGCTTCTAGAGCAAGTAGGACTAGAACCCTGGGTCTTCTAGCTCAGAGGCAGGGGCACTACCATTGCGCCACAAAAGCCCTTCTGCAATGTTTTAAAGAGGCTGCTCACTGCCACTTCTTAAGGGCAATTAGAAATGGGCAATAAATGCTGTTCTGCACTCTCATCCGCAGAATGAATTATACACATCATTGCAGGTTTCTTGTTCACAGTAAAATGGATATTTTCAAGAAATATTTGAGGATAACCAGATGTTGAAAACCCGATCTCACATGAAGCGGCTGCTTTATGAAAAAGGAGCACACTTAAGAATTTCGATGGATCAGCATTGTTTTCAAAGTCTGTTCAAGTTACTATTCGGCGCAAAGTTTGCTGCAGAGAATGATGTGAATGGTTTTTGTCATTGTTACGGATACATAAGCGCAAATGTGAGTATTACATGATAGAGTGCTTGTGAGTTCATCATATCACATGTATAAGATTAGAATACATGTTGTAGTTTCTTTAAGCTTCTTCCAGAGAGATTTCTTTACACTAACCAAAATACATGTTTTCATGACACTGCAGATTTGTGGCTAAAATCTATTAGACAGACTGAGAGGTGAAATTCTGAAGACAGATTTAAAGGAAACATAGCAAGCATTTTCAAACCATCTGCAAATCAATAAGAACGGTGGATAGCTCCCCTTTAAAAGTTACTTAAAATAGAATTCTATTTTTCTTCATAGTTTCGGGGAGGTGATGGCCAAGCAGTATTATTGCTGGACTGTTAATCCAGAGACCCAGATAATGTTCTGAGGACCTGGGTTCGAATCCTGCTATAGCAGATGGCGGGGTGTGGAATTCAAACTCAACAAAACATATGGAATTAAGAGTGTCATGATGACCACGAATCCATTGTCGATTGTCGGGGAAAACACCACCTGGTTCGCCAATGCCCTTCAGGGAAGGAAGCTGCTTCCCTGGTCTAGTTTGCCTGTGACTCCGGACCCACAGCAATGTGGCTGACTCTGAACTGGCTTCTGGGCAAATAGGGATGGGCAATAAATGCGCCTAGCCAGCGACACCCTCACTCATTAATGAATCAAAAAAAATTGAAAGAATTCTGAAAAAAATATTGTGTAGCATGACTTAGTCCCACAGATAGTGTGCCGTGGCTGATTGCCACAACTCAAAGAATAAAGCACTGAAGTTAAGGTGTAGTATATGCTGACGAGGGTGATGGTAAGAAGAGACACAACATTGAGAGAAGAACTAGTAGAAATTGAAATGTTTGTGGATTGTGAAAATGAATGATAGTTTCAGACTGGCAAATGAATTATAGGAAGGGGAAATACATGTAAGATGCATACCAAAGGATTTTACCTACCTACCCTTGAAGCTAAGATGGTAGTTGAAGTGGTGACTGATAAACTTTTTATTGTACTCATTTGAGCACATGGGATAATAAAGCTAATACAATTCAACTCAATTCAACATAATTGGCAATATTACAAAAAACTTCAACACAGAAATTAACCTGGCTATTGAAAGAAATCATTAATATGAATTTCCATGAAAATGTAATATCTGAGAGGAAATTAGATAAAGTTTGCAGCAAAAAAGATGAAGGAAGAGCAATGGGAAATCTCTACAATGCAGAAAGAGGCAATTCAGCCCATCAAGGCTGCACCAAACCTCTAAAGAGCTAGCCCCCAATCCTATCCAGGTAATCTTGCATTTCCCATGGTGAGTCCACCCAGCCTGGGCACTAGGAGGAAATTCAGTGTAGCCAATCCACCTAACCTGTACGCCTTTGGACTGTGGGAGGAAACTGGAGCATGCAGAGGAAACCCATGCAGACACGAGGAGAATGTGCAAGCTCCACACAGAAAGTCACCTGAGGGGTGGAATTGAACCCAGGTCCCTGGCAGCCAATGTGCCAAAGTGTGGGTCTTTGAGTGGGTCTTCTTTTGAAATAGAAAGTCTTGGCAATGGGCACAGGGATCAATCGAAAGACAAAGGGATGGACAACAGGAAAGCAAGCCTGAACTCTTTTTGAAGTTCTACACTGCAGTGATGTCTCTCCAAAGTGAAAACATTTAAAAATAGCACCTCCTTCAGCCTCCTTAAGTCATCTCCCCGGAATAAGTCTGCCCGTCTCTGGAACTTGTGAGGATCATTTTGAAAAAAAAAGACCATTTTCTTTTTAAAGGCAGTGAGCAGCTTTTTAGTGGCACCTGGCAGGCTTTCTTAAATTCTTAGGAGCGTCCAGGATACAACTAACCTTTTCATTTCGATGGTCTGTTGAGATCTTGTGAGAATAACTCACCATCAACAACATGTAACTGAGAAATGAATCAACTCAGCATGATAAAAATAAACTATTCTGGATGATGAAAATATGGAATAGATACAGAAAATCTAAAAACGAAGCCTTGAGTGTGTTTGTGGAGAGAGATACAGTTATGGGGAGTCCTGTATGATTCTTTAAAGGAATCTGATATATTTTTTCTTCAGGGGAGTCTAATATGACTCTTCTCCTGAGAAATCTGATATATTTTTGGCTCAAGACAGTCAGACATAACTGTTGCCCAGGGGAGTTAGATATAACTATTCTTCAGGAGATTTGGTCTGCATATGTTGTTTTCCTGTAGGGGAACTTCAAACCAGCATCTACAGGAAAACAACACATACGGACGAAATACTGAACCACAGGAGCAACCATCCCAACACCCACAAACAAAGCAGCATTAGAACATTATTTCAATGAGCCACTAAACACTGCAGCGCAGAGGAACTACGAAGAACAGAAGAAAATCACCTACACAGCGTATTCAAAAAGAACGGGTACCCAATGAACACAGTCCGCCGATTTCTCAGCAACAAACCCAAACAAACAGACAAAACGTGCCCAGAAACCATAACCACTCTCCCCTACATCAAAGACATTTTGGAAATGACTGCCAGACTATTCGGACCTCTTGGCCTCATGGTAGCCCACAAACCCACCAACACACTAAAACAGCAGCTAATAAACTTAAAAGACCCTATCCAGACAACAAGCAAAACGAACGTCATTTACAAAATACCTTGCAAGAACTGTGACAAACACTACTTTGGACAACAGGCAGAAAGCTAGCCACCAGGATACATGAACAAAAGCCACAAAAAGACATGATCCACTATCACTAGTATCCTTACATACAGATGAGGAAGGACACCACTTTGATTGGCACAACGCATCCATCCTAGGACAAGCCAAACAGAGACACGCACGAGAATTCCTAGAAGCATGGCATTCCAACTGGAACTCCATCAACAAACACATTGATTTGGAGCCCATCTACCATCCTCTGAGAAAAAAGAACAGGAGATGACATCATCAATGCAGGAAATGGCATCACCAACCCAAGGAAACCTAAACAGATAAATAGAAAGCGGGACATAACACCAGCGCTTCGTTGAAGGCTCATTGATGATGTTACCTAGTATGGTGACGAAACGTCTGAAAACGAACCTTCCAGCTCAGCGAGCAAACTCACATCCATAACGGTTCTTCTGGGGAGTCTGATATGACTCTTCTTCACTCTAAAGAAGGGTCATCTCGGGCTCAAAAAGTTAACTCTGTTTTTCTTTCCATGGATGCCGCCAGACCTGTTGAATTTCTCCAACATTTTTTGTTATTATTTCAGCTCAACATCAACTCTGACCTATTACAGAGAAACACCTGGAAAGGATGATCTAGTTTTCAGTCTGCTCTCACGATCTGAGAATGATGAGCAATGTCATTTGTGGAGAAAAGAAGTTGCCCACTATTGGACGAGCTAAAAAGTGCACTTACCCCTTATTGGATTCAATCATTTTCTTTTAATATATATTCTTTATGCATTTTTCCTTCATACATTTGAGAACAAATCTAATATACAAATTTCAGTGTCCAATCTCACAGCACGTATTGATCTGAATTGATTTATTGTAGTCACGTGTACCGAAGTATAGTGAAAAGCTTTATTTTGTGAGCAGTACAGGCAGATCACAGTAAGCAAAGACATACAGATGATAGGGTACTTAGACAGAGTGAGGCATAAAGGTTACTTTACACTGGAGGTGCACGTAGCAAGATCAACATTATTTGAAGTTGAAGAGGTCCATTCAGCAATCTAATAGCAGCAGGGAAGAAACCATTCTTGAGCCTGTTGGCACGTGTCTTCAAGCTTCTGTATCTTCTGCCTGAGACAAGAGGTTGTAGGAGAGCATTACCGAAGTGGGAGGGGCTTTAATGATGTATCAGAGATAATGGGAACTGCAGATGCTAGAGAATCCGAGATAACAAAATGTGGATCTGGATGAACACGGCAGGCCAAGCTTCATCTAAGGAGCACAAAAGCTGACGTTTCGGGCCAAGGAGGGTGTAGGCTCGAAACGTCAGCTTTTGGGCTCCTAAGATGCTGCTTGGCGTGCTGTGTTCATCCAGCTCTACACTTTGTTATCTCGGGGTCTTTAATGATGTTGGCAGCCTTTCCGTGGCATCGAGAAGTGTAAATGGAGCACACGGATGGAAGGTTGGCTTCCGTGATGGTCTGGGTTGTGCACACCACTTTTTGTAGTTTCTTACGGTCCTGGGCAGAGCAGTTCCCATACCAAGCCGTAATCCATCCCAATAGTATGGCTTCCTATGGTGCATCTATAAAAGTTGATGAGAGTCTTTATGGACTATGCCAAATTTACTTGCCATCCTGAGGAAGAAGACACATTTTTATGCCTTCTTAACTGTTGCATCTATGTGGGAAGTCCAGGGAAGGGTGTCTGTTATTGTCACTCATAGGAATTTGACACCCTTGACCCCAATGAGCAGGAACACAACACTGTGATTTGATTTTCTGAGGTGTGGGCAGGGGATGGAGAGGGAGGTGTCTTCAATGGTTTTGTAGCAGTCGTCCAGAATGCCGGGGCAGGAGATATGTTGGTGGTACTTTGGCAGGACCTTCTTGAGGTTTGCCCAGTTGATGTCACCAGACGCAATGAACGAGGCCTCAGGGAACCTGCCTCGTCCCAGTGATTGGTACTTCATTTCTCAAGCACTGCTCTCAAAATAGCCGTCCGCACCCAGTTTCTCTCTTCTGCTCGACAATCCACAGGCTATCGTCCTGGTGAAACACACATCCACACACTCCTAGACCTCAGCTACAACTGACTAGCCCCCTACAGAGGGGGGTAAACATCTTAGATTCCAAAAACAAAATATTATCCCTTTTTCAGGGCATGGCACACTTTAATCCTCTCCCCTCTGCCCATCTGGAGGTCAGTATGACTGGCAAAGCCTAGCATAGTCTGGAGCCAAGGCTCAGTGCCAGCATGGATTGGGTTGGAAGGGTCATTGCATTGAACTTTTTAATTCTCTATTTTCTAATTTATTCCCACAATCTGCAACGTTGGACTTTTTATTTCTTTATTTTTCCAGTTTTTCTTTCTTCCTTGAAATTTGCACTTAAGATCCTGCACCAAGATAACTTTGTACCTAAGGTGGCGCGGTAAACTCACTGCACTCACCTGCATGCAAGTGCCAATAAAACTTATTCAATTCAATTCATTTAATGTAGACTCCCATATTATTCTAGGCTCTGGATAACACACATAGGCACAATGATCTGAATGCTGCATTCATCTATGAATCAGTGAGCAAAGTTTATTCACACCACATGGATGATGCCCCCCAGTGACGCTCGCCTTGTATGGATTAGATGGACAGTCTACCTCTCACCACGCAGAATAGAAATTCCTAAAGGAATAGGGCCACCTATGTTCAGTGGGTTTTTGGGGAAAGCCAGCCGACTGTAATGATTTTTTTTGCTGCTGAGATTATTAAAATTGAGAATAGAGCAACACAGACTCTGGGTCTAAATCATTGGCATGAAGGAAAAGGATCACTTCCAATACTGCATTTTTACATGCAGGTACTGATGCCATGTACTTGCAATGGAATATTTTAAACTCGTTGTGTCCACAACCAGCCTGACAAGCAGTATGATTCTGGAATATTCCAGCACCAGAACAAAGCATTCAGCCACTCAAATCTTACTACTGTTCCCGTCTGCAGATGTCACTTTGTTTCATCCTATCCCTCCTTGTATTCTTCAACATTCCTTTTCTTCCCACCAACAGTTACTTATTTCACCTTTCCTATTTCATCTTTTCTGTATCATACTATTTTCTGATCTTTCCCTTGGTTCTGTTTTGGAATGACAACTGAACGAGAATCTGTGGTAACTGCAAGAAAACGGATCAAGACCCAATCTGTCAAGACGCCCCCAATCCTTAAGTTTGAAGTGAATTTATGTAAATCTCTATGAAAAGAAGTTTCTGCTTTGTTGAGGTCTTTAATGCTCATGCTGGGGTGTGTACTTGTATCTCAGTTGAACATACATGAAAGAAGAGCATTTGCAATTATATAGCACCTTTCACTACATCCCAAAATGTTTTGCAGTCAATGAAGTACTTTTAAAGCATAGTCACTATTGCAATGTAGGAAGCACAACAGCCGTTTTACACAGCTATACCCCACAAATAGTAGCATGACAAGAGACAGATCATCTGGTTTAGTGATATTGATTGACAAATAAAATGGATCGGGATGTCCTTGTTTTTCAAACCACACCATCATATCTTTTATTACAACAATGAAGGCAGCCATTTACTCCATTGTAACAATAGAAACTCATTGCTAAAACAATCCTGTTGCACGCTCGTCAGTTTGTTGTGCATTCTTTAGCAATGCAGAGGTGATACGCATTTGTATGTGTGCAGCAGGTTTTACAGTAACTATGCAATTGCAAAATGTCTGAACCCATACTTACAACTCACCTTCTATTTTTATGCAGTTTGTTTCTCTGTTTTCTTAAGCCCTGAGTCAACACACAGGCTTAATCATCCAAGTACAGACAGCATAGATCAGTTACCAGATGCACAAAACCAAAGACATAATTATTGAACAATAACCAGCTACATAGCTGATTACGTTACCCTCTTCTTCTATAGCCCTGTGTCATGCTTTGCTTTAGATACATATTTTCTCTATCCTTACTGGCACAATATCTCCTGCATCTCTTACAGAGCAATGCATTTCATTCTACACCAGCCTTTGAAGGAATTTCCCTTTACCACTCTCATCACTCTTGCCATTTAAATATAACAACACCCCCTCTGTGACTGACTCACCAAACTGAATTAATGCTTCCCAGTTAATACTGTTAAAACCCTTTCACCAATTTTTACAACTTCCTCTCAACCTTCTCTGCTCCAGCAGAAATAGCTCTGAGTGCCTAAAGTCAAGTGGAACTAATGAAGGAAGGTTTGAAATATGTTACAGGCCTTCTATTGAATGACATTCTAACAGAAGTCCATTTCTCAGCTGGGCTAATTCCCCATTCACACAGCAAATACTTTCCTGAGCCTTGTTGACTCAGTTTCAGGTGGAGTGAAAAATGCTGCGATAGGAATGCTGTTGAACCCAGCTCGACACTGTTCAAAAGGTTAATTTCATGGGTGGAAACACTGTAGAAGCAGGAATGTCAATACAGTAATTGGAAGTCGGAACTGAATAACAAGCAGTAATTTTTACACTGCTGGGTTCAGCCATAGCTGAGATCACAACATTTGCTCTAAAGTTCAGTGTAATTTTAATCAGGTTTCCTGCACTGAATGAAGGAGAGGGTGAGAGGGCAGTCAACAGCTCCCTCCTCTGTCTAGATGAGGAAAAACATTTGAATGTGAAAATCAGAAATATAATTTTCACCCCTTTATTTACCTTGGAGCTGGCCTTCAGAGTGAACAGGACACCTGACTACTCTTACAGCAGTCGTACTTATTTCTCATAAACAACACCCATGTTGTATGTGTGTACATGTCCAGTGAAACAGTGAAGGCAACATTGCTTGAATATTTTTATCCAATACTTCCATCACCAGCAAAAGCACCCACGTGGCCAGGGAACCAGTAACATTCAAAGCCCGAAAAAGACAATGTTTATGTGAAGAAAGTGAACGGAGAGGGTAGGGATTAAATCAAACTGGAGTTGGAGGGGAAAATAAGCACTTCAACCACTGCAGTGCCCACCTCTCCCTAAGTTCATTGAGAGCATTGGTGGACACCATGTGCTCCCTCTCCAAGGGTACCCGGGCTCAAACGTAACCACGGAAAAGGGGCTGACACTCCTGTTTACACCTGTCAGCCGGGGCTCTCTGATTGGGATCAGATTAGCAGCCCCAGTGAAGAACTCATATTCTATGAGCTCTGCCTGGCTGAGCTTGTCACCATCGCTACGTCGCTCCCCCTCTGAGTTCGAGAACATAGGCTGGTTCTTTTTCTTCTTGTACATTCTTCCGGGGCATTTTAGCATTGAGTCAGGGTCCTGTGACTCTGTCTCAGATTCGGGCAGTGTGTAACGTGCAGTAGCTCACTTCTTGCACCGGACTGTCTCAGAAGGATCTCATTCTCTTCTTCAGGCAGCAAAGGCACTGATATGCCGTGTCCATGTCAGATTCCAAGATGTCTTCATACGGCCCCTTTCATAAGGCCCATGTGCCAGTTCAGGACCGCCTCACCTACCCGGACTTTGTACGTCACGAGATTTGACCTCTCATCGACCATGCCTTCTACCCATTCAGGGCCATTCCTGTGGCTCTCAAACTTCGTCTCCCGAACTAAACTGTCTCAGTCACTTAGCAAAGTCTTGTTTCTGGTACTGGTGTTCCTGAAGCCACTTAACCCTCTCCCCTAAATCCAGGAAGATCTGGTCTGGTGCAAAGTCTTCTTCCTATTTGCAACTCTGCTGGAGCTATCCCTGTAATTGTAAGAGGTGGTCATATAATCAAGTAGGGACAGGGACATTTTGGTGTCTCGTGAAGCCTTTAGGCTTTTTCTTTAATCCTGCCTTCGTTGTTTGCACTGCTCTTTTGCCAGGCCATTGAATGATGGATGATGTGAAGCCGTCCAGATATGAAAAATGCTATTCGATTTTAGGAAATACTCAAATTCTCTGTTGATAAATGATGGCAGTTATCTGTGACCAACACTTCTGGGAGTTCTGTATTGCAAAAGATGCGCAGAGCTTTTCTATCGTCGATCTGTATTTGATGAATGAACTCAATGTGCATCCGACCATTTTGAATGGCCATCCACAATGTCTGAGAAAATTGAACCCGTGAAAGGACCTGCATAATTGGCATGTGGCCAACTCCAGGGTTTACCCAGTCATTCCCACGAATGTGGGGGAGCTGCTGGCGGTAATTTTTTTCCCCTGTTGGCACTCAAAGCAGCTATGTCTGCATCCAATCATGGCCACCGGGCATAGCTTCTCAGCAATATCTTCATTTTGGAAACCTCTGGATGACCCTGGTGGAAATCAGCCAGTATCTGGTGGCGACCTATGCTCAGGACAATTACTCTTGCTCTTCATAAAAAATGTGCCGCCCTCTACTGTGATCTCGTCTCTCTGGCCCCAATTCTGGTTGTGACGGGCCCTTTGATTTCTCCATCAACACCACTTTGTATGCACTGGTTTTCAATTTTATACCCTGTTATATTTTCCTTCGTTATCTGAGGCTGATTACCTCTTTTCCTACAGTCCTTCCTTTTCTCTGTAATGTACTTTTGCTGAGCACTGTGACAAATTGCTTTGAAAGTCCTGCGCTGTTCCTCAGTTGTCCCACAAAACAGTCTTTGCTCTCAGTCTACCTGAGCCAACTCCTCCCTCATCCCATTGTATCCTCCTCTGTTTAAGCACAAGACATTGGTACTGGATTTTACCTTCTCACCCTCCATCTGCATTTTAAATTCAACCGTACTGAGATCGCCCCTTCTGTGCAGATCCCTAACTATGAGATCATTAATTATTCCTGTCTCATTACAGAGGACCACATCTAGGATAACCTTTTCCCTCATCTTTTTGAGGAAATTATTGCAGATAGGCTCCATGAGCTTTTCCTCAAAGCTACCTTGACTAACTTAATTTGACAAATCAACACGTAGATTGAAACTCCCTGATGATACTTACTATTTCTACATGCAGGTTATTTCTTTGTTTATAGCCTGCCCAACCATGATATTGTTAGTCGCTAGCCTAAAGACTGCACCTATCAGGGACACTTTCCCCTTACTATTTCTAATTTCCACGCATATTGATTTAATCTTTTTCTCCATGGAACGTTTATCATGTCTCACTACCACCCTGATGTCATCCTTAAATATCAGATAGGCCACCTCCCTTTCCTTCCTAGCAGTCCTTCCAGACAGTCTGATACTGCTGGATATTTAACTCCTAGTCATGACCACCCTGCAACCATGTGTCCATAATGAGGTTGTTGGCTGGCTCACCGAACTGGCTGGTTTTCGTGCAGACATTTCTTCACCATGCTGGATAATGACATCAGTGCAGCGTCCAATGAAGTGGTGTTGTTCCACTCCACTTGGTGTTCACATGATTGGTCTGTTAAGTTGGATTGTGTTATTTCTGGTCCTTTTCTGCATGGGTTTGCATATGGGGACTAATTCCACATGTTTGTTAATTGCATTATGGGTAGATAACTAGGCCTCTAGGAATTCCCATGCATGTCTATGGCTGGCTTGAGCCAGGATGGTCATGTTGCCCCAATTAAATTGATGGCCTTCATTGTCCGAGTGCGCTGAGATGAGGAAAAGTTTGTTGTGTTGTTTTGCTGCTAGCTGGTGTTTGTGTATCCTGATGGGTAGTTTCCTTCTGGTCTGGCCGATGTAATGTTTGTTGCAATCTTGCAAGGCACTTTCTCCATTTTGTAAACTATGTTGGTCCTGCAGGTCATGGATAGAGGGCCTTTAGTTCTTGTGAGTGTTTGTCATGTGGCTGTGGGTTTGCATGCTACCAATTCTCCGAGTGGCCACAGGAGACTGAAGGTTCTGATATGTTTTTGATATAGGGTAGTGTGGCCTGTGTATTGGGGCGTATTATGTCCTCTTAGCATTGTGGGTACCTGTGGATGAGGTTGTTGGAATTAGACCCCATATACAAACCCATATAGAACAGAACCGGAAATGTCACAATCCAGCTTAACAGATCATATAAATACCAAGCAGAGTAGAAAACATCACTTCATTGGAGGCCGCACTGATTATGTTACCTAACACGGTGACAAAATATCTGTACGATAACCAGACAGCTCAGCAAGGAAGCCAACAACCTCATCCACAACCCGAGCTACAAATCTTCACAAGAGCCTTAAATGTCTGTGCAATGGCCTCCAGTCATACTCATTCGCAATGATTTGTGCCATTAACTCATTTACCTTGTTTCGAATGCTGTGAACATTCAGGTAAAGTGCCCTTACGCTATTTTTATGGATAGTAGGAACTGCAGATGCTGGAGAATCTGAGAGAACAAGGTGTAGAGCTGGATGAACACAGCAGGCCAAGCAGCATCAGAGGTTCAGGAAGACTGACGCTTCGGGCCTAGACCCTTCTCCAAAAGTGGGGATTCTGAAATAGACTCTCCTCGATACTGGACAATGAGCTCTCTTACTCCATTTAGCAGTAGTAGGACTCTTTGCCTGTCTTGAGACTGCATACTGACAGCAACGATAATGGCTTGCTGGCCTGGAACTTGAAGAAAATGTTAACCGTTTCGCTGACGCTTGGCTTTGTTTTGGGGTTTTGCTGTGGACTGACTCAGAATCCCTCCGTTCAGGATATGTCAGGCTATGCAATTGCCTTCACATAGCTGGTGCTCCCCAACCTCAGTCGGTCAGCCTGGCAAGGGAGTCCACTCCTATTGGAAAACCCTGCACCTGATATGCTTCACTTGCTGCAATTTCCAAAGAGAAAGCCAGTTGCAGTATCTGTTTGAAGCCCAGCTGGGCTTCAGATCATTGGGACTTTCACATGGTTACATCATTAATCCTACATACCAAACAGTATCTTAGATTCTCATTAAGAGATAAGCCAAAATCACATGCCTCTGCCAGTCATCTTAAACTGGTGAAAAATCCTGATATGGATTCCCATGGTTCTCGAATTGCTGAGTAGAACCAATAGTATTTCAACATTAGAGGAGGTTTGGAGTCATAATTTAGAATAGAATCCCTATAGTGTGGAAACAGACCCATTCCCTTATAACCCACTTAAGCTACACATCCCTGAACACTAGAGGCAATTTAGCTTGGCCAATCTACCTAGCCTGCACATCTTTGGAATGTGGGAGGAAACCCACACATATACAGGTAGAATGTGCAAACTCCACACGGACAGTCACCTGAGGGTGGAATTGAACTCAGGTCCCTGATGCTGTGAGGTAGCAGTGCTAACCACTGAGCCACCAGACTGACCTTTAACATCAGTCTGATCTCTGGATGACCAGTCTGGTGACAATATCACTAAGCCACCACCTTCCCTGTAACAATATTCCTTAACCAAATCCATCAACTCCTAAAAAGGCTTTAGAATCTGTTGCTACAGGAAAAGTTAAGCTCCTAATTGGCAACAAATCTGTGGGTCCACAAGCTATCAGGGGAATTACTTATTGCTTCTCGTTCGCTCCAATGTTACTTGCCCCCCCAAAAAGACACATTCTTTTCACACACTGGGCCCACTCTTTGATGGCAGGCTAGGATGAGCTAGGCTTCCCAAATAATGGAATGATGTCAGAAGTGCTTACCCCTATCCTGACACAGCTGTTGTGAATGAATTTCTTCAGGAGTGTGCTTCACCCTTGTTGGCACTGAAATAATTCCACACAGGCCAATATCCCATTATGAAGTCACCCTTTATTTACATGTGGAGAGTCCGTTATGCTGGTCCAGCTCCCTCAGAGCCAGCTCGCAGTGTAAATAGAATCTCTGACTCTCCTATTTACATCTGACAGCTAGGGGTCCCTGATTGGACCAGATTATTAGCGACCCCAATCAGGGAACTCATATTCTATAAGGTCTATTTGGCTGACCTCATTACAATTTCTGCACCTTGGTAAAGAGAGACTTAATGCAGAAGGTCAAATCATTTGGAAATGTGATACAAGGAAAAAAGCAGAGTATAGAGTTTCAAGGGATTATGTGTTTGTGTGTGTCTGTGTGTGTGTGTGTGTGTGTGTCTGTGTGTGTGTGTGTGTGTGTGTGTGTGTGTGTGTGTGTGTGTGGAGGGGTCATAGCGGGGTGTGTGCGTGTGTGTGTGGACCAATGTGGGCCAACCCTACTGTGGATGCTTACCCATAATGGAGAGGAGAGCAAGAAAGATAATCTTACTGAAAGCACGTAGATGGCATTCTAAATAATCTTGCACTTATCCAAATTGGTACACATTTGCCCACTGTTGAAATGACTGCCTTGATATCATTCTTGCTGTCGGGCCTGATTAAGTCTTATCTATGTGAGAGATGAGCATCATGTTCACACATCCCAAGGATGAAAGAAGTTGGAATCGCCTAGGATTGCTCATCTCTCACAAGTAACCAAATCCTTCATCTCTGCAGAAAGCCTCAGTTATCAGGGTTTCTTGAACCAAGATATTGACGACATGTAGCCAAGGCATTGTGCTTTAATGTAGACAATGCTGAGGCTACGCATTTTGTGCAGAAATTGTGCCTGCACCTATATATATATATACTTACACCCATCTCATGTGTTACAGCACAGAATCAGGGAATGATTCCACACACCTCTGGAGGCAAAGTTTCATGCTAAGTCTCAGCTTTTCAATGAGTGTACTGCAGTTCAATGCTGGAAGACATAAAAGGGTCAGGTGATATTTTCACAATCCCTCATAAAATGCATAAAATGCTGCCTCTGTCTGGTGAAATGCTGTCCTACGAGATGTTCAAGCATTTCAAGGCAACTTAGGTGTCTACTGAAATTGGCACCCGTTGAAGGACAGCCAGTAAAGGCAGAGTTAAATGAGTTTAAATTAGAATTAGCTTTATTGTCACATACACTCGTATGAGTGTGAAAAGTTTACAAGTCTCCAGATTCTTAAGTTTAAATTCTTAGGAAACATTTAGAAAAATAATGAAATAAAATGTTCAGAATAGTAGTTACAACCCAGTCAGTGCCAGCACCGACCCTCCAGACTCGCGTCTTCCACACTGTGCCAGGCCTTGTCTCCAGACCATTACAGGCCTCACTCCCTTCAGACTGCATTGATCTTCACCTCAAATCCAAGACTACCGGGAGCCTACTCTGGATTCTCCTTGAGGCTGAGAGTCCATGCTGAGGCCAAGAGTTCACACTGAGGCCTGGAGTCTGCAATGACTTCACTTGAAGCACACTGATGAGATGTAAAAAGAAAGAAGGAAAAGAAAATAAGAAAAACAGAAGAAGACAAAGGATGCTCCTCAGGATGTCTCCCAACCTACTCATACTGTGAGAGACAACACTGCGTGCCATTCAGGTTTAATGTGCTGACTGAAGTCTTAAGAGCTGCATAAGCCATGCAATATCAGTACCTTATCTCACTCACTCTTGCTTTTTCCCTCAATAGTCAGTAGGGTATGTTTTGTATAGATTCTTGAAGCTGAGAATTCCCAGAGATAACAAGCATGCAAACACAGGTAACAAAATATTTATGCAATAACAGAAAAGGTTAAGGAGTGCAAAAATAATAAGGCCCACATGTCCTTTATTCTAACCAGGGGCTGCTTGCAAGTTGATTAATGTCAAGTTACACAATTCACAGCAGTCCAAATCCAACTCATTCATTCTAGAACTCTTTGGCTTCTCCGATTCAATGCTGCAGTACTCTGTCAGCTTGTGGAGGTCTTCCCAGTCAATGACATGATCCACAGCCTCATTTAACATCCACAGAACATAAGAACGTAAGAACATAAGAAATAGGAGCAGAAGAAGGCAATCTGGCCCACTGAGCTCGCTCCCCCATGCAATAAGATAATGGCTGATCATTTTGTGGACTCAACTCCTCTTACCTGCCCGCTCACCATAGCCCTTCATTCCTTTTCTGTTCAAAAATCTATCTGTCTCAAAAAGCATTCGTTGAGAAGACCTCAACTGTTTCACTGAGTGTGGAATTCCATAGATTCACAAGCGTTTTGAGAAAGCAAGGCTTCCACAGCTCAGTTCTAAATCTGCTCCCCCTTATTTTGAGGCTGTGCCCCTCGTTCTAGCAATGGAAGATTGCTATTTTTTTTCCCATTTCCTCCGTATCCAGGATACCTACATTTTTGGCTCCAGTTGTAAAGGGTACAGCTTCCTACAAAGAATGGGGCATACCCTTCCTGGGTGACAATGCAAGCACCCACTGGAATTGTTCCAGCATTAAAACCTTGTCTTAAGGAGGAGTATGTTCTGTTCCAGGGCTGCTCTGGTAGAAGTGGGTGCAGGATTGCATCTCTGTTACGGGTCAGTCTGAGGGTTTCCTGAAGATGTCATGAGCTGTGTTTGGAGTGGGCAGCACTTCTCTCCCAGCAGCCACCCCTGTTTCCACCATGGACCTTGCGAAGTGGCAGGAACCTGCGAGTTCACTTGTTTGTATGAGTCCTGGCCTCTCCCACAAAATCTTGTGAAGATCTCCGAAGCTTCTCATTGGTGGTCAGAGTTGAGTTGAACATTGATGGAGTGGAAAGCTTTTCTGTTGACAAACTCTACAGGTTGGTGATAAGCTGTCTTTAAGAGCATTGTGGATGTTATCAAGAGTGCACTTGCAACAAGGAAAGCAGCAATAATGGAAAATCCCACTGACTGAACAATATGACTCTTATTAATAGGAAAGAATGTAAATAGTTATGATCCAGAGAAAGTTACATCCTGGATGCTTTTCTGTATTGGGGTTTGGGAGATGCCACTCACGTCCTGGTTGCTTAGTGAAATTAACAGTTCACTTGAAGCTTCAGGACAGCTGTGATCACGACAGCAACTCGATAAAATTGTCTCTCATTCCTTTGAGCGCAAGATGCTTTTTCTGTTGCTCCATCTCTTCCTGCACTGTCCCTCCACTGAAAAGACCCTTTTATGCAAACAGAGTGTCACTTTGACTGGAAAAGCCCAGCAGGTCTGGCAGCATCCGAGAAGAGAAATCAGAGTTAATGTTTCAGGTCCGACGATGCTTCCTCAAAGAAACGTTCTGAGGAAGGGTCACCGGGCCTGACACACTAACTCTGATTTCTCTTCACATATGCTGCTGGAGCTGCTGCGCTTTTCCAACAACTTCTGCTTTTGTTTCTGAGTTACAGCATCCACAGTTCTTTCTGCTTTTTTTTGTTAACTTTGGCTGCTCGAGCTTCCCTGCTCAATGCCTTCACACACCAATGTCAAGTGGTGCTAGAGGACTCATTACACAGCTTGCTGCTTGAGGCTTGCTGCCCTGGAATAATTTAGCAGTCAGTGCCAATTCCTCAGTAGTTGCATGGTCAGCAGGTTTAGTTGCACCTTGATGACTAGAACGTAGTATCGCTGACCTGGGAAAATGGCAGTGGACCGGGGCGATCTCCAACATGCCTCAAGAGTAGCTTCTCAGTCTCTGTCTGCACAGGTACTTTCCTTGGCATTCAGGCTCTGTGCTAGATACCCATGTTGATGTCAATGTCAGTCAGGTCTCTAGGAGTCGATTGACAGGCAGCAAGCATTGCTTCAGTTGTTGCCTCCCAGCAAGATTTTCCTGCATCAACTTCCAGGGCTAGAGCAGGCCTCACCATGCTGGGCATATCCAAGAAGAATACACTGGTCACTCCAAGTTTCCCCTTTGCTTCATCTCACCGACTCCACTTCACTCACACCATCACCTACTGATGCTGCGGCTTTCACTGTATCACTGTGTAAGTTGCTTGTCTCCGCACCATTCACCTGATACCTACTCTCAACCAATTTCTCTCACTGAAGCTGCCATCTAAACTTAAGTTCCACAACATAGATGCGGTGACCTGTCTCTAACTGCTTGATAATTCTGTGGGGTTTAAGATTCCATATAGTGCACAAGCCCTGATAATCCAATTTTGGAGCAGTACCCGTGCGCCAGTTGGAAGGTCAGTCCTGCCAGACTTGCAATTGTTAAATTCAGGATACTCAAGGAGACTAATGGGGTAAAAATGCTGAGAGGACGTTTCCCTCATGGGAGAGTTTAGGAACAGAGGGCATTGTCTCAGAATAAAGAGGCATCAATTTAGAATAGAATAGAGTAGAGTGGAATAGAATAACAATTTATTGTCTTGTGTATTTTTACAAAAAACGTACAGTGAAACGTTTTATAAGTTGCCATACCAAGGTGCCTAAATTGATGACAGAAGTCATAAATAAGAAAAAAAACAAGTAAGAAGCTCATCACAGTTCACTTAACGGCTCTTGGGTATGCTGAAAAACCGAACTGAGACCAACATGCAACGCCGGGTCAAGACCATGCAGGCAAGCAGAGACAAGACATCCACACCAGGACTAGACCTTCAATTCGGGCTGCTGGAATACCCAGAAGCCCACTGAAGAAGACCTCAATGATGGGATGCGATCCCCAATTCAGAACAAGAACACCACTCCAGACTGAGGCTGCTCCTCGTTTTTGGAAAAGACCCCCACAGCAGAAGCACACTGCATTGGGAGACCACCAGAACTGAGATAGATCCCTGATCAAAACCGAATGAACTGCGGATGCTGCAAATCAGAAACAAACATGGGAATTGCTGGAAAAGCTCAGCAGGTCTGGCAGCATCTGTGAAGAGAAATCAGAGTTGACGTTTTGGGTCCAGTGACCCTTCCTCAGAACGAAATGCTTGCACAGTTGGGTTGTCACAGAATACGGGGTAAATGTAAGAAAGTGGATACGAGGAAGGTATAATTAGCCGAGATCCCACTGAATGGTGGATCAGGCTTGTGAAGGCAAATGACCTACTCCAGTTCCTATTTCTGACGGTCTTATGGTATTACCATTCTTTTTCTCAGCACTCCTCTATCAATCCACTTGAACATAATATCAAACCTCTGGCTAGCCTTGTCTGATTCCCAACCATCCATTCACTGACCTGGCCATCTCTAACAGAATGTATGGTGAGTTTGAAAAGGTCGTCCACAGGAAGAGCTAGGTTTTGTTCAAAAAATGGATTGTGTATGGCCTGTAGACTAAAACAATTCTATAACAAATAAACATCAATTCTGGAAGGGATTCCCGCCACTTCTGTTCACTGTCAGGAGTCAAAATGCACAGGTAGTCATGCAGACTACAATTAAATTGTTCACACTGTCCATTATTCAATACCATCATCCCTGAAAAGTTCCTGTAGAATCTTGCTCCTGATGTTCTTCCCTGATCACCATGAAAGTGACATGGAAGATCAAAATGAACAAATCAATCAGACTAACACTCTAGCTCTAGTTGAGGTCTTTTGGTCATGGGTGGGAATGGCCTGTGCGAACTTGCTGAAGACATCTGTAAGCAAGGGAATGTGCTCAGTCATAACTAATGGGGTCAAGAACCTTAAACTGCATTAAGAGAACTTTCAGAGGTTTCTTGGCAACCAGGGATCACATGCTGAGGTGGACTCATTTTCCTGCCATGGTAAATGTATACCTCTTGTAATTTTGACAATAGCCATCAATTTCAGCAGCCATCCATCACAGTAACAATGGTCTCTGGTTAATGTTGTTTTGTTTAATTACTTTGTGTCCTATTTAATAATGGGCTGCTACCAACACTTGTCATTTGTGTTGTTTTGTTTAATTACTTTGTGTCCTATTTAATAATGGACTGCTACCAACACTTGTCATTTGTGCCTGACCTGTGCTAGATCTGGAACTGAAATTGAGTGAGTTAAGTGGCTACTGTGTCTACATTGCTCCAAGCTAAATGCGGACAGAGATAATGGGAACTGCAGATGCTGGAGAATCTGAGATAACAAATGTGTGGAGCTGGATGAGCACAGCAGGCCAAGCAGCATCTTAGGAGCACAAAAGCTGACGTTTTGCGCCTAGACCCTTCATCAGAAAAGGGGGATGAACAGAGGATTCTGAAATAAATAGAGACGGGGGGGGGGGGGGGGGGGGGGGGGGTGGGGGAGGCGGACCGAGCATGGATAGAAGAGAAGATAGGTGGAGAGGAGAGTATAGGTGGGGAGGTGGGGAGGGTATAGGTCAGTCTGGGGAGGACGGACAGGTCAAGAGGGTGGAATGAGCTTAGTAGGTAGGAAATGGTGGGAGGAGGGGATAGGTGAGAGGAAGAACAGGCTAGGGAGGCGGGGACGAACTGGGCTGGTTTTGGGATGCAGTGGGGGAAGGGGAGATTTTGAAGCTGGTGAAGTCCACATCGATACCATTGGGCTGCAGGGTTCCCAAGCGGACTATGAGTTGTTGCTCCTGCAACCTTCGGGTGGCATCATTATGGCACTGCAGGAGGCCCAGGATGGACATGTCGTCTAAGGAATGGGAGGGGGAGCTGAAATGGTTCGCGACTGGGAGGTGCAGTTGTTTATTGAGAACCGAGTGTACATGTTCTGCAAAGCAGTCCCCAAGCCTTTACTTGGTTTCCCCAATGTAGAGGAAGCCCCAACGGGTACAAGATACCACATTGGCAGATGTGCAGGTGAACATCTGCTTGATGTGGAAAGTCATCTTGGGGCCCGGGAAGGGGGTGAATGAGGAGGTGTGGGGGCAAGTGTAACACTTCCTGCGGTTGCAAGGGAAAGTGTCAGGTGTGGTGGGGTTGGAGGGGAGTGTGGAGCGGACAAGGGAGTCCCGGTGAGAGTGGTGTCTCTGGAAGGCAGACAAGGGTGGGGATGGAAAAATGTCTTTAGTGCTGGGATCGGATTGTAGATGGTGGAAGTGTCGGAGGGCGATGCGTTGTATGCGGAGGTTGGTGGGATGGTATGTGAGGAGTAGGGGGGTTCTCTTATGGCGATTTTACCAGTTTCAAAATCTCCCCACCCTGACCTCATTCCATGACCAACCCTCCCTCTTATCCCCACCTTCTTGACCTGACACAACCTGTCCATTTTCTCTCCCACCTGTCCACTTCTTTCATCTCACTGACCAATCCCCACCACTGCCTACCTGCACTGACCTATTACCATTCTATCTTCCCCATCCCCACCTCTCCCCTCTCACTATTTATTTCAGAGCTCCCTCCCTCCTCCCCCATTTCTGAAGAAGTGTCCTGATCCGAAATGTCAACTTTCCTGCTCCTCTGGTGCTGCCTGGTCTGTTGTGCTCCTCCAGCTCCACACTGTGTTACCTCTGAGTCCAGCATGGACAGTTCTTATTATCTCTGACACTATATTCTGCATTCTTTTATATAATTCTGAAGTCCTTACATAAGGCATGATTTGTCCGGATAGCATGCAAAATAATATTTTTCATTATGTCATGGTACATGAAACAATAAGAAATCGAATCGAATCCTATACTGAGCAGAATTTATCTGAAATTCTGGTAAATAGTTTACCGCAAAACCAGCAGTCAAATTTAATACGAGCGTAACTCCCCACATTGCTCCTTTGGCTCAAGGCTCCATCCGGCCTAAGCCAAGCCATTCTTTGCCGTATTTGAATCCATGACAGCACACCTCCTCGGCTGAAGAAATTGCCACCAGTTTCCATTGTGAACAGGACATAGAAATTGGAGTCACCAAGGTCAGGTTACGAGAGATGCTCTTGTTTCAGGATGCAAAAGGAGTCTGCACATGTTGGGGTCCAGCTCCCCGAAATGATCCAGAAAGCATCATTTTGCAATCACCCCTTCAGATTTTCTTCACTTTGTCACCAAATTGTGGAATGGCCAAAAACCCCATACAGTAACCACCTACACCATGGCACCCATTCAGTTCACACCCACTCTGACACGGTGGCCATTTCTTACACTTGTATTTTATCATCATTAAGAGTAATGCCTTCCTTGCTCAAGAACTGCCTAACTACTGTATTTTTAATCTAGAAATGGTGGCACTTCCCTGGTTTTGACTTGAGCTAATCTTTGACAAGAAGGCTGAAGTGGTATCTAGTCTTTTAAAAGTCTCCCTGGATGGTCAGCTGAAAATAAGCATATCGTCCAAACATACAAGGGGGGAATATAAATTCAGGTCATCAAAAGCTGTGCCCATCACATGCATGAACCTTGTAGGAACTCAAAGAGCCCAAGTGGCAATCTCGTGTATTTGTAAAGTTCTCAGGTCCCTGTTCACAATGCTGTTATTCCACTGTTTTGTTCAGAAGTGGGTAGCTGCTTATAACCATGAGCCAAATCAAGACTGCAGAAATTAAAATCTCCAGTAGGAAATTATCAGAATCAGAACAGGCCAAGAAATGTCCTTGGCAAGAAGTTGTAAGGAGAATCCCAAGGCATTTTGTACATTTATTAGGAGTAAGAGGGTAATTAGGGAGAAGTTTAGGTCCACTCAAAGACAAAGGAGGGAATTTATGCATGGAGTCAGGACATGGGTGAGGTCCTTAATGAGTACTTCTCATTGGTATTCATTCAGGAGAAGGACATGATCAACGATAAGATTAGAGAGGGATTTTCTTGATATTATGCAGCAAGTTGACATAAAGAAAGAGAAGTTATTGGGTGTTTTGGAAAACAATAAGATAGATAAGTCCTGACGAGACCTATCCAGGATACTGTTGGAGGGGATTGCTGAGGCTTTGACAGAGGTCTTTATACCTTCTTTAACCACAGCTGAGGTGCCAAAAGTCCAGAGAATAGCCTGCTGCTTGGCCTACTGTGTTCATCCAGCTCTACACCTTGTTATGTTAGAGAATAGCCAATGTTTTTCCTTTGCTTAAGACGGGCAATAGAGATGATCCAGGAAATTATAGGCCAGTTAGCCTTATATCAGTGATCAGGAAATTATTGGAGAAGGTGTTTAGGGACCTAATTTACTCACATTTGGAAAAGGGTAGACTTACCAGGGATATTCAGCTTGACTTTTGTGGAGGAGATCTCATTTCACAAACTTAATTGAGTTTTTTGAGGAACTGACAATGATTTTCATTGAGGGGAGGTAGGAAAAGCAGCTTTATTAGCAAAGTTTAAGAGGTGATAAGACAGGCAGATGGGATGTTGGTGGTTCAGCACTTTAAAGTATTTTTAGACATCATTATATTTAATTTGAGAAAATATTGTTTATAAAAGGAAAACTGCTACAGAAGAAAAAAAACTGTGGATATAAATTCATGGAAGCTAATGGAATAATGTACACATGGATTGTCAGGGAAGATTTAATCATGGAGACATAATGAGATGAGTTGATGGTGGTGTTGACTATCACCCAATACACAGCAAAAAGTCCCACTTGCAGACATGTCTGTTTTAACCCTCGGGAATATGCAAGGATAGAGATTAAAATGCCAGTTTCAACTGAAATGAAGAACTATCTCTTAGTTATCCCTATATTTGCAGAAGAGGGAATATCCCTTTCAACTATCTGCTTTTTGAAAACATATCAAAGACTGATCTGAATATCTCTTCTTTCTTTTCAATTTTACCATTTTAGACTCAGCTCTAATTTCCAACATTTCTACAAGTGTTACTTATTCTTGTCAAGATCATTAATTAACTCACTCCCTTTGTTAATTCAGGAATCAATTTATTTGTCACTTTATAAATCATTCACACATTTGGATCTGGCAGAAAGATACCCACCAAGGAAAAGATTCATTTTTGAACAAAAAAAGTTAATCTTGTTGCAACCAGCTGTGAGAGGGTGGTAAATAAAGAAGGGGAATTAGAACATCCCTCTTCGCCCAAGAGCTTAATAGTTTACAGCACCCCATCTGAAATTGCAATCAATTGATCTACTGGACCCGCATCTAGACGTAATATTCTGACCTTGATAAATTTCACTCTCATTTTAAGGCAAGTCTGTATCATTTTAATTAAGACTGAGCCTTTTCCTGAAGATCACATCCCCAACACCCAACAGTAGGCTTTTGGTGGTAGGCTCAGCTAGCTTAATATAAGCAGAGGGCTGCATTCGATGATGAGCTGAAATCAAAAAGGGCTAGAGAAACTCAGCGGGTCTGGCAGCATCTTGTAGACAGAGAAACAGCCCTCTAGCCAAAGTCCTACTGATCTTCCAAGTCTGAAGAACATGTGTTCTGGAAGAATTGTGAAGCCATCAAATTGTCTAAATTTGTGAAGTCAGAGGTTTAGGGGTAAATTGCTTGGTGGTATATCCAAATATGTTCATATTGACTGTGAGAATCAAAAATCTAGAGGAGAAATATTGTATAAAGTAGTGATTCTGAAGACACTGATGTTAGAGGTGCCATCGCTCCAATCAATTTGATAACATCACACAGTCTGCAACAGGGAAATTGGGAGAATATCTCTGCATCTTGAAAGGGACAGAAGCATTATTTATAGCTCCCCCTAGTCTTAGTAGCAATGTCTGAATAACGAATGCAACTTATATTTGATTGCTATCATGTGATAAAGTACTGCTTGTGAAGGTAAAAGCCTCTTTTTGTTGACACTCTATCGTGGTTGTTCCTTTATCATTATAAAACATGAAAAAAAAGCTTTTAGAATCTGTTAAGACAAAAAAGATTGGTGGGAGCAAACTTCTACCCTCAAATCCCCCACATTTCATTGATGGCGGCCATGAAAATACCATTAATTGTTATCCAAAAACAAAAGTTGCTGGAAAAGCTCAGCAGGTCTGGCAGCATCTGTGAAGAGAAAATCAGAGTTAACATTTCAGGTTCAGTGACCCTTCCTCGGAACTCTTCCTCAAAAAACTCAACCAAGTTAGTGAGAAACGACCACCCCTTCACAAAACCATGCTGCCTCTTGCTCATATGCCCACTTATTTCCAAGTGGAACAAATCCTCTCTTGAAGAATCCTCTCCAATAGTATCCCTACCACTGACATAAGGCTCACTGGCCTATAATTAGCTGGATTACTCCTACCACCTTTCTTAAACAAAGGAACAACATAGGCTATTCTCTAATCCTCTGGGACCTCCCCTGTAGCCAGTGAGGATACAAAGATTTCTCTCAAGGTCTCAGCAATTTCCTTCCTTGCCTCTCTCAGTAATCTGGGATATATCCCATCAGGCCCTGGAGACTTTTCTACCTTAATGCTTTTCAAGACTCCTAATGCCTCCTCCGTTTTGATCTCAACATGACCCAAACTATCTACACACCCTTCCCCAGACTTATCATACACCAGGTCCTTCTCTATGGTGAGTATTGACGCACAGCACTTATTTAATACCTCACCCATTTCCTCTGGCTCCACAAATAAATCCCCTTCCCTGTCCTCGAGTGGGCCAACCCTCTCCCTGGTTACCTTCTTGCTTTCTATATGCACGGTGGCACAGTGGTTAGCACTGCAGCCTCACAGCACCAGGGACCCAGGTTCAATTCCAGCCTCGGGCGACTGACTGTGTGGAGTTTGCACATTCTCCCCGTGTCTGCGTGGGTTTCCTCCAGGTGCTCCGGTTTCCTCCCACAGCCCAAAGATGTGCAGGCTAGGTGGATTGGCCATGCTAAATTGCCCATAGTGTCCAGGGGTGTGTGGGTTATAGGGGCATGGGTCTGGGTGGAATGCTTCAAGGGGCGGTGTGGACTTGTTGGGCTAAAGGGCCTGTTTCCACACTGTAGGGGATCTAATCTTAAATAAAAAGCCTTGAGATTTTCCTTAATCCTGTTGGCCAGTGGCTTTTCATGACTCTTTTCAGCCTTCTTGACTCCTTGTTTAAGTTTCTTTTGACTTTCCTTGTATTTCACCCTTGCTCTGTGTGCTCCCATGCTCCTAACCTTGATAAATGCTTCCTTTTTCTTTTTGACTAGCCTCACAATGTCCCTCATTATCCAAGGTTCCCTAAACTTGCCATATTTATCCTTCATCCTTACAGGAACTTGTCAGTCCTGAGTTCCTATCAACTTACACTTGAAAGCCTCCCACATACCAGATGTTGATTTGCCCTCAAACAAAACTGAAGAGCTTTTACAATTCTTCTTTAAACCAGATGTATTAATGTCTTGGATAATATAAATCCCCACCTGCTACCTCCCAATCTCCACTTCTCAGTCCTGGGTTAACCATGCACGTGTAGCTCCAAAATTTTGCTTTCTCCCAGCCTCCATCTCCTGCTCCTCCTTGCATTGTATCTCACACCTTCAAGCTTTATTTGTTGTTGGAGACTTACAAAAATATAACTTTTTTTTCCATAGAACCATAGAATTCCGTCGGTGCGGAAGCAAGCCATTCAGCCTGTTCAGGCCACACTGAAGAGCAGCCCACCCATACCCAAATGCCTAACCTATCCCTGTGACCCTGCATTTCCCATGGCTAATCCACCTAGCCTGCACATCCCTGGACATTATGGACAATTTAGCATGGTCAATCCACCTAACCTGCTCATCCTTACACTGTTACTTTGTTACTTTTCTTCCTCTTCCATATTTATACATTTTTTCTCTCTTTATTGAGGTTCCTCGTCTATTTCAGCAGTGAATTAAGTGCTCACTCTGATAGCTCATAGTTCTGAGTCTGAAGTAATAATTTGAAATAACAATTAGGTGTGGAGATAGTGCTTGCTGACCTCATACATATGGTTCCCTGAGGGTTTTTTAGGTATGGCTGATAGGAACCTAATATGTAGAAACCTCTAGGATTGCTGTGACCAAATGGAAGTGGAAGAAAAGGATGTAGTCCATTCATCACTGAGCACAAAATCTGGATTAGAATCTGATGTGTTCTGAATTTAAATACATAATCCAGTAATCCCCAGGCTAATTACATTGTGATTAATTCAAAATAAGAATGACAAAACAGGAATAGACATACTTTGTTAAAAATATTCAATTGAATAAATATTTGCACTTATACACTGCCTGTTATATCATCAAGGAGTTCCAAAGTTCTGACAAGCAATGGAGCAATTATTTAAAGTGTAGCCACTGTTGATGGAAAAAGTGTCGGAGTGGCATTACTATGGTGCTCCGAAAGGTGGGATCACTTGAGGAGCCTAGTTAGGTCTACCTCGATGTCAGGAGTCCTCCATTACATCTTTTATGCGTTTGCTGAGCGAAGTCGCAGCAACAAGTTGCAATTTGATGAGGATGAAAACTTGTTAAAGCCCTCATTAACCCTGCGTCAGTGAGATCCAGCAATTTGTTTTTAACTTAGCTGACAAGGAGGGAAACCAAGGAATCACAACATGGCAGTCAGAGCTGGTACCTGGTGAGATCAACTTCGCCACTTGCTGCAGCTAACATCCATGTTCATCACCACCACTTACACGATCAAAGTGCATGATCCATGCAGCTTCCACAGACACTCTCATCCAATATCTGACGAGCCCTCATGGAACCTCTCTGATCCATGGCTGGACTCTGAGCTTGCATTGCAGGATGCATTGGCAACTAGAGTTGGAACCTGCAGCAACAATGGTTTGTGCACAGGGACAGGCATCCAGCTTGCAGATTTGACCAGGTTGCATCTCTGGGCTGCTCACTTTCCCTCTTAAAGTGCATTCACTTAGCGCCTACCTGAAGGCTCACAGCACCCACACCTTGCGTCATGTTGCTCACCTTAAGTGCAGCCGCACCCCAGGTAGCTTGCCTCGCTGGCCAGCAGACCCCAATCTATGGGCGTGCACGTCTTGCTGTAATGTCAGGCCGCTATGTCAATTTCACACCTTCTCCAGGTGACAGCAACATACATGGTAACCACACGGCACGTGAAGCAAGCAGGCACCCATGCCTCAAAGTCTTCATGAAGTCAACCTTTCTGAAGTCCCCAGAGGCAGCTGTCAGTCAGGGTTCCTGGAACAGTTGAAAAGGGCAGCCTTCAATACCACTTCAGCAGATTGCTGCTGGTGAGCCATCAAGTCAAGGTGGTCTCGGCCAGGGGATACATGACTTTGTAGACTGCTGAGTGGGCCATCTGGCTTCATAGCGGCCTGTCCAGCAGGTAGGATTGTCACCAGTGGCGACACATCAGGGGTCTGGGCATATCTTGCCTGGCGCTGTCCGATCAACTCTGTAGAGGGGGTAGGTCACAGTCCATTTGGCAGACCCATCTGCAGAAAAAGTGGAAAGTGGGGAATTGGGTGTGGGAAGGGCAGCCATTGCAGAGGACTGAGCCTCGGCAGGTCAGTGTTCGGGATTAGTCCTTCAGGACTGGGGAGAACTAGCTCTTAACTCATTATTATGGAGTTGATCCTGTCTTAAAATAAGTCACGTGTAAAGGTTACCATAATTGGCAGACTTCAGATAATTTGCCACCTTATAACATTTCCTTGATTTGAATAACTGCAGGCTACCGATACCCTGAGGAAGAAGATAAGGATGTGAGGCTGTAAGGTGAGAGGAGGAGCTGAGAATGGTCATGAGGGACCCTGGGTTGAGGATACCAGAGTAGGAGCCGCTTGAGGGGGAATGGGTCTGAGAGTTTAATGTTTAAGGAGAAGATGTTGATTAAGAGCATTATGATATGAGTTGACTCCACATCTGGATAGTGTTTATAGAAATATCATCACTTTTTCTGTGGCAGTGAAAACTAAATCTGCCTTGAATTGTTTTCTTGGCTCCAGCCTTTTCCAAGCTGCTGTCTGAGATTACACTGTGATTGATCAAAGCCCTGTATTGAAATGTATAAAGAAGATGATTGAACCTTTCATGGTGCATTCTTCATGCTTCATTTCAGTTTTCTTTCCAAAACAGTGAATCACAATTATCAAGGCAATAGAACCTCAAAGCTCAAGTATTTCTACAAATCCAGGGGATTGAGAGTCTGTGTGCAGGAAGGTTCCGACACTATTGGGAAACCCAATGGTCTAGCAGTACAGAGACAGTTTCTGCTGTCCGGTGCACAGAAAATCTGTCATACACAGACTAACCTCATAATGGCCATTGTCAAATCCCTTCAATGGAACAGTTCCTTTTGTTCAAAAGAGGCCTGGTGCACTGACCCGATTTCACAACGAAAACGATTGGGAAGGATAATCCTTAAAAAAGCAAGAGCAAAATTTGACACCACGGATTTGTTATATTGAAACTTATTGCATTAAGTGCACAGATGTAGAATAAAACAGTTTTCCTCATCTCTTCTCTCATTCTTCTTCTAAAAAGTCTTGGCATGTTAAATCACATCATCAATTGTCGAATGCACATTGAAAATACTGGGAGAGACATGGATTTAAAATAATTGATAGTAGCATGAGAGGACAGGTGGGGGATAATTTTCACAGCCAGAGCGCAGTAGGAACCTGGAATGAACTGTCTGAAAGAGGTGTCACAACATTTAAGAAATGCTTTGATCCTTCCTTGAAGAGCAGTAACCTGCAGGGCTCGAGACTTAAGGCTGGAAGGCAGCATTACGCTGGTAACATTCTGCAATGAACAGGAGCAGGATATAGGCTAAATAGGCCCCTCTGTGTCAGGGAGCTTATATAATTCTCTGATTTCTGTGAAGCAAGGATGGAGGTGACTAGATTCATCATCTGGTGTTGCAGGTCATGGCTCAGTAAAGTGCGCTAAATAACAATTCACTAATATGTAGAGAGCTTTATGTTACTTTTCTTCAATGAGACATGGATGTGTGCAAAGCAAGATAGGATGAGAGACTCTGCCAGTCTTGTTGTAGAGATTACTGCTACAGTTCTCTGAAGTGATGCGCTATCTGAAGGACAGAAAACCGTAGCCTGTTCCTAAGTCTTGTGAGGACTATGCCCTCCTGGGTCAACAAGGGAAAGGGTCTGTTTCCATGCTGTATGACTCTATGACTCTATCACATGAAGGTTGGTGGAGTTGTGGACAGCATGGAGGGCTGTTGTAGGTTGCAAAGGGACATTGACAGGATGCAGAGCTGTGGCAGATGGAATTCAACCTGTAAAACTGTGATGTGATTCATTTTGGGAGATCGAATATGAGTGCAGAATACAGGGTTAATGGCAGGATTCCTGGCAGTGTGGAGGAACAGAGGGATCTTGGGGTCCATGTCTATAGATCCCTCAAAGTTGCCACCCAAGTTGATAGGGTAGTTAAGAAGGTGTTTGGTGTGTTGGCTTTCATTAGCAGGCGGATTGAGTTTTAAGAGCTGCGAGGTTGTGCTTCAGCTCGATAAAATCTTGGTTAGGCCACACTTGAAATATTGTGTTCAGTTCTGGCCACTTCATTATAGGAAGGATGTGGAAGCTTCAGAGAGGGTGCAGAGGAGATTTACCAGGATGCTGCCTGGACTGGAGGGCAGGTCTTGTGACGAAAGGTTGAGGGAGCTAGGGCTTTTCTCATAGGAACAAAGAAGGATGTGAGGTGACTTGATAGAGGTGTACAAGACAATGAGAGGCATAGGTAGAGTGGATAGCCAGAGAATTTTCCCAGCGCGGAAATGACTATTACGAGGGGAAATAATTTTGAGGTGATTGGAGGTAGGTATAAGGAAGATGTCAGAGGTAGGTTCTTTACACAAAGAGTGGTGGGTGTGTGGAATGCATTGCCGGCAGTGGTAGTGGAGCCAGATACATTAGGGACATTTAAGTGACTCTTGGATTCGCACGTGGATGATAGTAAAATGTAGGGTATGCTAGGTAGTTTGAACTTAGAGTAGGATAATAGGTCAGCACAACATCGTGGCCAAAGGGCCTGTACTGTGCTGTACTGTTCGATGCCCAATGTTCTACGTTCTATGTTCTATGGCTCTAGTTGGTCTTTCTTTCTTCCAACCACTTCACGCTTGTCTTCACATGGCAGGAAAGGTGGTAGAGCACCCCCTCTCAGAATGGAGTCAACATCAGAACCAGGACACAACAATATAATCAGATTTGAGTCTTCTTATTGAACAAAGATCTGCTATAAGCGACTACCTGGTCTAAAAAAACTGATTCAGGTGGAAGATGACACATCACTGTGATCCCTCTGTGTTCCCTTGTAGCTCGATTCATGTGATATAAAGCAGGCACTGCGATATTTGAATTTTTCTTCAGATCAAACCACATTATAGTCATTTTGAGGTTTAACAAGCTAGACAGATCAAAGTAGAATCAATGTTCTCCAACCTTTGATCCACAGATTTGTATAAGTGCTTCAATTAATGCCCTCTTCATAAATAATATTGTCGCTTTGATTAATATCTTCATTTACCTGCTGGGATACTTGCAGTTTTTAATGTATAGAAACCACACATCATCCATTCAATTCATCTTTTCTAACTGTAGTTGTGAATCCTTTGTACTAGTTAATCAGCTGTCACAGGAGATTTGACCAATATTTCCGATTGAGGATATTTGATTCTCAATGGATGCTTGTGATTTGAATTTTTCATGGTGCAAACATTACAGTGGGGAGATGGAGTAATTGCCTTGATGTTGTGCTAAAATGTGTATCAGTGGTAATAGGAAAGGAATGAAGGTAGTAGACAGTGCTGAACTTGTGCCACCTTCACACTGAGACACAATGGCACAACAGTCAACAAGAGACAACATTTGCTAGTGGTCAGGAAATTTGCAAGCATTCGGTGCATTAGAAAACACCAAAACTTTACAATTTACAACATCATATCCGAAGAGAGTGACGGTTATCAGTCAGTGGAGATCTTTTTTTGCTCTGCAATGCTCATGGACAAACCTGAAGATTTCTTTTACTACAACTGTCAGGAGTTTTAAGATTAGTGCTTTCCTGATTACAATTCTGGTCATTCTGCACAGTCAAATAACCTTGTATGCCTTTCTTTGGCCAGTTAAGATCCCAAAATTGCTAATCACCTAGCTATAAGCTTCCAAAAAAACTGCGGATGCTGTAAAGCAGGATCAAAAACATGTTCACCTGCACATCTGCCAATGTGGTATACTGTAGCCACTGCACCCGGTGTGGCTTCCTCTACATTGGGGAAACCAAGTAAAGGTTTGGGGGCAGCTTTGCAGAACACCTCCGCTCAGTTCGCAATAAACAACTGCACCTCCCAGTTGCGAACCATTTTAACTGCCCCTCCCATTCCTTAGACGACATGTCCATCATGGGCCTCCTGCAGTGCCACCATGACGCCACCCAAAAGTTGCAGGAACAGCAACTCATATTCCGCTTGGGAACCCTGCAGCCCAATGGTATCAATGTGGACTTCACAAGCTTCAAAATTTCCCCATCCCCCAGTGCATCCCAAAACCAGCCCAGTTCGTCCCCACCCCCCACTGCATCACACAACCAGCCAAGCCTGTCTCCACATCCCTAACCTGTTCTTCCTCTCACCCATCCCTTCCTCCCAGCTCAAGCCGCACCTCCATTTCCTACCTACTAACCTCATCCCGCCTCCTTGACCTGTCCGCCTTCCCTGGAGTGTCCTATCCCCTCCCTACCTTCCCACCTATACGGTCCTCTCCACCTATCTTCTTTTCTCTCCATCTTCGGTCCGCCTCCCCCTCTCTCCCTATTTATTCCAGAACCCTCTCACCATCCCCCTCTCTGATGAAGGGTCTAGGCCCGAAACGTCAGCTTTTGTGCTCCTGAGATGCTGCTTGACATGCTGTGTTCATCCAGCTTCACACTTTGTTATCTTGGATTCTCCAGCATCTGCAGTTCCCATTATTTCTGATACAAAAACAGGAGCTGTTGGCAAAGCTCAGCAGGTCCAGCAGCATCTGTGAAGAAGAGATTCAGAATTAATGTGTCGGGTCTGGTTCTGAGGGAGGGTCACTGGACCCGAAAAGTTAACTCTGACAGACGCTGCCAGACCTGCTGAGTTTTTTCAGCAACTTGTGTTTTTGTTCTGGCTATAGCTTCCTGTTTCAAAATTCTGGCTCAGCCCTGGTTATAATTGGTGCCTGTGCTGTGGAGAATCTTCACATAATCTTTGAACAAGAATTAGTGGATGATTCTCTGTCAGCTGGAAATGACGATGAGTAATGTTATTACAAGCTCAAAGCATTCCACTCCAGCATCATCCATATAAAATGAGTGAGTTCACTCAGTGTTAAAGTAGGAGGAAAGAGAAAGTATACATCATGTTAAATGTTTCAGTGATAGCTTCATCTAATGTATTTTGTTCATGTGTTTATGAGGGCCAAAGGATGCAACTTTTAGCTTAGTCTTCAATTCTGTTCACCTCAATGTCTTACTATTGGATTCATTCTTCCCTCTTTGAAATTTTGATTGTGTTGAGGTGCAGAGTTCCTTCCCTCTAAAGTCCACTTATGAATTATGCTTTGCATAGTCGCTAAAAATGATGTTTTTGCATTTTCTAAGCAATGATTGTTGCAAGATTATTTGAACTGTGCCCAAAGTGGTACAAAATATATGTTTTTCAGCAATGTTATATTTCTTACGCATCAACAAGCCATAAAAATTGGCGCAGTAACATAGTTTTTGTCAGCACACCCGTTACAGTACTGGCATCACGGTGGAAAGAGTTTGAAAGTTGAACAGCAAATTTAAACATACCAACAGCAACACACCAGCTGGCTTCTTGAACTATAAGAGCTGTTATTAAGCTATTATCTGTTTTCGAAGCATAACTATTAAATTTTTCACATTATAATACACCAACAGTCATTGGTCTAAATACATGGATGCATTTTCACATTCAGCTAGAGTATGTGGATAAAGAGGTGCTCAGAAACACATTAAAGTCAGCTGCCATTTACTGTAAAGCTTTTATTCCACATCAACCAATCATTGAATAATAGCTACTGAAAACATCGACACTGTATCTGGTGCAATAAATGTAAAATTATGAGAAAAGCATATTAAGATACCTATGTGTACAAATGTGGTATCTGGGTTATTCAAAATAGTATGATTTATTTCAGTAGAATGTCATGGAATAAAAGCATTATTGAAACCATAATTTCAGTTATTGCTTGATTTTTAGAAAATCTAACACAAAAGACATGTCTTTATCAGATCAAAACTGAGGAATTCCTTTTGATAATTGTACTGGGTGAACAATCGGATAGGTTGAATGACATTTCTCTGTCAGCTTATTTTATGAAGTTAATGCCTGAGTTAAAACAGTGGGCCAAGAAATGCCAAATGAATGTGTGCAGTGTTTACTTGCTAAAATGATTAATTGCAATCTAGACTGAAAGATTCTCCTCAGCACAGTCAATGGCGTCAAAACAAATTCCTGTGTTCTCAAGTGTCACCAGACCGCAGCAAAATATTTTCTGAAAATGGACCTAGGCCTCATCTCTCCATGAATCTCAAAACAAGATAGACATTTCTGTAACATCAAATATGTTGGAGCATTGAAGACCACTTCTGATTTGCCACTGCACCTAATCTAGCACCACACGAGAACTTCATGCTCCGTTCACGAGTATTTGTGCCTTATTTGTTATGGGCGTCAATGGTGTGGCCAGTCACATAAAATAATAGTCCAGCAAGTAAGGCCAAAGGAATCCCAGCTGCTGCAAACATGAATGACCATCCGTACTGCACATGGACGAGGATATCTGTGCAGCTATTCCTTCTATCCAGGAGTACGTATCTTTCCAAATCCACAACAAGTTCCTTCCATATCACAAACAGGAATATCAGTATGGAAAATAAAATTCCTGCAAAGAAAGAAACTCCATTGAGATATGGCAGTTCATATTTTAACAACACTGGCTTTTGTAAATTCAGGATATGCATTTACCAGACTCTGACCTGAACACAGTCAGGAATTATAGCTAATCTACTGTATATTCTCAATTGTCCTCCCAGTAGAAGCTGAGGAATTTTACATCAGAGAGTATAAGCAGCACTATTTAAAAAAAATTATACTCAAAGAACCAGAATAAAATGCTTATCTGAGTAGACCTGTCAGATTTGATCGGGGCATTTTTGAAGATGTAATCACCTTACATTTGGGTAATTTGTGTTTATCTATTATGAATTGTAAATATTTATTGCCAATCCTAATGGCCCTGAGAAGGTGATGATGAGCTACCTTCTTGAACGGCTGCAGTCAATGTAACCAATGAGTCATTTCAGTGCATCTCATAGATTGCTCACATGTTCCCCCTAGGGGTGAAAATCTGACGACTTAAAGTGATGGAAGAGATATCAATCAAATGGGCTGTTTTGTCTTGGATGGTATCATGCTTCTTGAGTGTTTTTAGAGTTGCACTCATCAAGCGAGGGGGTATTATTCCATCACACTCTTTCTTTGCGCTTGCATAATGGTGGAATGGTTTTGACGAGTCGGAGAGGGAATTACTCATTGCAGAGTTCTCTGCCACATAAAAAAACACATTTTCTCATGACCATAACGGTTCAATTTCAAGTCAGTGTTAGCCTCAAGGATAATAGGAGCTGCAGATACTGGAGAATCCGAGATAAGAAGGAGTGGAGCTAGATGAACACAGCAGGCCAAGCAGCATCTTAGGAGCAGAAAAACTGACGTTTCGTGCCTAGACCCTTCATCAGAAATGGGGGAGGGGAAGGGGATTCTGAAATAAATAGGGAGAGAGGGGGAGCCGGATCGAAGATGGATCTTGGACATCTGCCAATGTGGTATACCGCATCCACTGTATCCGTTGTGGCCTCTTCGACATCGGGGAAACAAAACCGAGGCTTGGGGACTGCTTTGCAGAACAAACAATAAACAGTTGCAAACCATTTCAACTCCCCCTCCCATTCCTCAGATGGCATGTCCACCCTGGGCCTCCTGCAGTGCCATAACGATGCCACGCGAAGTTTGCAGGAACAGCAACTCGTGTTCCCCTTGGTTACCCTGTAGGACAATGATATCAATGTGGATTTCACAAGCTTCAAAATCTCCCCTCCCCTTACTACATTCCAAAACCAGCCCAGCTCATCCCCGCCTCCCTAACCTGTTCTGTCTCTCACCTATCCTTGACTCCCATCTCAAGCTGCACCCCCACTTCCTACCTACTATCCTCATCCCACCCTCTTGATCTGTCCATCCTCCCTCGACTGACCTGTCTCCTCCCTACCTCCCCACCTACACTCACATTTACTGGCTCCATCCCTGCCCCTTTAAGTTGTTTGTCTCCTCTCTACCTATCTTCTCCTCTATACATCTTCGATCCGCCTTTCCCTCTCTCTCTATTTATTTCAGAATCCTCTTCCCCTCCCGCATTTCTGATGAAGGGTCTATACCCGTAACGTCAGCTTTCCTGCTCCTAAGATGCTGCTTGGCTTGCTGTGTCCATCCCAGCTCCACACCTTATTATCTCTTAACCTTAAGGATGTCAGTATTGAGGGATACAGTGATGGTGAAGTCATTAAATGTCAATCTCATCTATGGAGATGCTTTTCTTTTCCACCGCATTAGCAACCTACCAGCCCAAACTGAATATTATCCAGGTTTTACCCGAAGCAGTCATGGATTGCATCAGCATCTGATGAGCTATGATGACCATCCTGCATTGGCCATGCCTGGGTGACATTTGGTGAGTGTTAACTGTTTTCCAACCCTTCTTTCCAACTCTAGCCATTTTTATATGGGGGTACTGTTTAATGACAGAATCTAGCAAGGTTGCAGTGAATGCCTCCTTTTCTTCCTGCTCAATAATCAATGGTGTAAATCTCCGTCCCATAAATCTTTCCACTTCTCTTCAGCTTTCAGGCCTACTGAAGTCTGGGAAAGCCACCAGCACAGTATTAAAATTGCAAAACACATTAACTCATAGACTACGAGCATCATTCAAATATTCCAATAGACACGCAAGAGGCTACCTTGTCCTCATCATGGAAACATTCAATCCAAAATTTGGTGTGTTCCAGTTGGTATAATATTTTAAAAATATTTATCTATGACCAGACCCACCACAAACCTGACAGAAGGAAAGAAAAAAATACAGTAAAATTTGAAAATGACACATATTGCTCAGACTTGTAATATAGAAAAATGGGGTTTCTCTCTGACCAGTGCATTCACTTCCAGGTATAACTGATTTATTATTGGGCTTCACTCTCTGAAGAAATTCAGCCCGTTCTTAGGAACAGACCAAGCCCGTTAAAGCTATGGGCTGAATCATATCAGAAATCAGCTAAGTCATTTTTTCATGTCTCATGGAAAGCATCTTTCCAAAAGATCCGACCCCACCACCCAAGACATTTTTCCATCCCCACCCTTGTCTGCTTTAGAACATAGAACATAGAACATAGAACAGTACAGCACAGAACAGGCCCTTCAGCCCACAATGTTGTGCCGACCATTGATCCTCATGGATGCACCCTCAAATTTCTGTGACCATATGCATGTCCAGCAGTATCTTAAATGACCCCAATGACCTTGCTTCCACAACTGCTGCTGGCAACGCATTCCATGCTCTCACAACTCTCTGCGTAAAGAACCTGCCTCTGACATCCCCTCTATACTTTCCACCAACCAGCTTAAAACTATGACCCCTCGTGCTAGCCATTTCTGCCCTGGGAAATAGTCTCTGGCTATCGACTCTATCTATGCCTCTCATTATCTTGTATACCTCAATTAGGTCCCCTCTCCTCCTCCTTTTCTCCAATGAAAAGAGACCGAGCTCAGTCAACCTCTCTTCATAAGATAAGCCCTCCAGTCCAGGCAGCATCCTGGTAAACCTCCTCTGAACCCTCTCCAAAGCATCCACATCTTTCCTATAATAGGGCGCCCAGAACTGGACGCAGTATTCCAAGTGCGGTCTAACCAAAGTTTTATAGAGCTGCAACAAGATCTCACGACTCTTAAACTCAATCCCCCTGTTAATGAAAGCCAAAACACCATATGCTTTCTTAACAACCCTGTCCACTTGGGTGGCCATTTTAAGGGATCTATGTATCTGCACACCAAGATCCCTCTGTTCCTCCACGCTGCCAAGAATCCTATCCTTAATCCTGTACTCAGCTTTCAAATTCGACCTTCCAAAATGCATCACCTCGCATTTATCCAGGTTGAACTCCATCTGCCACCTCTCAGCCCATCTCTGCATCCTGTCAATGTCCCGCTGCAGCCTACAACAGCCCTCTACACTGTCAACGACACCTCCGACCTTTGTGTCGTCTGCAAACTTGCTGACCCATCCTTCAATTCCCTCGTCCAAGTCATTAATAAAAATTACAAACAGTAGAGGCCCAAGGACAGAGCCCTGTGGAACCCCACTCACCACTGACTTCCAGGCAGAATATTTTCCTTCTACTACCACTCGCTGTCTTCTGTTGGCCAGCCAATTCTGTATCCAAGCAGCTAAGTTCCCCTGTATCCCATTCCTCCTGACCTTTCCGGAGAGACCACTCTCTCCGTGACTCCCTTGTTCGCTCCACACTGCCCTCCAACCCCACCACACCCGGCACCTCCCCCTGCAACCGCAGGAAATGCTACACTTGCCCCCACACCTCCTCTCTCACCCCTATCCCAGGCCCCAAGATGACATTCCACATTAAGCAGAGGTTCACCTGCACATCTGCCAACTGCATCCACTGTACCCGGTGTGGCTTCCTCTACATTGGGGAAACCAAGCGGAGGCTTGGGGACTGCTTTGCAGAACACCTCCGCTCGGTTCGCAACAAACAACTGCACCTCCCAGTCGCAAACCATTTACCTCCCCCTCCCATTCTTTAGATGACATGTCCATCATGGGCCTCCTGCAGTGCCACAATGATGCCACCCGAAGGTTCCAGGAACAGCAACTCATATTCCGCTTGGGAAACCTGCAGCCTAATGGTATCAATGTGGACTTCACCAGCTTCAAAATCTACCCTTCCCCCACCGCATCCCTAAACTAGCCCAGTTCGTCCCCTCCCCCCACTGCACCACACAACCAGCCCAGCTCTTCCCCTCCACCCACTGCATCCCAAAACCAGTCCAACCTGTCTCTGCCTCCCTAACCTGTTCTTCCTCTCACCCATCCCTTCCTCTCACCCCAAGCCGCACCCCCATCTCCTACCTACTAACCTCATCCCACCTCCTTGACCTGTCCGTCTTCCCTGGACTGACCTATCCCCTCCCTACCTCCACACCTATACTCTCTCCACCCATCTTCTTTTCTCTCCATCTTCGGTCCACCTCCCCCTCTCTCCCTACTTATTCCAGAACTGTCACCCCATCCCCCTCTCTGATGAAGGGTCTAGGCCCGAAACGTCAGCTTTTGTGCTCCTGAGATGCTGCTTGGCCTGCTGTGTTCATCCAGCCTCACATTTTATTATCTCCAAAAGATCTGGTGAGTTTTCTCATACTGTCATCTCAAACTCACCTCATTAATGATGTACAATGCACCAAAGGTGCTGCATTTGTCTAACTCTCCCACACACCGTCACTGGAAGCTCATATCACTGCCAGGATATCTCTGGATCCACAGAACCATTTTCGAAACACGGTCATTCACCAGGTCAAGAGTATTGGCAGTCTGGAGTTGTCCTTTACTGTGCTTGCAGTCAGACATCAACCACAAACTGACACTCCGCAGGGCACACAGGTGGCAGAGCTATCACTTCATGGAACATACAACAGCACAATTTTACCCTTATGACTGCTGAAGCACAGAGCCATACATCCTAGCTGTCCTTAACAATATCACATCTTACAATTAACTCTAACCCTAACCCTGAACCTAATCCCAAATCACACCTGACTGAGTCACTGCTACTATTACTAATGCCCAACATTTTATCACAGTTCAATGTGGGGACAGCACATATGGCAAAGTCTTCAAATGCTTTACTGCCCTGACTTTCATTCAGCAACAGTAAAACACAAATGGAATTGATCTGCTTTTGTCCCTCATGCCAGACAGGGGCTGCTTGCATTTTGAACACAAACAACATTATAGTCGGTGAATGATCACCAAACCCAGCTCTCATTTATTGGAGTCCGGTATCAAGCTGGTCCTGTCTGGCTTGTTGTGTCTGGCACTTCATTGGTCTATCATGTATCCATGGGAGATTTTTCCCATTGCAACAGTTCTTTAGCTTCCATCACATCTTCTCTTTGTCTGTTCCCACTGTGCAGAGTGCACCATGCTAGGATAAAGCAGCATTCTCAGTCAATACTGTCCTGCCCTTCCAGACCCATCCAGGCATCAGAACTTTATCTTCAGGATGCCTAATGTCTGGTCCACATTGACCCTGCGGGAAGAATGGACTGCACTGTATCTAAGCTCAGCCTTATTGAGTGGTTAATGCATGGGGTCATCAGTCATGGTTTCAGAGGGTAGCCATTGTCCCCCCAGGGATAATCCTTCTTAAAGCATCTGATACCTCCTTGACAGGTCTCAAGGATCTAGGCGTTATGGCTGCTTCCAGAGCACCTGGCACATACCTCTAAGATGTGGCACGGAAGATCACAAATGACCTGTACGCTGATGGAATAGAGCACTTTACTATTGATGAATTTGGTTGCATTATGTTGTGGCCCTCTCAACGTGGTATTTTCATCATGCCCTGCCTACTACCTAGGTTGCAGCACTGACATCATTATGGGGAAAAGAGATTGAAGTCTTGTGATCTGGCATAAATTGCTTCAGTAACAGCTTTGATCCCCTTGTGGGTCAAAGGTTGAGAAGTCCCACACAGGTCCCCAGCAACTCCTTGGAAGTAGCCAGTTTCATTAACATTCATTGCAGCTGTCATCCTGACAGGGACCATTGTAGGGTGGCCACCCATTCCTTCCTGTTGTAGGTACCTCTCGAATATGTGGAGTGGACACTCTCCCAGAGTGTCCTTCAGTCTGTGCTGACTCTGTACCTCAACAACTGGAGGAAGTGTATGGAGATTGGAGGCATTTGGCCCTGTGCTAACTTCTGTGTGTTCTAAGAGGATCTCCGGCTACAGCCTCTGAATGCGGAGGCTGACTTATAGATGATGGATGTTGCTGCTGGTCCTGGACTTGTCGGTGCATCTATTCCTCCTCTGTGTCTCAGCACTCTCAGTGAATCACAGCAACAGCAACAGTAGTGCCTGCTGTAACTATATCCATCATCATGCTTATACTAAGCCTGTGTCGGGAACAAAAGAAACAGAATAGATCATCATCAATGTGAGTAGTCACATTGCACGTCATTGACAAATGACAATATAGCGTAGTCTTCAATACATGGGACATGGAATACTTTGACAAAGACGGCCATGGAATGCCTCTACATAATCGTCTGATATAGGACCTTATTCCAACAATTGCAGCACTGATCATGTCACAAAGTAGTCGACTGTAAAAGCTGCATGAGTACTTGGGCCTTGTGCTTCCAGCCCCACATCATCCATGAAAGACATCATTGCACATAGACCATGTGGCAGCCTGCTTGCAGTTCAAGGTGAACGGTAATCAGTTCTGTGTCCTTGTGCAGCTCTCACCTGCTCCAAGGTACCTCACATCAATTTCCTCACCACTATGGTCAGTTGTGAAAGTCATTTTTACTCCAGATTATAAGATCTGAAAGACTTTAGCATGCAGTTCTGTCCATTGACTTAACTATTACATGCCTTCTGTAACACAGCCCAGTTAAAACACTGTGAACCATAGCATCCAATGGTCATCTTGTACTAATATTCTGACAGATTACACTTCCATATAGATTGAGATCCCTCATACTGAACCTGTCTTTTCTTTATCATTTCACTAAAGTGCTGCAGTATGTTGTTAAACAATTAGTGGAGCAGTAAGTCCTGCCTAGATCATCCAGCTACCTTGCCTAGATTGATGCTTCATTTTCTTCCTCTACCCCATATCACTCTGTGCTACCAATGATGCAACAAGAAAATGTGCTCTGTAATCATTTGCAAACACAGCAGGTTCATTCACCATTTCCTCATGATCCTTTCGCCCGTGGATGCCTGCTGCAGAAAACATTATAGGCTCATTAACTGCTTCGCTGAATAGGATTGCAGTACCATACAGGAATGCACGTATATATATATACAATCAAAGTAATGAATAGGCTCAGGTGGAGTTAAAAATGCAATCACAATTAATTAAAGTTTCAAAGGAAATTCTAATATTGCACTCTGATGAGCTCCTAATCAGTAATGGCACATTTGGTTATTACTGTGATTGCTCGAAACACCTTTTGAGGCATCTGAACAAAAGTACTTTGCTATGCATTTTAATGTAATGGTATAGAATTGTTGATTTTTCTATCTATTGAGCACAATGGAAATTAAAGACATTGGTAACAATTCAAGGGTTGTGCAGCCAACAAATCAAAATGGACAATAATGTTGGTGCTATCTGGTGCTGTCCCAGATTAACAGTCTCAAAGCTGCGGCTCGGGTTAACTTCATTTTTAACTTGAATACAAGAGCTATGGCGGGAAAAAATAACATAAGGAGGTTCAACTAATTGGATAATTCTTCGAAAGAAAGAGCTCATATACATTGGGCTAAATGGTCTCCTCCTACTCAGTCACATTCCATGCTTTGAGCTTTGAAGACTAATTTTTATTTGCTTTATGCTCTGCTCCATTTAATGCCACTGTTCAGATATTTTAATCTACCTTTTCAAATGTGTTATGGCACAAATCAGGAGTGGGTGGGACTTGGCCTAGGAACATGACCACTGCATCACAAGAACCCATTGCTATTGTTTACATTGGGATCATTGTGCCATAATTATTATGCAGTAATCACTGGAACAGCAAACCTTTCTGTTGTTCTCCCACTTAATTATATTCTTAAGCGTTTCAGAAGTGTTGAATTGCTTTTGATGAGCAGGTCTGCCAATGAGTAGATAGCTTCCCACCATGCCCTGGCCACCCATTTGTTGTGCACAAATTCGCCTACACAAAACATTAAAAACACCAATCTGCTGTAAGACTGTTCAGAATTGCAAATGCATCATTGTTCATGAACACAATAGGTCAGAGTCCAGGAGCCTAGCATATAGCATCCACTGGGTGTTATGGTGTACTTAACAAGTTAGCAGTTTCGAACTTCGCTTCTAAGGGAAGATGCCAAAAGCCATCCTTTGAGTCCAATTTGATGAAGGTTACACCCCTTTACAAGTTTTGCCACCTGTACCTCCATGTAAATTCAAGCAGATCTATTTATTTAGTTTTTTTTTTCTAAAGCTGTACCATAGCAGAGCTCTGCCTGGTCCGTTGGAACACAGTTGAAATAAACTTATGCTGAAGAATCACTTCAGTATCAAGTTGTCCCCATTTTGGAAATGGGTGTGTGAACCTCCTAAGTATCAACAAGCAGATGGGTTTGCATTTGCATTCGACATCATGTGGTAACAGGCTTTAGTTTTCCCAGGCTCCTAAAGAGTTTTGGAAAGTGTTATTTAAATTCATTTGCTCATTTCTGATTTTACAGATGAGGTTGAGAGCCATACAGGCATTCCTTCTCACCAATGGACTGGCTAGCTGTGGGTAACATACAGTGTTTCTAAACTTCCTTTTCTTTTCTGTTTTAACATTCTCAAAAGTTCACTTTTGAAGACAAGGTCAATTCCTCCTGGCCCTGGAAATTTGATAAATGAAGGATGCAGAATAATCTTTCACAATCAGTCACACCAGCACCAGAAAAGTGACTCCAACTCATGTACCATGGAGATGCCTATTGAATTCAATGTTAACACTCCAGCGTTAATTACACAGAGGAGATTCACTAGGTTGTTTCTGGAGTTGAGAGGGTTGGCTTATAAGGAAAGGCTGAGTAAACTGGGACCAAATTCATTGGAAATTAGAAGAGTAGTGGAGGGGAGGGGTGCGGGATCTTATAGAAACATATAAAATAATGAAGGGAATAGATAGGGTAGAAGTAGAGAGGATATTTCCACTTACAGGTAAAACTAGAACAAGAGGGCATAGCCTCAAAATTAGGGGGAGCAGATTTAGGACCAAACTGAGGAAGAACTTCTTCACCCAAAGAGTTGTGAATCTGCCCAGTGAAGTAGTTGAGGCTTCCTCACTGAATGTTTTTAAAACTAAGATAGATAATTTTTTGAATATTGAAGGAATTACGGGTTATCGTGAAAGAGTATGTAAGTGGAGCTGAGACAACAAAAACATTAGCCATGATCTCATTGAATGGAGGAGTGGGCTTATAGGAACAGGTGGCCTAGTCCTGCTCCTGGTTCTCATGTTCTTATGTTCTCGTCTGTGATTTCCCTGGGTAATATAGTTTGCTGTACAAAGCTGATTTTTAAGGTGGCTATCATGTGGTTTTTAAATGGTGGTGTTTTTAAGCCGTTTACATTTTGAGAAATGACCTTCTTTCCCCTGCTCTCACAGTATTTGGCTGATTGAGCAGGGTCTTTCTTCTTCTTCTGGTGGACCTTCTTTGTGTCAGTGTGAGGAGCTTTCAAAATGGGGGCTGGCACTTTGACCTCACGCTTCCCTGTTGCTGCTACACTGTGCTTTCCATTCCGCTCCCTTAAGGGTGCCTCCACGCTTGTTTGGCCTGTCTGGGCCTGTGAATTTCACATCGTTCTGAAGCAGGTTAGGGCGGAATTCATTGCCCATCCGAGTCAAAATCATGGTGCATGAGTTGCTACAAACTGGTCTGGTGACTGGGTTAGCCTCGAAGTTCCCTGTTGCTGTTGGGCTTCTCTTCGGGATTTTCCCTCCCTTCTGTGGCCAATTTGCTGATCTGAACTTGTCCTCCACACACTGAGACATACTTCCATTGGGCTTGTCTTCATATGGTCCCCCGGCATGGTCAGTCCTTCTCTGAGACAGCTCACTGTGCTGCAAGGTCAGATCTGGGTTGTTAATAGAATGATGTTCACACAGTTGCTCGTGAACAGTAAAACTCTTGATTCGATATTAACTCCTCATATAGGAGAGAGTAAGACATGAAATCTCTGGAACCCTGCACACTCAGGTCCCAGTCTCTGTATGTGATCAGCACACACAATTAGATCGTTTTGCCCCTCAGATCTTTCGCGTCAATCAATAACATGGTGGTTGATACGTTTGCGTTTTGAAATCTACATTCCCATCTGTCCCAAAAACCCTTGATTTGCCTGCTTAAATAGAATCCAACCACTGCCGTCTCAAAAATGCTCAATGATCCTACTTCCATCGTCTTTTGAGGCCCAAAGTCACAGAAATCACCATGAGGAGAAAGCATTGCCTCACCTACGTCCAAAAAAGGCAACTCATAATTTTTAAATGGTATCTCCTAGTTCTGGACTCACCTACAAGGGGAAACATTTTTTCCAAGGCCATATTGTCAAAGCCATTCAAGATTCTGTACCTTTAATCAAAATACCTTCCTCCTAATCTCCAGTTGAAGCAAGCCTGGTCTGCTTAAGCTTTTCTCACTAGACAACCTATACATTCTAGGTAGCAATCTAGTAAATCTCTCTTGAATTGCCTCCAACATATTTGCATCCTTGGTCAAATAAGAAACCAAAGCTACATACAGTATTTAAGATGCGAGCTCACCAATACCCTGTGTAAATGAAGAATAACGTAGTTACTTTTATGTCCAATTTCCTCTCTACAAATATAGAGTCACATGAGCCTTCTTAATTCCATGCTGATTCCATGTTGTACCTCAATATTCTTTCTGTGACTCCAGTATGAGAACACACAGATACCTCCACAGACTTCCGCAGTAAATTTCCATTTGAGGAATTTTTTTGCTTTCTTTTTATTCTTCCTGCCTAAGTGAACAATTTTACACTCTTTTTCCAACATAATACTTCATCTGCCAAATGTTTGCTCATACACTCAAACTATTTCTATCTGCAACTTCTGTACCGCCTCTTCACTGACATATTTTCCTCCTCATCTTTGGGTCAGCGGCGAATGTAGCTACGATGTCTTCACTCTCTTCACATGAGTCATTGAGTCAATTCAAAACAGCTGATGTGTCTGCACAGACCCCTGCACAGCTCCAAGTGTCACATTGGAAAAAGAATCATTTTCGCAGACTTTCTGTTTTCAGTGTGGAGGCGCCAGTGTTGAACTGAGGGGAGACAAAATCAGAAGTCATATGGCACCATGTTATAGTTCAACGGGTTTATTTGAAATCTCAAGCTTTTGGGCCACTGCTCCTTCATCAGGTGAAATGATTTTCCATTGTCTGCCAACCAGTCAACTTTCTATACAAGCTAATATGTTACTCCAACTTGAAGAATTCTCACATTTAAGCAAAATCCTTTTGCTCCTTGTCAAATGTCTTCATGAAATCTAAGTATAACACATCTAGCAGCTTCCCTTTATTCACTGTGCATGTGACTTCTTCAATGAACTCTAATATTTGGTTAAGTATGATTTCCCTTTGACAACGCCATATTGAGTCTTCTGCACATTTTCTGTTTTCTAACTGCCCAGCTACAGTTTCCTGAACAGAACATAGAACATAGAATTGTGCAGCACAGTACAGGCCCTTCAGCCCACGATGTTGTGCCAAACTTTTACCCTAAACCTAAGGTCTACCTAACCTCCACCACTACCTTATACTATCACACATATGCCTAGCTAATAGCCGCTTAAATGTCCTTAATGAGGCCGACTCCACTATCTGCTCTGGCAATGTATTGCATGCCCCGACCACTCCCTGAGTCAAGAACCTACCTCTGACATCTCCCTGATATCTACCTCCTTTCACTTTAAAACTATGTCCCCTCATAAAAGCTACCTCCACCCTAGGAAAAAAGTCTCTGGCTGTCTGCTCTATCTATACCTGTGATCATTTTGTACACCTCCACCAAGTCATCTCTCATCCTTCATCGTCCTAAAGAGAAAAGCCCTAGCTCTCTCAACCTTTCCTCATAAGACCTTCCCTCCATTCCAGGTGACATCCTGATAAATCTCCTCTCTTCCTTTTCCAACGCTTCCACATTTTTCCCCAAATGAGGTGACCAGAACTGGACACAATACTCCAGATGTGGCTGAACCAAGCTTTTGTATAGCTGGAGCATAACTTCAAGGCTCTTGAACTCAATCCCTCTATTAATGAAAGCTAACACACCATACACCTTCTTAAGAAATCTATCCACCTGGGTGGCAGTTCTCAGGGAACTGTGAACATGAACCCCAAGATCCTTCTGCTCCTCCAAATTGCCAAGAATCTTTCTGTTAACCCTATAATCTGCTTTCAAGTTTGTCCTTCCAAAATGAATCACTTCACACTTTTCAGGGTTAAACTCCATCTGCCACTTCTCAGCCCAACTCTTCATTATATCAATGTCCCTTTGTAACCTAGAACAGCCCTCGACATTGTCCACACCGTGACCCACTTTTGTATTGTTTGGTCACTTCTGACACCTTCTACATGACTGATATTAATTTAACTGGCCTATGTTTTCCTATTTTCTACGTCCCTCTCTTCTTGGTGACAGGAGTTATATTGACTACTTCTTAGGTTCTAGTAAATTTTGGAAATTCAATGCCAAATACCATGCATGACCTCTTTTAAGACCCAGGATGATGTCTCTATTATTGGAATAAAGGTACAGATAACAGATTGCAAAGGTATGGTCACGTACTTTGCTTTGAACGAGTTGTGAAACTTCACTAGAGAGGCCTTTTCACATGAGAATGGAAAAAAATACACTTAGCAAAGCATTACTTGTATTTGAAATGCCGTGTGTAGTTCCTTACCCCGGAAATCAGTTCTGCTAGCTCCCAGTCCTATTTATATTTTACGTGATCAATAACAATATTCCCCGATTTGACACATGTCTGATGTATGCTTTGACTTACTGTTTACATATTTTTGTTCATTCCAGAGGTTTGAGCATTGTTGGCAAATCTGGCATTTACTACTCACTCTTCCATGCCCGTGAGAACTTGTTGTTGATGGGCCCTTCTTGTTCTACCAATAAGCTATGCTGTTCCATTGGAATTTCCAGGTGTTTTGACTCAGTTGTAATGATATATGAATTATTATACAATTCACCATCATTTACTCCATTTCTGAATTTCAAAACACTGAGTTATTACTTCTTTTATCTAAAGATTTACTTTTCTAAGAAGATATTTGTCTAGCTTAATAAATTTGTGTTTCTTTAAGGTTGGGAACACCTAGCAACTAAAATTTAATCAATATGCATAAATAACAGCTAAATCAGATTTAACTCTTTCACTGCTCCCTGAATCAAGAGGATCAGTGATGTCTCAACAGCTCCATGGAGAATTCCTTTGTTGTCATACTATTCCTGAGCACTCTCATATTGTTTTTATTTTACCAGATCTGGGAAATGGTCAATACAATGGTAGTCTAAGACTTTCCAGACTTTTACATATAACTCAAACATTTTGGTGTATTTTTAAAAATCAAAACAGTAATGCTCAGCTTGCAAAACGGGAGTCTTCCTAATTTGACTCACTAATCAGACATTTTACACATGCAGGTTTGAATCAGGGAAGAGACCTTGCTTGTTAAATTAATGTTCAGTAGACCTAACCTTATAGAATGTGATAATATAATTAGGTTGTTAAGGGTGAAGTGTCCACGAATGATCAGATTAGTATAGTTGTTTATCGATTATATTAATTATATTAGGTTAACCAGATGAATTAGACTGGTATGAAAAATGATCTTCTCCATATTGATGCCTACCTTTATTTCTCAATCTACCACTAAGTGTAGGTGAGCCATAGTTTCAAGTTATGCTATCATATATAGTTTTTAAATGAAAGTGCTAAGGCTGTAGGTGACCAGAAAAGCTGCATTCTAACAGATGATGTTGATGCAACATGCAACCTATGAGTCCTATCTTGGGCTCAAAATAACCATACACCATCATCGCAAACCAAACACGCTTCTGGATGCCGTTTTGCACCAGTCAATGAGATGTCCTGCATTAAAAGGGTAGCATCACAAGAAGGCAAATGATTTTCTGTGTTCAGTGAGTGTAAGTGTCATCATGTTGCTACCTTACACTCAAGATCCAGCACTCGGTCTAATTTTACTGCATCGCATGCATCTCATCAAGGCTGATGGACTATAACACTCGCTGTTGCTGCATCACGGGCACGGAGTGGCTCATCCCTCCAAACTGCAAGCCTTTCATGTTCTCTGCATTTCCCGTTTACTCGCTGGGACTACCTCCCCAACACATACATGCTCACAAACTGTTCTTCCATCCCACTCGATCCTCCCCTCATCTGGCCCATCCCACCCACCAGACTGATATCACGGAAGGATGTATCTGTAGTTCCTGGATTTCTTACCCTTGACATACAGGCCAACCCCCTGTATAATCTGACAAGCCATTAGGCTGACTGTGATGGCAACCCCTGACTGTCTGCAGCACTCTGTTGCCTCATTGCGGTCAGACTCCTTATTGACTTTCACACATTGCCATGCCTATGAGACCTTGGTGAGGGAGTGAGGGAACTGAATGCTTTGGTCCACAGGTCAGGATAGGGCAGAATTCAGGAAGGGGAGGGGTCCTCAAAGGGCCTATAAAAGAGATACCTCTTTCTCCCAACAGTAGTATGAGCAGTGGGAGAAACAGCAGGCTTCAAACTTGTCACACTCTTCTGTCTATCATGCGAAAAATTGGAAGAGCACTTGAGAGGTCCTTAAGTGTTCAGTAATTGGCCACAAAAGGTACTCCGAACAATTTATAGGAGTTCCCTGCCTGCCCTGCCTGTCCCTGGGAGATACTAACCATGGGTGTGCATGTACACAAGTCACCAAGATGCCAAAGTAGGTTAAGAAAGTGCCTAAAAAATGTGTACAAGGATAATGGATTTTATACATAGAGGCATACAATACAAAACCAAGAATTTATGTGGAATATTTATGTAATTCTGGCTGGCCTTCGATCGGATTATCGTTTCCAATTCTGTGTGCCACTCTTGAGGAAGGATGTGAAAGATTTAAAGGGATTGAAGGATTTCTGCTGTGTTCATCCAGCTCTACACCTTGTTATCTATGATAGACCTTTGAGTGTTTTCAGGGCTGTGAGCCTCATGAATTGGATATACAGTTATTATTATCCTTGGAGGATTACTGATGGTTGAGGGGAGAATTTATTGAAGTTTTCAATATTTTATTCATTTACAGAATATGAGTGTCACTGGCTAGGCCAGCAGTTTCCGCACATTCCCAATTGCTATTGAGAAGGCACTGGTTGAACTACCTTCTTGGACTTTTGCAGTTTTGAGAGTAGGGACAACCACAGTGCTCTTAGGAAGGGAATTCCAGCACTTCAACTCAGTGACAGTGAATGATCGGCGATATACCTCCAAGTCAGGATGATGTGGACCTTGGAGGGGTATCTACAGGTGGTGGTGCCCCTATGCATATGTTACAATTATCCTTCCAACTGACAGACATTGTGGCTCTGGAAACTGCTACTAAAGGAGCCTTAGTGAGTTGCTGCAGTGCATCTTGTAGATGGTGCACACTTTTGCTTTTATTTTGTCTCTGAAATTTTTCTGATCATCCTGAATGATTGAATTAAGCAGATTCTGATTGAACAAATCATTAGTCCATACATTGACTCTATTTCAAACAGTCTATTTTATTGGTTAGCTGAGAGTACAATAAACGTTATGTATTAGTATTAAAGTCACACAGAAATCAAATTGCAAACCGACCATGAGAAATTGGAAGGAAAAATTCAAATGTATAACCAGAGTGTATGAAGTTCAATCACAAGACAATTGTTGGTATAATGTTATAATGTTGGTAACTGGAAGTTCTGGATTAAGATACCAGTTTATAAATTAGTTTAGCCAATCTCAGACAGGTAATTTGGGGAACAAGAGTAACGGTGTGCGGTCTAAGAAACAGCATTATGCACGTGTTTGATGCACAGGCCAATGAAAATAATGGAATTACAATAGACTGAGAAAACAAGAAAAGCATCTTTTCTGTCCTTCAACATTCTCTTCAAATATTTTCTGCTGTCTCCTGTTTCTGAAAGGAGTTGAGACAGAATGAGTTATGAGTTAATAGGCCATGTTAATATTCTGATGTCCCACCCAACTGGAAACAGAGTTTCACCTCCTTCAGGAGGCTGTCTGACCAGATGGGTCTGACACAAATTTTGTAATTGTCTGGTGTTAATGTAATTTCAGCTTTCCTGTGTTTCTAGAAGGAGACTGTTTCAAAGAAGAGTCATCAGACAGCACTGCAACATTATAGCCTGGGCTTCAATGTTACCTTTGAGTGTGAATCCTTGATGGATAGAGACACTGAATTCACCCTAATGAGTGACCATTAAAGGCAGGAAATCTCCCTGAAAACATTTTTCTGAACTTAACGTTGATCCTTTTGGATCAATTGTTACCCTGTTCTAATAGATTAGCTGACTCAAAACAGATCAGTGATGTGCCTCAATGTAGTGTTCAATTGTTCTGTGTTTGATTATGTGAGACTGTTTACTATTGATCTTCACTGTGCTTGATTAGTTAAGCCTCAGTGTGAACTCTGAGAAAAGTGGACAAATTGTATACATTGTTTAGGCAGATGGAACTGATTTAGTTTGGGATTACGGTTGGCATGGACTGGTTGGAGTAAAAGGTTGGTTTCTGTGCTGTACAACCCTATAATTCTATATAAGCATGGAATGAACATTTTCAAACAGTATGAAGAATGCCTATTACAAACATAGAAATGGGGACATCAAAGATATATTGTATAAAATACCTCGGACTTACCTGGTGTTCAGAGTTCAGCACTAAACATTTAGATATCGAAAATATCCGAGAACAGTCTTTGAGTAACGAAGTCAAGGTTCATTACTTTGTTGAATACCTATACCCTGTGATTATTGTATAGTAACTTACCAGAAGCCAAAAGGAATCCACCTCCTAATTTATAGAGTTTGGCATTCACAAACGGCACTGCACAAACCAATAGAAATCCTCCGACAAGTGCAACAACTAGTCCCAGTACTATAAAAGCTGTCCAGAAACCTCGATACACTGTATAGGAGAGAACATGACAGTGAATTAATCCCGAGATAATGGGAACTGCAGATGCTGGAGAATCCAAGACAACAAAATGTGAGGCTGGATGAACACAGCAGGCCAAGCAGCATCTCAGGAGCACAATTAATCCTGCTGTTTATTTAGAGCTATCCATTTAAAATTACTTATCATTAGCTGATCTTGAACTGTTTTGGAGAAATGTAAGAATAAAGACATGCATCCCATATTTTCTAAGGTGCACTTGCTCACTCTGTTGTCCCATCTCTGTTACTTCATTCCTCTTTCGTGTTCCATCTCTCTCTCTCTCTGATTTCCACACAGTTCTCAGAGGGTGACATCTCACGGATGTGATTAGGCCTCTGGGTCACCGCTTTTTGAGAAGGCCATTTGTATCTTGTGTCACTCAGGTACTACATGGGCCGGCGGGTGGGCCTTCCTAAGATCAAACCAAACAGGGCCGCAAGGTTTGCCAGCCAGGAACTGCCAACTTTTCCGTAAGCAGAAAAACTACCAGGGAAGCCGTGGCTGTGCAACATTCCCAGATCACCTCTGACTGATGAGGAATTCAGGCACAGATAGGCAATGGTGAAAGGGGCCTGGTGGGAAGTATATCAGAACAGATAGAGATAGCGAGGTTTCAGCAGCAAGGGAAAGGGTGTGACTTTCAGTATTTCTATCCTGCTGAATGCAAGAACCCTCATTCAGGCCTTCAAATGAGGCCCGCTCTCCTCATCTCTCAGAAGCCCAAAGACAGCAGGGCCTTTGCTTCCTTCTTGCTGACTTCAGCATCATTGGCACTGGGAGGAGGCCTGAAGTGAGTTTCCTTTCACCTCTGAGTGCATCAATGGATGGCAGGTCACAAAGTCATACACGAGCCTGTTCACCACAAATGCAGTTGGGGTGGAGGGAGGAAGGTAGCTGAGTCGCCACTCAATATCACACAGCCTGATTAAAGTCTCTCCCATCCCCAGTCGAACTTGTTTTGGGAGAGTGCACATTACCATTTCTCTCTGACTCTCCGTTACTCTTTTCTATACATCTCACTTTCCATTTGTCTCATCTATTATTGTTGAATGGAAACTGAACTGGGCCAGCATGACAGCTGCTCAATATTCTGTGGTGTATATCTCAAAACCTGCTTACCATCTACAAAGCATAATTCAAAAATGTTGGAAAATAGCTCCACTTGCCTGGATGGGTAAAGCTCTGACAACACTCAAGAAGCCTGATACTGTGAAGGATTAGGCAGCCCACTTTACAAAGCCATCCCCACCTTTTACCATTCAGTCTCTTCACCACCAGTGCTCAGACGGCTGTAGTATCCCTAAGATGCACTGCAACAACTCACCAAAGCAATTTCCAAATCCGCAATCACTACCGTCTAGAAGGGAAAGGGCAGTAGAGACATGGATACACCACCACCGACAATTAACTCTCCAAGCTATTCACCATTCTGATTTTGGAACAAAATCACCGTTTCTTTACTGTCACAAGATCAAAATCTTGGAACTTCCTCTCATAAATATACCTACAACCTAAGGGGTGTAGCAGTTCAAACGGACAGCATATCAGAGCTTGCTAGAACAATTGCAGGCACGCAATTAATGCTGGTCTAAGATAGTGCTGCCCACATCCTGTAACAGAAATGAAACAAAAACTCTGCTTGCCTCTCACTCAATTTCTTCCTTCATTTATGTCTCACTGCCTCTTTTGATTGGATTGTGCCAGTACGTTGTGTGAGAGTTATGAGATGGAAGGAATGATAATATACTATCAGGATAGAAGCCCAGGAATACCCATCACCTGAGGATATTGGCAGCAGTAGGAATGGGTAGTGGCTTTTCTCCGCATTAACTAAAGGAGGGAAGCCAATTGACTGACGTATTGAGGGTAATTTTATCATAATGCTGTGGTGTTATTCTCATTGGGAAGGCTCCTGCCCCAAGGAGACACCATCAGCTACATTGTAGTGGCCTCCCAATGGCATCCTGAGTGAGGGAACTCCCTTTACAGAGGCTCCACATCCTGGTGATAAATGGCTGGCCCACAGTCCAGAATCTCCCTGCCTGTTCCCGCTTTTTCTCAGTACGGCTCAGGATTCAGCCATCTCCACTGTGTTACTGCCTCTCAATTGGCTGTTGCTGCTCCAATAGCCATCCACAAGGACCTCAGGACTGGTATTTGGTCCTGGTATTAGAACCTGTGGCCTAACCAGAAAGATTCCAGCCTTTATCTCATTTCTTTCCTCATATACTTTCTGCTTTTTTTCTTTTAGTTATAAGAATATAAGATGTTGTAGCAGAAGTAGGCCATTCAGCCCATTGTGTATGCTCCACTATTCAAAGAGATCATTGACAGCCCAATAATCCTCAATTCAACTTTCTTGCTTTTTCCTCATAGGTCTTGATTTCCTTACTGATTAAAATTCTGTCAGTGTCAGCCTCAAATATACATAATGACCCAGCTTCAACAGCCCTCTATGGTAAAGAATTTTACAAATTCACTAACTTCTGAGAGAAGAAATTCCTCATCATATCTGTCTTAAATGGGTAACCTCTTGTTCTGAGATTATGCCCTCTGATCCTGGACTCTCTCACAAGGGGAAACAACCTTTCCACATAAACTTGTCAAATCCCCAATGAATCTTGTGTGTTTCAGTAAAGTAGCCTCTTATTCTCCTATATTCCAATGAATACAGGCCAACTTACTCAAGTTCACCTCTTTAGACAGACCCTCAGACCTTGACTGAATCTTCTCTGAAAATCTTCCCAGTATTCCATCTATGGTCTGATTAGTATTTTATACAGTTTCAGCAAATCCTCCTTATTTTTATACACCATTCCCTTTGAAGTAAAGACCAATACTCCATTTGCCTTCTTTATTACCCACAGAACTTGGATGCTAGCTTCTTGTGGTTCATGGATGAAGACTCCCAAATATCTCTGTTCTGTAGCTTTCTGCTGTTTTTTCTCTATTTAAATGTTATTCAGTTCTCCTATTCTTCCTGCCAGAATATCTTGTCCATATACAGAAGGATCTTGATGTACAAGTTCACAGTTCCCTGAAAGTGGCAACAAAAGTGGAATAGGCAGTCAAGAAAGCACATAGCAAGCTTGCTTTCTTCGGTCAAGCAGAGAGTAAAAAAATTGGAAAGTCATGTGGCAGCTACATAGAACTTTAATTAGGTCATATTTGGAATATTGTGTACAAGTCTGGTCTCCATTCTACCTGAAGGATGTGAAAGCTTTGGAAAGGGTACAGAAAATGTTAACCAGGATATTCCCTGGTTTGGAAAGTATTAGCTATGAGGAGAAATTGGGCAAACTTGGTTATTTTTTTCACTTGAACATTGGAGGATGAGGGGTAACCTGACAGAAATTTACAAAGTTACGAGAGAAATGGATAGAATGGGTAGTTGGAGTCTTTTCCCCAGGACAGCGATGTCAATTGCTAGGGGACACCGGTTTAAAGTAAGTGGGAGAAAGTTTAAAGGAGATGTGAGAGGCAAGTCTTTTACGCAGAGGGTAGTAAGTGCCTGGAATGTGCTGCACGAGAATAATATAATAGCAACATTTAAAAAGCATCTTGACATATATATGAATGGTCAGGACAGAGATAGGAACTGTGTATGTTCTTAGTTTAGAAAGGCGTCATGTGTTGGTGAAGTCTTGATGGGCTGAAAGTCCTGTGCTGTACTGCTCTTTGTATTTTCCTATATTATATTTATTAAAATAATCAGTTTATAACCTTTAGCAGACTTGTTATGCTACCCTCACCAATTGCCTTCCCATCTATTTATAAGTTATCCGCAAACTTGGGGACAATACATTTATTTCCCTTAAAGGCATTAATGTGTATTATAAATAATTTTGGCCCCAGTGCTGATTCCTGCAGTTCTTATAGAGATCTGGAGAGTTCTTCAAGTCTGGTGGCTGGAGACATTATATATTCCGTCACTGAAAATAATGTTTCAAAATTCAGCATTAATCCTAAAATTTGCAAAATGAGAAAATTGAGAAGAATTAATTAGCTTCTGAGAGGATAATGTTGACAGTAAGTAAAATAGAAAGGACAATTGTGAGCTTTAAATTTTGCCAAAAGTATTGTTATGCCATTATATAATAATATGGCAAGGCAACTTGACAAATACTTAAATGTCTGGGAGATCAAGGAAAAATAGAAGAGGATCGTGAAAACTAAGTGATCATCAGAATACTGTAGGTGAGTGATTGGATAAATCAACCACAAGATATCTACTAAGTAAAATCAAAAACCACAAGACACTAGGTTATAGTCCAACAAGTTTATTTGTAAGCACAAGCTCCAAAAGCTTGTGACAGGTCTTCACATAAACCTGTTGGACTATAACTTGGTGTCGTGTGACTTCTGACCTTGTCCACCCCAATCCAACACCAGCAATTCCACATCATCCACTAACCAATGAATCAGATGGACAGACATTATCATGGACTTAACATATCAATCAAGTTCCAAAAAGCAACCAAACTGCCCCCCTTGCCAATAGAGAAAATGTAAGAAAGATGATATAATTGCCAATTAGAACAACGTACTGTTACCTAAATCTAATTATGTTTCAAAACTTACCAGCAGTACTGTCATATGAAGATATAGGTCCCATTGTGATTGGAAAAGGGAAAAGATAGCCATGGACACAGTACTTGGATGGGGGTTGGTTTGCTGCACAACACAAGATAATAAGAAGTTAATAACATTCTCCGAAAAATGCTGCAGATTTGTGCCTATGGAATAGATATTACTGAGTAGGTATCTATTTCATTCTTAGCTTCCTTTACGCAGATTGATTTGGCCAGAGTTTAGTCATTAACTGAGTGGGTTCTTATGGTCGTGTTTTGACTCGGACAACATGGTGACTGTGGCCTCTGAGACAATCAAACTTGAAGAATAACTTGGAATGAACTAATGCACCCAGTAAGCTACCACGCTCAAATTAAAGAGTAATTGGGCATCAGCCAAAAGCGGTGGTGCAGCAGAAACATCCTTGCTTCTGATTGGCCGCAGACTGAGACCAAAAGAAGATGTACCCCCTCACAACACAGCAGGAAGGTCACCCATTTTCCCAGTCGAGAATCCAGCCACATTTCGTACTGTCAAGGAAGATATTTGTGGTAGTAGTGAGTAAAAGCCCTTAATCAGCCATTGATTGACCTTTTAAGGTCCTTAATTTGTAGCTTGTTGACAAGGTTGCCAATGGGCCTTCTGGTAAGTTGGCAACAAGGGAATGAGCTTCTTGTCACCTTCTTTACCATTCCCAAGAAGGAACTACTGTGCCCAATGAGTTCTCGTATTGTAACAGCTTACATTTATAGGTCAACAACTAACAATTAAGGCTTTGGCCTGAACACATTTTCTTTGCAGATGCTACCTGAGCTGATAGTTCCATTATTTTCTGTTTTTATTTCAGATTCCCAGCATCGACAGTACTTTGCTTCCGTTTCATACAATCACATTGTATTGCTTCTTACATAGGTGTTGAATGTTGAAGATTTCTGTGAATAAATTGAATTCTCCTTTTCGTCTGCATTATTGCAGTGTTCACACTTCTGTAGTACTATGATATGCTTTAATACACCTGAATAAAGGTTACAAAACTCATCAAACTATTCATTTCAAGGCTTTGATTGATGAGTTGTAAAAAATCAAACGGGTCATTGACCATAGTGGCCTATATTTATCAATTGAGTGTCCTTTTTCAGTACAATGTATAATATACATGCGTGCACATCAATATCTGAAATTGATAACAGTGTACTGGCACTACTTACTGAACCAGAAATTCCAGATACTATCATGGGAAATGTCTTCAGTGAACCAGCAGCGCCAAATGAAGCCCTCATGGTGAAAGGTGATGGCCAATTTATCATGTCCTTTGAATGTTTGCCCATTCTACAAAGCAACATAAGAAATCTTACAAATAGGTACTGGACTATGAGGAGATTCAGTTCATAAACAAGATGGAAAGCAAAATTGTGTTCTTAACAGTTTAAATTCAAAGCATTCCTGCTACATACTGCAGTCAAATATTAATAACCACTTAAGGACTTCATGTTGGAAGCCAGGACATACAGCCATTATGACCCCAGTTGCTGGAAGCTCTGTTAACATGTGTGACAGATAGCATGCATGACAGATAAAAATGAACAAAGGTTTAATAGGGAGAGGAGGGGCCAGTTTGCTTGTTTAAGGGCACTCAGTATCTGATCAGGTCAAAAAGCAATGCAGGGATGCCCAATTTAGTACTTCATTCACTGCAGCCTGAATCAAAAGTGTCCTAGATAATGCCCACCGATGCAATATTGCTTGTTTTACTTTAGTATCTCAAGACAAATCTCTACCTGTCAAGTTCTGAATAAGATCACATAATTAATCAGAGTCAATGAGCAAAGGATAAATACATCCTCAGGGACAGGGTCTTGTGGCACAGTGGTGTCTCCAATCCTGGGCAGATCTGGGTGCAAGTCTCACTTGCATTGGATGTGAATCATAATTTGTCTGAATAGGTTGATTTAAAATAATTACGTAAGGGTTCCTCTAACAGGGTGTCTCTATCTCTGTGTCAGAAGGCCCAGGTTTGAGTCCCACTTCGTCCAGAGGTATGTCATAACACACCTGAACAGGTTTTTTTACAGGTGTTGGAAATGACAAATGATAAGTAGCTCATAAGAAAAGAAGAAATAAAAACTGAAATAGGCACCATTCCACCTTTAAATCTGCTTGGCCATTCAATAAAGCCTTAGCTGAAATTTTACACTTGCTCTATGTATTCAACCCATCCCCAAATTCTTTGATTCCTAAACAGCGCAAAAGTCTATCAGTCAGAGTCTTGGATATGTCCGTTGACTGATTGTCCACAGGAATCTGGGGTAGAGAATTTATCAGGTACATAGTTCTGAGTGAAGAAATTTCTCCTCATCTCAGCCCTCGTCCTGGCTCTTTGGCCATTCTAAACTCTCCAGCAAGGAGAAACATCTTCTCACTCCCTGCTTTCTGACAATGTCTCAGAATTTTTAAATGTTGATTGGATCATCTCCCATTCTTCTAAATACCAAAGAATATAGGTTCATCTCTCTTTGTAGGCCAGTCTCTCATGAACCTTAATTTCAACTCCACACAAACTAGTATTTTTTTTTCTGAGGTAAGCAGATCAAAGCAGTACAAAGTATTCCAGATGTACTCTCAGTAAAGCACTATATAATTGTAACAAGTCTTCTTTAATCTTACACAATGGCTACTTTGCAATAAAGGTTGCAGGACAGTTTGAAAGGGGTAATGCTTGATTGAATGCAAGAACCAACCACCATGATGATATCATGAATAATTTAGTGGGAGAGTAAAGTAGAATCTGGAAGGGATAGTGCTCAGACTAATTCCTCTCAAGAGTGTTTGTAATACTGTAGAGTCTGTTCTTATACCAAGTAAACTGTTGCAGAGATGGAATAAAACCTTTTGTTTAGACCAGAGGGTGGCTATGTACACACACACACACACACACACAAACACACACACACACCACACACACACACACACACACACACACACACACACACACACACACATACCAAGGCCAAGAGAATAGTGTGGGAATGGAGAGCCTAGGAAACCATAAACTCTGTCATTTAAAGCTGATAAGAAATTATGGGACATTTTAAAGAAATGAGAGACTCTGCTATCATACAGAAATGTTCACAGCTTCCGTTGGAACCACAGAAGTGTGGGAATCCTCCAGTAAGATTTGAAAAAGAACAGAAAATCCTTCCAGAACAGAAGGAAATGACAGAAGAACCACAATCAAAATCAAAATGCAACATCAAAATCTTGAAAGAACAAAACACATTTGATCAATTGAGAAAGCCATGCCACCAGAAAGTATGTTATCAGAAAGATTTGATTTTCCAGGCGGAACAAATAGTACACAGATTGGAGTCAGCAATTCTTGAGGTGTAGAAACATTTCTAAACAAGTCAGAAATTGAAAAGTAAACTCATTTCTATGCACAATTAGGAGTATAGTAGATGGTGTTAATACATGCCATAGTGGTAAAATAAACAGACGCATTTGAAGAGATACCGAAAGCCGTTTCCAATTATTTTAATCTGAAGACAGATAAAATTCTTAAAAGGAAAAGATTTAACAAAAGAATGCAACATCTTAGGGAACACATAAGGGATCTTATTAATGATTTAGCAAGGGGCTGTGGCCATGGTGACATAAAATCAGAGCTGACTAGAGAAAACTATTCAGATGGTGAGTGAATCAGAGGTTTGGAAGAGAAAAAGCTCAAGGTTAAGATGAACATTTGGCACAGGAGATTTTTGGAATCTGTTCAATTCTTATGGTTTACCATCTCTAAAGACAAATTTGAAAAGTTGATGTAGTGGAGAGTAGGACAGAAACCAAGTATCTTGTCAGTCTTTGCCAATAATATGGAGCAAAGAAAGGCAACACAAGTATAAATTGAACTCAGGTATTAAAACCAAAGCTTTTATTGTTGAATAGCAATAAGAAGGTGAGATGAACCAGGACTCAGCCACAGAAAAGCAAAAGACTAAAGAACTTCCCATAGAAAACTGTAAATTGGTTAGAAGTTCAATCTTTTTCTCAGGGGATATCAGTGACCCTCACCAAAAATGTTGACACACAGTCATTTATGTCATTACGCATCTCACAAATTTCAAGTTCAACTCAAGAGCAAAAGCTGTACTAATATCAGATTATGAGCCTCACTTATTAAAGTCCAATTTACAGCTGACAGACTAATGTTCTTCCTTGGTGTCAAGCTTGTTGAATGTTATTGGAGCTGCGCTCATCCAGGCAAGTGGGGACTGTTTCATCACACTCCTGACTTGTGCCTTGTAGACAGTGGACAGTCTTTCGCAGTTGGGAGGTGAGTTACACACTGAATTCCCAGCTTCTCATCTCCTCTTGTAGTCACAGTAATTATCTGGCCAGTCCAGTTCAGCTTCCAGTCAACAGAAATAGTCAGGATTTTGACAATGCAGGATTTACACCAATGGTGACATCACTGAATACCAGTGATGATTAGATTTTCTTTTGTTGGATATTCTCATTGCCAGGATGTTGTCCAGGTCTTGCTACATTTAGACCTCTTCAATCGTCAGTGAACATCCCTATTTCTCACTTCATGATGATGAAGCAGCTGAAAGCTATGTTAAAAAGAAAGGCACACATTGCGTTCAAATCTAGAGGTTTCAAACTTTCTGCAGAAGTCTCCAATTGTTAAGACCTGAGCTAATATTGTGAATGGACAAGACAGATTGTAAACTAAAATTTGGATTGTAAAATCTTTTTTTTATAGTTTTAAGATGTGAAGAGATGAGATGTGAAGGCTCACTTAGGGCGCTTGAGGGCTACGAGGTAGCCAGGAAAGACCTAAAGAAAGAGCTCAGAAGAGCCAGGTGGAGACATGAGAAGTTGTTGGCGGATAGGATCAGGGTAAACCCTAAGGCTTTCTACAGGTATTTAAGGAATAAAAGAATGACAAAAGTAAGATTAGGGCCAATCAAGGATAGTAGTGGTAAGTTGTGTGTGGAGTCAGAGGAGATAGGGGAAGCACCAAATGAATATTTTTCAACAGTATTCATGCTAGAAAATGACAATGTTGTCGAGGAGAATACTGAGATACAGGCTACTAGACTAGGTGGGATTGAGGTTCACAAGGAAGAGGTATTAGAAAACCTACAGAGGGTGAAGATAGATAAGTCCCCTGGGTCGGATGGGATTTATCCTAGGATCCTCTGGGAAGCCAGGGAGGAGATTGCCGAGCCTTTGGCATTGATCTTTAACTCGTCATTGTCTACAGGAATAGTGCCAGACCACTGGAGGATAGCAAATGTGGTTCCCCTGTTCAAGAAGGGGAGTAGAGACAACTCTGGTAATTATAGACCAGTGAGCCTTACTTCAGTTGTTGGTAAAGTGTTGGAAAAGGTTATAAGGGATAGGATTTATAATCATCTAGAAAAGAATAAATTGATTAGGGATAGTCAGCACAGTTTGGTGAAGGGAAGGTCGTGCCTCACAAACCTTATTGACGTCTTTGAGAAGGTGACCAAATAGGTAGATGAGAGTAAACCGGTTGATGTGATGGATATGGATTTCAGCAAGGCGTTCGATAAGGTTCCCCACAGTAGGCTATTGTACAAAATGCGGGGGAATGGAATTGTGGGAGATATAGCAGTTTGGATCGGAAATTGGCTTGCTGAAAGAAGACAGAGGGTGGTAGTTGATAGGAAACGTTCATCCTGGAGACCAGTTACTAGTGGTGTACCGCAAGGGTCGGTGTTGGGTCCACTGCTGTTTGTCATTTTTATAAATGACCTGGATGAGGGCGTAGAAGGATGGGTTAGTAAATTTGCAGACGACACTAAGGTCGATGGAGTTGTGGATAGTGACGAAAGATGCTGTAGGTTGCAGAGAGACATAGATAAGCTGCAGAGCTGGGCTGAGAGGTGGCAAATGGAGTTTAATGCAGACAAGTGTGAGGTGATGCACTTTGGTAGGAGTAACCAGAAGGCAAAGTACAGGGCTAATGGTAAGATTCTTAGCAGTGTAGATGAGCAGAGAGATCTCAGTATCCAGGTACACAGATCCTTGAAAGTTGCCACCCAGGTTGACAGGGCTGTTAAGAAGGCATACAGTATTTTAGCTTTTATTACTACAGGGATCAAGTTCCGGAACCAAGAGGTTATGCTGCAGCTGTACAAAACACTGGTATGGCCACACTTGGAGTATTGAGTAGAGTTCTGGTCACCGCATTATAAGAAGGATGTGGAAACTTTGGAAAGGGTGCAGAGGAGATTTACTAGGATGTTGCCTGGTATGGAGGGAAGGTCTTATGAGGAAAGGCTGAGGGACTTGAGGCTGTTTTCATTAGAGAGAAGAAGGTTGAGAGGTGACTTAATTGAAACATATAAAATAATCAGAGGGTTAGATAGGGTGGATAGGGAGAGCCTTTTTCCTAGGATGGTGATGGCGAGCACGAGGGGGGATAGCTTTAAATTGAGGGGTGAAAGATATAGGACAGATGTCAGAGGTAGTTTCTTTACTCAGAGAGTAGGAAGGGAATGGAATGCTTTGCCTGCAACAGTAGTAGATTCGCCAACTTTGGGTACATTTAGGTCGTCATTGGATAAGCATATGGACATACATGGAATAGTGTAGGTTAGATGGGCTTCAGATCGGTATGACAGGTCGGCACAACATCGAGGGCCGAAGGGCCTCTACTGTGCTGTAATGTTCAATGTTTTATGTTCAAAGTGAACTTTTTTTGAAACATATAGTGTTGCAGATTTGTTTCTAATAGTAAAAGTTTATTGCGCAAAGAAATCCCAACAACACTCCTTTACCATACTCACATCAGACTGAATTCCCTTTTCTATCACAGCATTGCTCAACTGTAGCTTCAATTCTGCCATTTCAAAAATCTGGTAGCATCTTACTTGAGTCTTCACATAATTAAGCTTAAACTTTTTCAGCTTCAGGATTGTGATAAACCACTTTTGGTCTGGAACTAATGAGCTAAACGCCTTATTCTGAGGTAACCTGGTTCTTAACACTTCAAAGCTATCATCTTTTTTCAGCAGCAACTGCCCTACACATCCAGCCACAGCCAAACCTCTCCAAACTATAACAAACTGTTTTTCCAAGCTGTACATTCCCATAAGCTAAAAAAAAACCTCTGCAACTTCTTAACTGAAACCTGTTGTATTATGCTGTTTATTTTGTTTGTTCATAAAAATTAGCTGAAGTAAATAAATTCCCATTAGCTTCGTAGAACTCTCTTTCATGATTGTTATTTAAATAAATCAGTGTGGGTACAGAAATACTGACAAGTGGATTATTAAACCCCTCCCTAGGCACAGATCAAGCCCAATCAAAATCCAATCTTCAAAATAATTAATATTAAAATATATAGAAACCATTATGGTTTTTATTAAGACTTTTGATATTACACAGTGGATAGCCACCATTGCAGCTAAAGAATCTACAGACTTCAAAAATACAAATGGCAGTACATAAAAATAAAGACTTAATATCTCCTTTGTTGTCAGTCAAATAAGTAAGGAACAGAGTCTTGTGCAGGCGAAAGGGGAGCAAAAGAATTATTTTTTGATTGCTAACCTGGGACAGTTACAGAACAAGTCAATCCAGAAAAGTGTGGCAACTAGCTTCTTTGTGGTTTCACATTGCACAATTTTACATCTGTGATGCATTTTCAATCCTGGAAATGCTTTTGTTACCATGCTGCTTTTTCAAACCCTAGAGGTTCTTTCACACGAATCTGGCATCTCCCCATCTCCATGTGCTGTTTGCAAATGAAAGTGTTCCCATCAGAGACACAGAACACGTTCCTTTTTGTGCCTTAAAGCTGCCCAGAGTGTAAATGAGGAATGGATCATGAAATTTCCAACATTCAACGTTTCAGCCATCCCTATTGACGGGAGAAATTGCCTTCTTTGGCAATTTTATCGCATGCACATTACACAGTTCTGTTACTGCCACTTTGTGAGCAATAAGAATTTAGCATATCAATGGAACATTTCAAATTACAATTGGACCAGTAAAAAGAAATTGGTTAAGACAATAGATAATATGAGATGTGATGAGGGGTAAGAAGTGTTAAAACATATTAGCGGTCAAAGACTGGTTGGCCAAAGCAGCCACTAAATGGGTGCTGCGCCTGATAAGAAACACTTGTTTAGATGTCTGGATTAACCAAGTAATTTTCCAGTTAGTTGGTAATTATCATGATTTGAACCTGCCTGCAGGACCTGAAACTGTCAATTAACTGCAAGTATAGCACACTCGAGCACTGATTAGTCTCAGGTTTCCTGGACATGGAGCTGTGACCTACACGCACTCTCCCACTGAGACTGTTAGAGTATGGTACTGTAGTTAGGAGTAGAAGGATGTCTGTGTGGTGTCAAGAGAAGGTGACAATATTCTCTGACATGACACCGAGAGAGAAGGTGTTGAAGAGGTGGGAGGGAGTTCATAAAAGCAACTGATGCATAAGTACGGGGGAGAGGATTTTGGTGTGATGACAGCCAAATAGGATATTGCTCCAGTATTCTCTCAGGCAAAAAGATAGAACTTAACAAGCTGTGACAGGACATGACCAAAGAAAGGTCATGTGTGGGGTTTGTTTCAGTATTTAGGGAAGAGCAATAGTTGTTCACTGGTAAATTAGTAATGAGATTCAGGATATATTTTAGAATGGAAAGGTTAGAGAATTGTATTTTGCGATTTACAATTCATAATTATTCTCAAAAAGGATTTGATAAATTGTTGAATAAAAATTGTACATTCGGGAAGGACAAGGAAATTAAACTAAGTGCATACTTTTATGGTGAGTGGGCGTTCACCTGATACACAGTATGGTCACCTTTGCAATGCCCTTCATACTAATTCCAGCTGAGTACCATACTGAACAAATAATATAAAATTATCTATTCATTTTAGATATAAAGTTATCAGAATAATAATCAGAGGGTTAGATAGGGTGGATAGGGAGAGCCTTTTTCCTAGGATGGTGACGGTGAGCATGAGGGGGCATAGCTTTAAATTGAGGGGTGAAAGATATAGGACAGATGTCAGAGGTAGTTTCTTTACTCAGAGAGTAGTAAGGGAATGGAACGCTTTGCCTGCAACGGTAGTAGATTCACCAATTTTAAGTACATTTAAGTCATCATTGAACAAGCATATGGACGTACATGGAATAGTGTAGGTTAGATGGGCTTCAGAACGGTATGACAGGTCAGCACAACATCGAGGGCCGAAGGGCCTGTACTGTGCTGTAATGCTCTATGTTCTATAGAATGTAGACTAGCAATATAATTATACAACTAGTTGGCTTTTCATGTGCTTTCTCCATGGGGAGTAAAATCATTGTTAAGGTCAAACAGGACTAAGGGAATGGGAAAATCAGACGCATGCGAGGGGCGGGTCTGTGGGTGGAAGGTGAGAATGAAAAAGATTGAACCCCTGTGGAAGTTGGAGGTGAAAACAGGGAGAAAGAAAATTCCCTCTAAGTTGCAGGGTCAAGCAGGTGTGCAAAAATATGGAAGTTACCACATCAGCTGGAAGTATTTGGAATCTGCAATTTACTGTCCCAGTGCATAAAATAAAAAAAGGACACCTGCCCCTAAACGAAGTAGCTGCACGCAAGATAAATAAATTAGAGTGTGCTTTGGTATGGTCGTCAATATTCTTACTAGATGTTGAGAGGCCAATGTTATAGGCTGCAATGTTGCTTCATTTGGGTAAATATGGCTGAACACGGATGAAACAATGAAGAAAATTCTTCCTCCTGAGCATGATTGCTCGGCTCTATCAACATGGAGAGCAGTTACTGCAATGTCCAGGCCAGCTTTTCAAACTGAACAGTTGTATAACTCTAGCCTAAGTAATAATAATATATTTCTGAAGAGCTGAGAACTCCATCAAGAATTAAAGTACGTTTGGGAATTATTGCCAGGAGTGACTGGTCATCATCTGATTATTAGTTAGAGAAAGAGAGCAGGGGCCTGGGTAGTTATTCAGATTGGAGCTGGAAACTCGTGTTCCAAGAGTTTATGATGATTTGGACTTTGGGGAAAAAAAAGTTCTGTGTGGATTACAGCTAACACTGAAGAATGACGGTCCAGAACACAGGAAGACTTTAGAAACATTGTAAATGAGGCAATTAAGTGGCAAATAAACTTCAACATTGGTAAGATGTGAGATGTTGCATTTTGATCAGAAAGAAAAGAGAAGCCTCCAATTTAGAAAACAAGCAATTGAATGGAATAGAAGAGCAATGAGCTCTGGGGATGCAGGAGAACACATGGTGAAAGAACAGGTAGAGTAATTCTAGTGTTAAGGTAATTGATGTATTTCTAGGAATATAGATTTCAAAGTTAGTGTTAATGCGCATAGGAACTTGGTCAAGTTCACACTTGTGTTACCGTGCACAATGTTTGTCTACATATTATAGAAATGGTATAGAAGGATTCAAAAAAGTGCAAAATAAATTGACAAAGATTGCATTAGAACTTTGTACTTATTAAGAGTCAACGGATAGAGTATATGTATTTTTTTTATTCATTCATGTGATGAGGGCATCACTGACCAGGCAACATTTATTGCCCATCCCTAATTGCTCAGAGGGCAGTTAAGAGTCAACCATATTTCTGTGGGTCTGAAGTCAAATGGAGGCTAGACTAGGTAAGGATGTCAGTTTCCTTCCCTCAAGGACATTAGTAAGTGGGATGGGTTTTTACCTCCATTGATGGTCATCATTAGATTATTAATTCCAAACATTTATTGAACTTAAATTCCACCATCTGTTGTGGCGGGATTTGAACCTAGATCCCCAGAATATTATCTGGATCTCTGGATTAACAGTCCAGCAATAATACCACTCCACCATTGCCTCCCCTGATAATGATCTAGAAGAGGTCCAAAAATGGGTTGGATGGGGAACTGAACATGGACTGAACGCAACCAGCCCAGCTTATCCCCTCCCCCCACTGCATCCCAAAACCAGCCCAGCCTGTCTCTGCCTCCCTAACCTGTTCTTCCTCTCACCCATCCCTTCCTCCCACCTCAAGCCGCACCTCCATTTCCTACCTACTAACCTCATCCCACCTCCTTGACCTGTCCGTCTTCCCTGGACTGACCTATCCCCTCCCTACCTCTCCACCTATACTCTCCTCTCCACCCATCTTCTTTTCTCTCCATCTTCGGTCCACCTCCCCCTCTCTCCCTATTTATTCCAGAAGCCTCTCCCCATCCCCCTCTCTGATGAAGAGTCTAGGCCCGAAACATCAGCTTTTGTGCCCCTGAGATGCTGCTTGGCCTGCTGTGTTCATCCAGCTCCACACTTTGTTATCATGGGCTGAACATTTATGCTTGCGGAAGATTTTAAAAACTGGAAGCCATGAACAAAAAATAGAGACTCAAAAGTCCAATAGGGAATGAGGCATTTCTAAGAATGGATGAAAATTGTCACCTTAGAAAGTAGTTGTGGTAAATAATTTAAATGCTTTGAAAAGGAAATTAGATGAGTACATTAGAGAAAAGAGAATAAACTGCTACACTGAGAGGCTAAGGCAAAGAAGATGGAATGTGAGGAGAATCATGGGGATAGAAACACAGATTTATTGGCCCAAATGATCTGGTTCCATACCGTACATCCAATGTAAATTTTATTCAGTTTAAGCATTAGGCTGTACATATTTCAGGAAAGGGTTCCAGATGTAACAACACAATCCACATTTGGCACTCATCTCAAAACCATTTCATTCCACTGCAGCTGCAATCATTGGTTTGAGGGCCTAATTTCTGACCTTTGGAAACCATTCATGGTTTCCAGTTTCCAAAACAACAAATGAAGCCCCATTAAAAATCTACTTGAAATTAGGAGATGTATCAACTTACCTCTAAAAATTAGCTGGGGTTTGTATATACCAAATATGCTTTACCCAATGCCCCAGCTGCTCTCAGTAGCTCTACATCTGGTAAAGTACTTTCACAAGAACTGAATCTGTGTGATTACTGCGTTTATTGCCAATTCTTGTCAGGACCCTATGTTGTATAATCTGCTAGAATACTATCCAACTGTAGGGAATCAATCTGGAGAATTAACAATGAGTTAGTAACAATTAAACTGTATTTATAATATTTTTTATGTTGCAGTCAGTGTTACACTGACCTGTTGCTACTGAAACTATAGAGCAGATTGGCATTTTTTTATATACTTCACAGGCATTCCTATTGCATTATGTTTCACATGCTACAATAATTCCGTTATAAAATAATTATCCAGGTCTCAGAAAAGAAACAGGAACACCCCATTTTGCAGCCTTGGGAAGACATGCACAAGTCTACCTTTTATAAATATCTTTCTAAGGAAATGCTGAATCACTCTTACAACATTTTAAAGATTTTCCCTCAAGTGTTCGTATTCATTGCAATCTTAATTGTTGAGTGCTTGGCTATTTTTTCTGACATGCCTTTATATCTGTCTTCAGGAAATTAAAAACAATCACAGGAATTAAAACGGCTTCCATGTTTGCCAATCATAGACGGCAGTGCAATTGTTATCTCAATATTGAACAAAACACTGAAATCAACAAGTTCAGATCTCAAACATTTACTGAAGCAAGTATCAAATCTGGAGACCATCAGTTTAGGATATTCCATAATGGTGCTTAAAGTGGCCATCCCTCTTGTATGAGCATGTGAAAATGAAGTTGATTTACCCCATTGTGTCATTCTACAATTATAGTCCCACCTCCTTCATTATGCTTTGCAAAGTTGTCATGATTTTGCTGTCTGACCATTGGGCTTAGTGACATTAAACACAACTTGAAAACTGAAAACCTCAAAACTCACCAGTGTGGCATCTAACAGCTTGGACATGGCATCCTCGGCATGGTGTTCATATATTTCACAATTCTCAGTTGCTAGGAGCCAGTAGTCCGTCCCAAATGCTACTAAAAACAGAAGCAGCCCAATAGCTCCAACAAGTCCTGCTACACAAGCAATTACACTGACTTTCATGGTCAAGTTCAACTTTATGCATGGAGTAAAGTTTTTAACTAGAAGATCTGAGTATGTATGTGAGCATGAGGTGGCTATTTTAAGAGACAGATCAAATTATTCAGTAACTGGTGTGCATTTCACAGGGGCATGGCCCAACAACTATTAAAATAGATGACCTTGCCAGATAAATATTTGAAATAAAGACAAAGTGTGACCATTTCTACAACAAGGGATTACTTTGTACAATATAACTGAAATGCTTCCTTTAAAGTTCATGCTGTAGAGGTATTTTGGAAGCTTGAGGCAACAATAGTGAGGAAAACTGGTCTAGGTTAGATAGAATGGAATATTTCATGAATACCAGCGCTGCAAGCCAGTTATCTGGTTCCCATGTGTGATGGGTCATAGTGAAATAATCCAGCATAGCAAATACTTCAGATAACTGTGACCCTCCCCTAAGATTTAATACAAGAGCGTAACTTATATGAGGAATAACAGGAATGCTAAAGCAGCCCAAACTAAAGACTGGGAGTGATTATGAGCTGCATTATTCAATGAACATATAACAGACTCATTTCAAACTCCGTTCTGCATTTCTTGTTTGGGCAATATAAATAATTTTTTCAATGTGAATTTTCCCTACTTTTAAAATACCATAGAGAGAAATTTGGCATAAGCCTCCTCAATATTCCTATAATAAGATGTTTAATGTTTTGCCGGTTTAAATCTCCAAGAAATAAAGCTCACTCAACAGCAAAACAAGGAGTACCAAAACATGTCTTCAGAACAGAGAAGGAAATTGAGTTCCTTCCATTGATCCGTGAGAAGGTGACAACTGTTGTTTTCCACTCATTCATGGGATGAGGGCATCAACAGCTAGAGCAGCATTTATTGCCTGTCACCAATTACCCAAAGAGTCAACCACATTGCTGTGTCTCTGGAGTCACATGTGCACCAGACCAGGTAAGGATGACAGTTTACTTCCTTAACGGACATGAGTAAAGCAGATGGGCTTTTCCCAACATTTGAAAATGGACTCATGGTCAATCAGACTTTTAATTCCAGATTCTTATTGAATTTAAATTCTACCATCTCCCATGGCAGGATTCGCATCCCGGTCCCCAGAACATTACCTGGGTCTCTGGATTAGCAGTCCAGTGATAATACCATGAGGCCTCACCTCTCCTTGTGTCTGTGATGAACCAGGAAAATAGGCTGATGCTGAGATTCTGAGTGGAAGAGTCTGCGCATGAGGGTTTCATGACAGTTAGGTTCAGGGCAGGATTTGCTCCTAGGTAACTTTTTTATGCCCCAAAGGGGTTTAGATGACAAGAGACATGCTCTACCCTTGTAACTGTTAAGTACTCGCAACTATTTTAATCTCCCTGTTAGGACAATGGCAAATATATGAAGAAATACAGCTTCTGAATTGCCAGTGTAAATGTGATGGATGTACAATTTTAGATAGCTTGACAGAAAACTACTCCAAATCTTGAAATGCCTAATTCAAAGACAAAATAATATATAATGTTTTCAAGCTGTACTGTTACATTAGTTTCACTTCAATCAATTTGGGAAGGAAACTGGACAGTGGGGTGCCTGTATTTTTTGGCACAGATTTAAAAAGAATGACATCCATGAAGTGTACCTATGCTTCCAACAGGAATGGTGCCATTTGTGATCTTGAATGGTTTACACTCATGTAATGCCCACTGCAAGCATGCATCATACACAGAATAATATGAGTCCATGTTCAGTGCTGATTCAATGCCATTTTCACAGCCAAGATCACCTTGTCTTCAATCTGTGCAACTCAACATGACATTAAATAGCATGTAGGTAGCCCACCAGCACAACATCAAGGCATTGTGAATCACGCTCTTTTGTAGATTGGTTGCTTGAAGTATTCTTCTCATAACTTAGATGGGGTGGAATTTGCTAAATGTGTTCAGGAAAGTTTCCTCAAAAAGTATATAGCGGGTCCTACTTGGGAAGGGGCAAAACCTTGGGACATAGGGCAGGACAGGTGATTGGGCTGACAGTAGGGGAGCACTTTGGGATCAGTGAACATAATTCTATCAACTTTAAAATAGTTATGGACAAGGACAAAACTGGTCCACAAGTTCAAGTCTAAATTGGAGCAAGGTGATTTTTGATGGAACTAGACTGAAGATTGCAGGGGTTAATTGGATCAGAGATAATGGGAACTGCAGATGCTGGAGAATTCAACATAACAAAGTGTGGAGCTGTATGAACATAGCAGGCCAAGCAGCATCTTAGGAGCACAAAAGCTGACATTTCAGGCCTAGACCCTTCATCAGAAAAGGGAGAAGGGGAGAGGGTTCTGAAATAAATGGGGGGGGGGGGGGCGATCGAAGATGGATACAGGAGAAGATAAGTGGAGAGGAGACAGACAAGTTAAAGAGGCGGGTTTGGAGCTTGTAGAGGTGAGAATAGGTGGGGAGGTAGGGTGGGGATAGGTCAGTCCAGGCAGGATGGACAGGTCAAGCGGCCGGGATGCGGTTAGTAGGTAGGAAATGGAGGTGTGGCTTGAGGTTGGAGGAGGGGATAGGTGAGAGGAAGAACAGGTTAGGGAGGTGGGGATGAGCTCGCTGGTTTTGGGATGCAGTGGGGGGGGGGGAGGGAAATGGACCTCTGACAAGTGGGAGGCCTTCAAAAAGTGTGATAGTTACAATTTAAGATTTTTATGTTCCTGTAAGAGTGAGAGGTAAGATTGGCAGGAGTAGGGAACCCTGGTTGACAAGACATATTGAGGCTTTGACCAGAAAACAGAAGAAGGTATGGCTCAGGAACAGACAGCTCAGATCAAGGAAATCCCTGGAGGTATATAGGGATGTAGGAGTTTACTGAAGAAGGAAGTCAGGATAGCATTGGCTGAGAAGATTAGGTTGAATCCAAAGAGATACTTTAAGTATATTCAAAGAAAAAGAATAACTAGAGAGAGAATAGGGCCCCTCAAGGATCAAAGTGGCCATACATGTATGGAACCAGAGGAGATGGTCGAGATTTCTCCTCTGTGTTTACCTTGGCAAAAGACATGAAGACTTGGGAACTTGAGGAAGTTTGAGGCAATATCTTGGGGACAATCCATATCACAGGTGTTGGAAGCATTAGGCTTTATGAATGTGGATAAATCTCCTGGTCCTGATCAGATATACCCAAGAACCCTGCAAGAGGCGAGAAAATAAATTGCGGGAACCCCGGGCTGTTATATTTGCATCATCATTATCCATGGGTGAGGTCCCAAAAGACTGGAGGTTAGCGAATGTTGTACCCTTATTCAAGAAGGGCTGCTAAGATAAGCCGGTAAGTATAGATCAGTAAGCACAACTTCATTAGTAGGTAAGTTACTTGAGAAGATTCTGAGGGATAAGATATACATGCATTTAGAAAGACAGGGTTTGATTAGGAGGAGTCAGCATGGCTTTTTGCATGGGAGATCATGCCTCACAAATTTGTTGGATTTCTTTATGAAGTGACTAGGAAGGTTGATGAGGGCAGGGGGTAGGAGTAATTCATTTTGATTTCAGCAAGGCCTTTGATAAGGGCCTATCTTGGGTGCTCTGGAAGGTGAGATCACATGAAATCCAGGGAGAGCTGGCAAACGGAATACACATTTGGCTTGATGGTAGAAAGAGAGGTTAATAGTGGAAGAATGCTTGTCGGACTGGAGGCTTGTGACTAATGGTGTGGCTCAGGAGTCAGTGCTGGGCTCATTGCTGTTTGTTATCTATAGCAATGATTTCGATGAGAATGTACAAGGCATGATTAGCAAGTTTGCAGATGACACTAAAATAGGCGGCATCATGGACTGTGAGGAAGGTTATCAGAAATTGCAGCAGGATCTTGATCAGCCCAGGAAGTGAACTGCAAAATGGCAAATAGAGCTTAATATAGATAAGTGTGAGGTGTTGCATTTTGGAAAGTCAAATCAAGGTCGGACTTTCATGGTGAATGTTAGGACCTTAAGGAGTGTAGTGGAACTGAGGGACCTGGGAGATCAGGTGCACCGTTCTCTGAAAGTGGAGTCACAGGTAGACAGGTCTGTGAAGAAGTCTTTTGGCACACTGGCCTTCATTAGTCAAGGCATTGAGTAGAGAAGTTAGCAAGCTATGTTGCAGTTGTACAGGACACCAAAAGGCATTTGGATGAATACATGGATAGGAAAGGTTTCAAAGGATGTGGGTCAAGTGCAGAGAAGTGGGATTAGCATGGATGGACATTTTGGTCAGCATAGACTAGTTTGGGGCAAGGAGTCTGTCTCTGTGCTGTAGGACTCCATGATTCCATAACTGATTAAATTATATGTAGTTTTGGAACTTCTGTTCATTTACCCAACATTTTAATAGTCTGCAGGAAACAGTCTGACTGGAGCTATAACATTTTTTGCTCATTTGAAAATGTATGCTAGTATAAGTTGCTTCAGACAAAGGTAGGCTGTCGGGTTTCTTCTTGTATCAAACTAGATGAAAACCTACTATAGATCAACCTTCTTTATTCTAAAGGATATGGAGCCATCCGGTTTAGTCTCTACTGATAAGTATCATCTCTTAGTTCTAAATTTCTCTAGCTTCTTTTTCAGCGTGTCTATATACTTTTTAAGAATTGGAAGCTTTATCTTGAAGATAATTTGCCTCAGACATTTTGCAAATTTATTCATGTCATCCTGTATTTTGGCACACTGAATTAACTACAGCCCCCATTTTGATGTTCCCCCAAAATTTTGAAATTATACATCTAATTCCTGAGAGCAGGTTGTTAATGGAAATAACGAATAATAATGATGCTTGTGGAAAATTATTTCTCTTCATTTCCACTAACTACCTTTGGTCACTTTTGCTTTCTAATTTGCAACCAGTTTATTATCCAGTCTGCTAATTGTGTCCTGCCTTTATATTCTGATCCTTGTCATAAATCTACCTTGACAAAGTTCTTGTGAAAATCTAAACATATTGGGCAGAATATTAACTGTACAGACACACAGAGAGACTAATTGAAGCAACAGACAGCTATAACCATATTGACCATAGGTCCCAATGATTGGCTAATCAGATTAAAAACATGTTTCTCTAATTGTTCCAAATGAGCGGAATACAGACCAAAGTCAAAGAGCCTTCGCCTGCAAATGTTTATTGTGAGTTGTTAATTGAGCAACATCTGTGAACAAATCAGAGTGTGCTAATAGCTACACTAACAATTACTTCAATATAATCAGTCAAGCTCATAACACGGTTTTCTTATACTTGCTAGAAGTGGCGTTCATACACAAGGACACATTCTCTGCAAACAAAAGGAATATGTTAAAACCATAGATAACAAAGTGTGAAGCTGGATGAACACAGCAGGCCAAGCAGCATTTCAGGAGCACAAAGGCTGATTTTTCAGGCCTAGACCATTCATGATGAAGGGTCTAGGCCCGAAATGTCAGCCTTTGTGCTCCTGAGATGCTGCTTGGCCTGCTGTGTTCATCCAGCTTCACACTTTGTTATCTTGGATTTTCCAGCATCTACAGTTCCCATTATCTCTGATGTTAAAACCATAATTGGCTGGAAGCATGGGGAGCCTATAATTCATTGTTCCTTTCTACATTGCAATATCTTGGCCAATCAGCATTCACTTGCCAACGTGTCATTGTGATTGTTTAGAGTTTGGTATTACATTTGGATTGATATGTACAAGATTAAAAAAATGCTTTGGCAAAATGTCTGTCTTCAGCATCATTACAAACTCTTAAATGGCCCATCAAACAAAAGCCTGCATTTTGGTAACTGACCTCTGATAGGGCTGTATTCATGAGTGAGTCTGAGTCTATACAAGACATTCATAATTATGCAACATCACAAAACAGCAGTCTGTTCTTCTGTTCAGCCTGCATTTGTTTGTACAGATTCTAAAACATTTTAATCCATTTATGCTGCTGGCAACCATAATTGCCTCTAATCTTGTAAGGACACAGTTTGAGATCATACACAACTTTCTAATCACATTTAGCTTTTCAAATAGCATACAATTATCATAACTGAGTTTGAGAAGTGGTTTTAATCTTAACTGTCTTTAAAAGATGGAACCTGTCACTTCAGTTGCCTTAAAAAGATGCTCAAACAAACTACATTGTTTTGAGTGTAGTAGGTTTCCATTTTCATCAGGCGAAGACAATCAAAATCAACCCCTCTTTATGGAACAAAAACAGGGAAACAGGAAGAGATATAAAGTAAAACTCAAAGCTGTTGAAGAATATAAATGCTGAGGAGGAAAACCAATCAATCAATGTTCATCCAGCTGGAAAGGTACGACATTAACCTACTGTAATAGTCAATTGTTTCTACAATTCCAAGAGTTTTGGTTTCAAACTCATTTCTAAATGAAAGTCCTAAACTTGTTTAACTACTATGACTGTGCTATCTTTGTTAGGAGGTGCCTGTCCTGCCACCTTGAACCCATGTCAGATTTTCTGATCACCATTTGTGAATATTAATTTCAGCGTGAGCTCGCTTTCGCCAGGCAGCAGTCTGACCTCAATGGTGTTAACACTGCTACTTAAACTGATGGTTTAGTCACTGGATTCTGTTTGCACAATGCTCCTGAATGTAGAATCTGATCAGATATGAATGTGCAGTAAATGCTGTTCATATAGAATGAGATTGTCACCATTTGAGTAGATCCCATGGAGAATAGGCTACACATTGTTCTAATTATGAAACCTAAGAGACTCGATTCATGTGATGATTTATATTCACGTAGCACATACAACCACCCACATGCTATCATCAGGTTTTAATAAATTCCACGCACAAACTTACCAGCAGTTCCTACAAGTGCAACAGTATTTATAATTCTAGCTATAACACATGGGTAAAATATGTGTTGAGATACAATTCTATAGCCCGTTCATTCTCTATCACGAGTGCACATTGTAAATTTCCAAAAGTGCACAGTTTCCTGCACCCATCTTCTCCCTGCTTATTCTCAGAGGGAATTCACATGGGGTAAATCATACAATGCAATGCATTGGAAATTATCATAAATTTACAACAGCACAGCAAGAGGCCATTCAACCCCTCAGGTCTGGACAAGCTGTCTGTGCAGTAATTCAGTTTGCCAATTCACCTGCTTCAAGACCACAACAGCGCAGGCTCACTTCCTTCAAGCTCCTCACCAATTTTCTGTAAAATTGATTGATTTTCTCCATTTCTGTTCCCCCTTCCCACCACCTTGTTTAGGGTAAATTCCAGGTCATCACCATTCACTTCAATGTTTAGAGTAAGAGCCCAGCCAGACCAGAATGTCTGAAAATGATCAATTTCTGCTGATCAAAGTAAACCATTGTATGTGACATCTGCCCCACATTAAAATATTGCCATGAAAATTGTCAACTGTGCTTTAAGGTTATCAAGCAATTCTGCTCCATAATCTGGGAATTGATGCAGTTGAACTTACATTCAGTGCTCATCATTGCTTGCACTGTAGGAGACAATTAACCTCAATTGAAGCTACTTTCTATTCCCTGAAAAAATAGAGGGTCTTCAGATGAAATGTTAGCATCTGAGCCAGAAGCTCTTTCTTCAAGTTCCACTCGCACTAGGAGTGCATCATTACATGTTCAGATTGATTATAATGACTCTATTCAGATCAAATCATATTTCAGTCATTAGAAAGAGCAGCAGTCATTGCAGCTTTATTGTCATCTCAGTATATTTCTCCCTTTATTGCTGGCAGCTTGCAGTGGTCCCTTTAAAGATAATTCATTAGTTCTTGGTTATCCTTTGTTCCTTCTTGCCAACCCAATTTGACCAAAGTAGAATCAAACAGACATTGGGATCCTTATTTGAATGCAATGAGACTCAAATCCCTCTTTAAACCTGTGTCCTGGTTGAATCTTCTGCATATGGAAGGTTTCAGCTCAGGGTGTTTACGCACCTACACTATTAGCTGTCTTGGCATCTATTTAGCACCTGTCATCAAATTCCAAGCTCATATTTTTGAATGTTTTATCACTTCTTGCTGATGGGGTTGAAAGTGTGATAAAGCGACTGAGTTTAAAACTTGGTTAGGCTGAGTACAGGCATACATTTATCTGGTCAGTGTTTTATTTCAACATACACATCACAAAACTCCACCACTACTGATTACATCTGATGCTCACCCAGTTATTATTTAATTAACATATCACCATCACTTGTTCCCTTGTTCCATTTAGTTTCAGGCATCCTAGCCAGGTTCTACTCATTGATAATAGATTACACCTTTCCCTTTTAAAACACTAAACTAATACAGTATACAATAATAATGAAAACTCAAAAACTAAAAAGTACAAGAAGACAACATGTGCATAATGACAATATACTACATTTCCTTTCCTTTATTGTACATTAGCATTCCAAAAGTCCTCCTAAAATAAATTAATGTTTCTTAGAATTTGGTCTTTGTGATGTAATCAGATAGCAGAGTGCTGCTGTCCACCCATTTCAGTTGATTTCTTTTTCCATTCTCCAGCATCTGTTTTCAAACTGCAAAATCAATCTTCAACTGTTTCAATTTACCTAGCCACCTTTAGATAATTATCCATGTGAACCCCAAGGTCCCTCTGCTGCTGTACTCCTCTCAAAGTTGTACCATTGAGGCTGCATTGTTGTTACCTGTTTCTTCTACCAAATGATGACCTCACATTCCTCTGCATTGAATATCATCTGCCAGATGCCTGCCTCTTGACTAAATTGACAATGTCCCTCTGAAGTCTCTACACTCCCTAGCTTAGTATCATCTGCAAATTAAGATAACTTGCCCTCAACATCCATCTCCAAATCATTTATGTAAATCAAAAAAAAGCAAAGGTGCCAATTCTGATCCCTGGGGAACACTGCTTTCAACCCACCCCCAATCTGAGAAATTTGTATCCAGACATCGCTCCTGTTTCCTAAGCTTTAGCCAACTTCTAATCCATGCTGCCGAAGACCCATTGTTCCAAATATTTCTAAATTGCTAACTAACCCTGCCATGTGGCACCGTGCCAAATGTTTGCTGAAAGTCCAAAATTTCAACATCCATAGCACTACCCTCATCCAATGCCTGTGTCACCTCATCAAAGAACTCAAATTTGTCAGACATGACCTGCCCTTGACAGAACTGTGTTGACTATATCATATAGCACTATTTGTCTCTAAGCATATAATTTCCATATCCCTTGTTATGGCCTCCATCAGCTCTCTTACTACGGATGCCAAGCCGTCAGATCTGTAGTTTTCTCAGTTATCCTTTGCCCTTTTCTGTAACAATGGTGTCACATTTGCAATCCTCCAATCCTCTTGGACTCACCCTGTGTTCAGAGAGGCCTTGAATGTTCTAATTTTGTAAAGACAGACGCCAAGTACTCATTTAGTATCACTGCCAGCCCCATTGCTTCAGTGAGCAGCTAACGTTACTTGTTACTTATGGCTCCCACTCTATCTTTCACTAATCATTTACTAATAATATGCTTAAAGAACATTTTACTGTTTGTTGTAGTGTAGCCTGTCATCTGTTCCTTATGTTTCCTCTTTGCTTTCCTTATTCCAGCCTTAGCCTCCTCCTGCATTTGAGATGCTCTTCCTGATTTGTATTGCTATTTTTATGACGGTATGCATCATATGCCTCCTTTTTGTTCCTTATTTTCTCCTCAATGCCCTTAATCAGCAAGGGTACTCTAACCTTGGATACCCTATATTTAGGTGGATATGTACCTAGCTAGCACCCAATTCATCTCTCTTTTGAATTTCTCCCATTTATCATAAACTGTTTTATTCATCAAAACAATTCTATTGGAAAACTTAACAGAATAATAAGTTGCTTTACTACTAATTAGTAATGGTTCCAATCTAATAACATCTCATGGACACACCACTGACAAAGGCAAATTCAGAAAAACAGGTTGTCTCGCATGCAACTCCAGCAGCAAGAGGGGAACCCCCCAGTTTTATGCTGCAGCCGAGAGAGGAAAATCGGCTTCAACATGCAGCTGCTACTATTTAATCAGCTGGCACAGTCCTGATTCCATAGATACCAGCTAACAAAAAGTTTGCTGCAATTGCATTTTCATATCGACTAGCTCCTTTCGACAAACATTTGACTTAGGACCAATAGCCTCATTGTGATCATCAGAATTGATACGTCGATAACCAGACTGATTGTGACTGTGGCTGTGTAACCTATTGGTTATGTGAAGTCCCTGGTTCCTTTGTTTTCTATAGCTTATTTTGAATCTGCAAATTTGCAATCTTTACCATGCAACCTTGAAGATTCTCAGAAACCATAGCAGTATGAAACCTATAGTGATCCTTTCTCCCCCATTTCCCCCTCCTCCTTAAGCCCTCCGCTTCAGTGTCGCCTCTGCTCCACCTTGCTCTCATGTGACTGCTCAGAGGCATTGTAACTGCAGCTTTCATGAATGAGAATAACTGTCCTACAGTCACAACTATGGCCCTCTCCATATACAACACCAGTGCCAATCAGCCTGTGAACCCTTAGCCAACTCTGGAAACGCCCTCGAAATTAGAGCCAGAGGAAATCAATTTTTATGGCATATTTAGATAGAGGGCATTAGCTTTTAAAATGGTGTGCTTGACGTGAATTTGCATAAACTTTGCTCTGCAAAGTTTGGCTGCCTGAGGACATTTTCTCTCTTTTAATCTAATGTAAGTACTCATAACACACTAAATATCACAGAGGCAACTTAATGAGCAGTATTATTATGTACATCTTAGGACTGAGATCTAGGCTATTATGCACTTGAAAAAATATAGGCCAGTGGGTTAATGTCTGTGCTGCAATAATGCTGAATAAAACCTAGTGCTGGGATCCAGCTAATACCATTATTAACGTACACGTTCATTGTTGGTGTGTGGCTCCCTAGATTATGAAGGAGGCCTGCCAGTAATAATTTAGGCACAGAAAATTGGGTAAATTGGCTCCTCAAATTGTGCTATAGATTCCACTGCTTCAGCAAAATTACTTTATAAGGTCAAGAGAAGTAAGTTACAAGCCCTGAAAGCCCAGCAAAAGCTTCTGACAGTGAGAGCGTGCAGTTATTCAGAATGTCTGAGCTGCACATGTTGTACACTGTTGCCCTTTGCACAGTCAAAGCTGCATTTTATGCCTTTGTGTAATAGCTTCTTCAACTGGTGTCTTCTGCAAACTAATCAACTGGCCAAGCAAAAACCACACAGCTCCTGCAAAGAACTAGTTCAGTTGCTTTCACATATTATGCAGCATATCATCCAAGGAAACAAACAAAACAAAATTCTTACATAGCACCAGTGTACTGAGAGCTCAAGGATATCCCTGATTTTAAGTCTATGTTTCATGTGAAGATGTGAAGTATCGTTGAAACCATTGTGCCAAATGGACAAATCTTAGGAGAAACTATCTATCTTTCTTATTCATTCATGAAATGTCAGCATCTCTGGCCAGATAAGCATTTATTGTCCATCCCTAGTTGCCTTTGAGAAGGTCATGGTGAGCTGCCTTCTTGAAACATCCATTTTGTGTAGGTAGATCCACAATGCAATTGGGGACAGAGTTCCAGGATTTCGACCAAGCGGCACAGAAATAACTCAGTGGAGGCCGGTATCCCATCACTTTATTTAAGGACTTGCCGCTCCTGATATAAAACCTCTGTGCTGTGGAAATGAATGGTAAACTGAGAAAGATTACATATTTTGTCTGGAATAATTTCAAAACAAATTTTTTGGCTATTGCTACAATCAGAGCAAATGGCAAAACCATTTTTGTTTTGCTTTAAGCTCGTACCTCTTTGCACTTAGTGGCAGAATTTGTGAGTACCTCCATTTTTAGAGTTCAGATGAAGCATACACTGTTCATGTGTGTTTTTTTTATTTTTTCGTGGGATGAGGGCGTTGCTGGCTAGGCAGCGTTTATTGCCCATCGCTAATTGCCCAGAGGGTAGTTATGAGTCAACCACATTGCCATGGGCGTGGAGTCACATTTATTTATCATCCTTTATTTACATGTGGAGAGCCCTTGGCATTGATCAAGTCCCCTCAGAGTGAGCAGAACCCCTGACATTCCTGTTCTTATCTGTCAGCCAGGCTCCCTGATTGGACCAGATTAACAGTCCCGAACAGGGGACACATATTTTATGAGGTCCACCTGGCTGACCTTGTGACAAGAATTACAGCACGGATATATTTACAATACGGAATCTTGAGTGAGTTGAAGTGGTAAGTTTCTGAGTTCCCATGTGTCTAATATCCTTGTCCTTCAAGATGGAACTGACCACAAGTTTTGAAGGGGCTGTCTGAGGAGGTTTGTTGAATTTATACAGTGCCACTTGTAAATGTTACATCCTGTCGGTGCAGGGCAACCGCAGTGGAGACAGTGAAGATTCCAATCAAGTGGTTTGCTTTGTGCTGAATGGTGTCAAGCTTCTTGAATGTTGTTGGAGCTGCACCAGCCAGGATAATGGGGAGTATTCCATCACACTCCTGTCTTACATCTTTTAGATGGCAGACAGGCTTTGGAGAGTCAAGTTGTGAGTTATTCACTGCAGTATTCCTTGCCTTCTGACCTTCTTTTGTAGCCACAGTATTGATATGGTCAGTCCAGTTCAGTATCTTGTCGATGGCAAACCACAGGTGCTGATAGTGAGTGATTCAGTGAGAGCAATTGTATTAAATGTCAAAGGGCAATGTTTAGATTTCGTCTTATTGGAAATGGACGTGGCAGACCTGCAGAGCTTAGATCTGACCCATTGTCTGTGCAATTACCTAGCTGTCTGTCACTTGCTTATGTGATTGGCATGCAAACAATCCTGTTTTGTATATTCAAGGGTTGACAGTTCATTTTTAGGTATGCTTAGCGCTGCTCCTGGCATGCCATCCTCCAAACTCTGTTGAACCAGTGTTGTTCCCCCGGTTTGATGGTAACGGTAGATTGAAGCGAATGCCAGGACATAAGGTTGCTGATTGTGCAGGAGTGAAGTTAAGCTGTTACCCTGGATGGCTCATGGAGGCCCAGCCTTGAGTTGCTAGATCTGTTCCAATCAGCAAAGTGGTAGCACTGCACAATACAATGTACGATTTTTCAATATTAAGTTGAGATATTGCCTCCAAGAGGGCTGTTCAGTGGTTACTCTTACAAATACAGTTATGGACTGGTGCCTTTGCATCAGGCCGACTGATGAGGAAAAAGTCACGTGTTCTCCCATTGGTTGGTTCCCCCATCACCTGCCACAGACCCAGTCTAGCAGGTATATCCTTTAGGACCAACCTGCTCTATCAGTAATGTTGCTGCCAAGCCACACTTGCTGATGAATATTTAAGTTCCCCACCCAGAGAACTTTCTATGCTGTTGCCGCTCTCAGTGCTTCTCCAACTGTTGTTAACATGGAGGAGCAATGATTCATCAGCTGAGAGATTATGGAAAGATCATACATAACCTTGCCTCCATCCTGGATGGACAAACCAATATTGACTAAGTCACCAGAAACAAAAAAACAACAAAGGCAGCCCTATCAACCCTGCAAGATTTGCAGCATGCTGTTATTGGCAGGAGGTTTCCCTATTTACGTTTAACCTCAAGCTATAACACTTCATCGGGTCTGGCATCAATGTTGAGGTGTCTCAGGGGATCAGCACCTCAAATGTATACCACTGTGCTGCTACCTTTCCTGGTCTGTCTTGTAGGTGGGACAGAGCATATCGAGGAATAGTTATAGTGGTCCAAAAACAGAAGATCTGAGGAAGGGTCACCAGACCTGAAATGTTAACTCTGATTTTTACCTCACAGATGCTGCCAGACCTGCCGAGCTTTTCCAGCAACTTCTGTTTTTGTCCCTGATTTACAGCATCCACTGTTCTTTGGGTTTTTATATAGTTATAGTGGTGGCTGGGACATTTGTCTGTAAGGTATGATTCTGAGAGCATGACAATGTCAGGCTGTTGCTTGACCAGTCTATGAGACAGCGTCCTGCTTTTGGTACTAGCCTCTAGGTGATAGTAAGGAGGACTTTGCAGGGTTGATAGGGCTGCCTTTGTTGTTTTTTTGTTTCTGGTGACTTAGTCAATATTGGTTTGTCCATCCAGGATGGAGGCAAGGTTATGTATGATCTTTCCATAATAATTCATCAGCCTGAGGGAAGGCCTAAGGTCTGGTACAGAGTGAGAGCCACGACAGCTTTGATTACACTCTTTTTACCTTTCAACGTGCATAACCCTATTTTGTGGATGCTGTAGCCCAAGGATATACTTGGGGTCAAAACAGAAGTAGATGGAAAAGCTCAGACGGTCTGGCAGCACCTGTGAAGAAAAAAATCAGAGTTAACGTTTTGGGTCCAGTGACACTTCCTTAGAACTGGACCCAAAATGGTAACGCTGATTTTTTCTTGACAGATGCTGCCAGGCCAGCTGAGCTTTTCTAGCAACTTCTGTTTCTGTTCCTGATTTACAGCATATGCAGAGGGCGGAGCCAAGACCATGGTCATGCAGTTTTGAGACAAGTCTGGAAGGGACAATGGTGTTGGTGGAGGAGTGGTAGTTAATGAGCACGATTCCAGCATTGGTGCCTTTGTTGCCCAGATGTTCGAGGGATGAGTGCAGGGCTAGGGATATGGCATCCTCTTGGACCTGTTATATATTGGTAGGCAAATTGTAGGGGATCTAGGTAGGTTGGGACTCCGGTGTGGGCTATAACCAGCCTCTGAAAATCAGAGTTTTGGGTGGTAGTCATTAAGGCACACTGGTTGTGCTTTCCTGGGAACGGGGATGATGGTAGTCTTCTTGAAGCAGGTGGGGACTTCAGCTTGTAGGAGGTAGAGATTGAAGATGCCGGTGAATACCTCCACCAGTTGGCCCGGACAGAATCTGAGTGCTCTGCCAGGGACACCGTCCGGGCCCGACACTTTCCTTGGGTTGGTTCCCAGGAAGACTGATCTGACTTCTGAAACGGTGATGGAGGGAACAGGTGTGTTTACAGCTGTCAGGGCAGGTGTTGCCATGGCGGTGGTATTCTGCCCACACTGAGCATAGAAAGCATTGAGCGTGTCAGGGAGGGATGCAGGAATATTCATCTTCTGGGAATCCTCATCTGACTGCAATTGCTGGTATGCATGGCTGACATCCAGCTTTGTGAAAGGCAGCACCCCATTGCCAGCTTTGCTTAGAAATCCTCCATGTGAGGGATTGGGTATTTATCCAGCTGTGAAAAGCGGTTTACTGTGTATTTAAAACCCACAACAGTATACCGACTCATTGAGTTTCACAACCTGTACTACTGGTACCGCCCATTCTGCAAACTGAGGCTGGTTAGATGATTCCAGCCTTCTGATTCCTGCCTCTACTTTTGCCCATAAGGTAAATGGTACCGGATGGGCCTTGCAGAATCATGAAATTGATTCCAGGTCAACGAGTAGGATTTCCTTGGCTCGTTTGACAGCCCTTAGACCTTCCTGAAAACCTTCTGGGTATAAGGACAGAAGAACATAAGAACTAGGAGCAGGAGTAGGCCATCTGGCCCCTCAAGACTGCTCAGCCATTTAATAAGATCATGGCTGATCTTTGAGACTCAGCTCCACCTACCTCCCCACTCACCATAACCCTTAATTCCTTTACTGTTCAAAAATTTACGTTGCCTTGCCTTAAAACCATTCAGCGAGGTAGCTTCAACCACTTCACTGGGCAGGGAATTCCACAGATTCACAAACCTTTGGGTGAAAAAGTTCCTCCTGACCTCAGCCTTGCATCTGCTTCCCTTTATTTTGAGGCGATGCCCTCTATTGAATTAAGATTTCACTCATACGTCCATTTTCTACTCAAAAATATTGAGCCAGTCTGGGCGAATCTTTCCCAACCCGTTTTGCCCCAGTAAGCTTGGGCCCAAGCCTTTATTACAATCAATAAAAAATGCGCCAGCTGCTTCTCATACAAGACTAGAACTGAAGTTGTACCCTTCATCTGTAAAGGTGCCCCGTTATAGAATTTCAGCCTGGAAGAGGTCTTTCACAAATTTAATGGTTGCATGCCAAAGCAAATTTTGTTAAAGACGGGTTCTGCAATCACTGAAATGGTCACGCTGACATCAACCTCCATTCAAAACAGGTGACCATTTAACCAGGAGTATATTTTGATTGGTTTGGATGTTGCTAAGCAATGTAACTGTTCCAAACCAGATGTAGATGGACTTTCTAGGGTGTTGCCTCTCCTGGATACGAGCCTGTTAGTTCTCTTACACAGTTTAGATCTGGTGGGATTCTTTTGCTGTCTCAAGTCCACATATTGCAATGGCCTGTGGGCATGGATCCTGACCAGTTCCCCCTCCATCGACACCCTTATCTGCCTAGCCAAACTCGTCCTCACCCTCAACAATTTCTCTTTCAATTTCTCCCACTTCCTACAGACAAACGGGTGGCCTTGGGTGCCCTCATGGGCCCAAGCTATGCCTGCCTCTTTGTAGGTTGCATGGAACAATTCCTCTTCCGTACCTACACTGGCCCTAAACGCCAGCTCTTCCTCCGTTACATTGATGACTGTATCGGCGCTGCCTCATGCTCCCACAAGGAGCTCAAACAGTTCATCCACTTTACCCAGACCTTCCACCTCAACCTTAAGTTCACCTGGACCATCTCTAATACCTCTCTCTCCTTCCTGGACCTCTCTGTCTCCATCTCCAGCAACCACCTAGAAACTGATATCCATTTCAAACCCACCAACTCCCACAGCTGCCTAGGATACACCACCTCCCACCCACCTTCCTGCAAAAATGCCATCCCCTATTCCCGATTCCTTCGCCTCCACCGCATTTGCTCCCAGAATGAGGCATTCCACTCCTGTACATCTCGTTTATCAAGGACGGCAAGATCCCCGCCTCAGTAGTCAAGAATGCCCTCGACCGAGTCTCCCGCATTTCCCGCAACTCATGCCTCACGCCTCCTCCTCATAATAAAAAAAACCAAAACAAAATCCCACTCGTCCTCACGAACCACCCCACCAACCTCCGGATCCAACGCATCATCCTCCGACACTTCCTCCATCTGTAATATGCACCAAACACATTTTCCCTCCCAACTCTTATCTGCCTTCCGGAGGCACCACTTTCCCTGGGACTTCATTGACCGCACCACATTCCCTTCCAGCCCCACCACACCCAACACTTTTCCCTGCAACTGCAAGAAGTGCTACACCTGCCCCTACACCTCAACCCTCACCCCCATCCCAGGCCTCAAGAAGACTTTCCACATCAAGCAGATGTTCACCTGCACATCTGATAAAGTTTATACTGCATCTGCTGTTCCCAATGTATCCTCCTCGAGATTGGGGAAACCAAGTGGAGGCTTGGGGGCCGCTTTACAGAACACCTGCACTTGGTTCGCACAAAACAATTGCACCTCCCAGTCGCGAACCATTTTAACTCCCCCTCCCGTTCTGCAGACGACATGTTCATCCTGGGCTTCCTGCAATGCCACAATGATGCTACCTGAAGGTTGCAAGAACAGCACCTCATATTCTGCTTGGCAAGCCTGCAGCCGAACGGCATCAATGTGGACGTCACAAGTTTCAAAATCTCCCCTCCCCCAACCGCATCCCAAAACTAGCCCAGCTCGACCCCGCCTCCCTAACCTGTCCTTCCTCCCAACTATCCTCTCCACCCACCTCAAGCCCACCCCCACGTCGTACCTCCTAACCTCTTCCGGCCTTTTGATCTGTCCGTCCTCCCTGGACTGACCTATCCCCTCCCTAGCTCCCCACCTAAGCTCACCTTTATTTGCTCCATTTCTGCCTCATTGACCGGTCTGTCTCCTCTCCACCTATCTTCTCCTTTATCCATCTTCTATCCGCCTCCCCCTCTCTCCCTATTTATTTCAGAGCCTCCTCCCCCTCCGCCATTTCTAAAGAAGGACCTAGGCCCGAAACATCAGCTTTCCTGATCCTCTGATGCTGCTTGGCCTGCTGTGTTCATCCAGCTCTACAACTTATTATCTCAGACTCTTCAGCATCTGCAGCTCCTACTGTCTCTGAAAATTTTAATTACCTGGCTAAGCCTTTGTTTTGAGGTTTTGCTGTGGGCTGACTTACAGTCCCTCTGTTCAGGATATGTCCTGAGTGAGACTGTGCAATTGACTTCACTCATATGGTGTTTTCACAAACTCAGTCAGACTGGTGAGGGTGCCCACTTCCATCCTAATACTCTGTAACTCATGGGCTCCACTTGCTACATTTTTCGATGAGGAGGTCACTTGAAGTGCCTATTTGAAATCCGGTTGGTTTCAGCGAATAGACACTTTAGCAATAGTTATATCATTAATTCCACATGCCCAGTGATCTCTCAGCATCTCATTAAGGGTTAAACCAAAGCCACACCTTCTGCCAGTCATCTTAACTTATTCAAAAATCCTGACACGGAATCCCTTGGCCCTCAAATTGTGGAGTAAAAGCAATGGCCTCTCAGAATTACAGGAGACTTGGGGTCGTAATATTCCTAAACTAAATCCATCAGCTCTCGAAGATTTAAGTAACTGGTGCCTCGTGGATCCTAGTTAGTGAAAAAGCAGTGGGTCCACAAGCCAGCAGAAGAATTACTCATTGCTTTTCGTCTGCCCCAATGTCATTTACCCAGAAAATTCTTTCCACACACTGGGCCCAGTCTTTGAAGGCGGCATTGAATGAGTCAAGCTTCCCAAATAATGTCTTGACGCCAGAAATGCTAATGCTGACTCAAAGAGGACTGTTGCTGGCCAGATTTTTCAGGACGTGCTTTATTCTCGTCGTCACTGTCATAACTCCACAGAGGCCGGAATCCCATCACCAATTCACCCTTCATTTACATGTGGAAAGCCTTTGATTCTGGCACAGCCTCATCAGAGGCAACTGCAGAGTGGCAGGGTGTCTGACACTTCTGTTTTTACGTTGAGGTGCAGGTTCATGCTTCCTTGAAAATGGTGTCACACATTGACAGGGTGGTGAAGAACACGATCGGTACACTTACTTTTATTGTTCAGTGCCCTGAGTGTCGGAGTTGGGAGGTCATGTTGCATTGGTTAGGCCACTTTTGGAGTACTGCATTCAATTCTGGTCTCCCTGTTAAAGGAAAGATGATACTAAACTCGAAAAGGTCAGAGTAGATTCACCAGGATGTTGCCAAGGTTAGAGGGTTTGAGCTGTAGGGAGAGGCTGATTATTCTGGGGTGTTTTTCCGTGGAGCATCGGAAGCTGAGTGGTAATCTTATAGAGGTTTGTAAAGTCATGAGGGGCATGGATAGGGTGCACAACCAAGGTCTTTTCCCTAGGGTAGGAGAGCCCAAAACTAGATGGCACAGGTTTAAGCTGAGCGGGGAAAGATTTAAAAGGGACCTAAGGGGCAACTTTCTCACACAGAAGGTGGTGCGTGTAGGGAATGAGCTGCCAGAGGAAGTGACGGAAGCTGGTACAATTACGACATTTTAAATACATCTGGGTTGGTATGTGAGTAGGACAGGATTAAAGAGATATGGGCCAAATGCTGGAACATGGGACTAGATTTTTATAGGATATCTGGTCGGCATGGACAAATTAGACTGTTCAGTAAGCTTCCACACTGTACATCTCCATGGCTCTATGACTATCTCTGTCAGACAGATCTGCCTGACTGGGGCTGTTAACCTGGTCCAATCAGGGAACTCATGTTCTATGAGGTCCGCCTGACTTGACCACATTACAATTGCTGCAACAGGGACCCTGGGTTCTGCCTTGAGTGTGCTCCATGTATCCCCAATTCTTCGCTCCTCATAATTCTCCCTTTCTAACACTGGCACAAATTACTTAACACTGTCTCCATCATGTGGCGAGAATATTTATTGCAGTTTGTCATAGTCTTGTAATTCTTACTTTCTAATCACACAGCAGGTCACGAAAGAAGGGATTAGGCCTTGGTACTGTTGATCAGTTTTAATTTGTTCTCAGAGTGATAAACACTTAAACCATGGTCTGCCCTGGAAGAATCTGTCTTCCGCCTTTCATTAATCCTGTGTCCCATTTATGGGGTCATTTAGTTGTTTACTCATGAGAATGGCTGTGTGCATGTGTGTGTTCGTGTGTGTCTGTGTGTGCGTGTATCTTTGGGTGTGGGTGTGTGTCTGTGTGTATGCGTCTGTGTGTGTGTACGTGTCTGTGTCTGTGTGGGTATGTGTGTCCGTATGTGTGTAAGGACACATCCCCCTTCAATCTGAATGTTGTCTTATTTTAAAGGTAGATGTACCTGGTAGATTCCAGGTACAATGCGACTGCTCAAACCACTCGACATCAAGCAAAACACAATTTATTTAAACACTGTAGTTAAAATACAAACAAATAAAAGAAGAATTTAGAACAACTGAACTATTAGCTTTTCTGCTCCTCTGATGTTGCCTGGCCTGCTGTGTTCATCCAGCTCTACACCTTGTTATCTCAGACTCCAGCGTTGGCAGTTCCTACTATCTCTAAGTGAGTTTTAACCCCACTGCGAAACCTCTTCTATGGATATCTACCTTGAAGAAGCTACAGTCCGGAAAGCTTTCCTGCTCCTCTGATGCAACCTGGCCTGCCGTGTTCATCCAGCTGTACACCTTGTTATCACAGATTCTTACATGCAGTCTTGCAATCCAAGAGGAAGAAGTCTTTAAGAGTATTAGAGAAAAGAAGAAGCTCCGACACTTCACTGAAACTCCAACACGTTTGAAATCCCAAAGGTTTTTGTTTAACTAAACCTAAAAGCACAAAAAAAACCAGAAAGCCTGGTCTGTAAGAGCTGGCCATACCTGGGCTACTTTCCATTGTTCCAGCTTCAAAGAAAAAGCCCCAGGGCTTCATAAATAGTTTACTTTCGTAGAGACAGCTCAGTGCCACTGCTTTACAAACTGTCTTCAAACCAACTAAGACAAAATAACCTCTTAAACTGACAGCATCATCACAGTGTGTGTGAGAGATTGCAAATGTGTGTGAGAGAGTATGTGTGTGTGAGAGTCTGTGCATGTGTGTGTGTGTGTGTGTGTGTGTGTTAGGATGGTCATTGTATCTCAGAGGCAGAGGCACTCACTATAAGAAACTTGAAATGAAATACATTCTCTGAGGTGAGCAGGAGGCTTTTATACAGAAACATAGAAGATCAGAGCAGGAGGGGGCCATTCGGCCTTTTCAGCCTGCTCCGCCATTCATCACGATCATGGCTGATCATCCAACTCAATAGCCTAATTGTGCTTTCTCCCAATAACTTTTGATCCCATTCACCCTGAGTGCCACAGCTAGCTGCCTCTTGAATACATTCAGCTACTTTCTGTGGTAACGAATTCCACAGGCTCACCCCTCTTTGGGTGAAGAAGTACCTCCTCATCTCTGTCCTAAATGATCGATCCGAAATCTTCAGACTGTGTTATTTTGTTCTTTTTTTGGAATGAGAACATGATTGGCAGGGTCAGCGTTTGTTATCCATCCCTAACTGGCCTTAAACTGAGTGTTCTTTTTCAGCCATTAAGAGGGTTGTTAAAAGTCAACCATACTATATTGAGTCTACAGTCACATGTAGACCAGATTGCTTTCCCTAAAAGATATTTTGGAAGCAGATTTTATTTTCATGACAATTGACAATGGTTTCTGAATTATCCTGAGACTAGCAAGGTATTTGCTTTTTTAAAAAAAAACTTCTAGTGACTCTCACTCCTTTGTTATCAATTAAAATTTTTGTATTAATTTGTACATTCAAATTGATTTATCTGCTAAAAAATCATACATTTGTATAAAAGGACAACAGTAGATGAGATTTTCATCCTTCCAACTATTTGACATGATGTAGCGGTAAGTATGTACAATAGTGTGTTATCTGTAGATGAACCAGTTAAAATTAAACAAACCAGAGATATAAATTTTACTTCAACATCATCTTGTAATATTGCTAATTTGACAAGAAAACCTACTATTAGCTTATACACAGTGCAGATAATAACACTAGTCTTGGTGACTGCTTCATTAAGATAGTCTTCAAATTGCATCTAGGATACCAAGCAGCAGTAAATCAATATTTGAGGAGAGATCTGATATAGGTGTTTACGATACAAATTGACTCCATCTATACTGCCTTGGAAAGGCAATCAATTTAATCAAAGACCCCTCCTATTTCAGTTATAATCTTCTTGAACCACTTCCGTCAGGCATAGGATCCAAAAGCGTAAACAGACAAATCAACGGATTGAAGAACAGCTTCTTCCCCGCTGCTATTAGATTTCTGAATGGACCTCTCAAATGTTAAATTTAATGTTGAGCCCATTGTTTGTGCACCTTCTCTGCAGCTGTATTCCTTGTTCTGTTCTATTACCCTAATTCACTTTGTATGGTACGCTCTGTCTGTACTGCACACAAAACAATAATTTTCACTGCATCTAGGTATATATGACAATAATAAATCAACTCAAATCATTGCAAACAAATTGCACAAATCCAGACGATCTGGAAGAGAGATAGTAGGAACTGCCGATGCTGGAGAATCTGAGATAACACGGTGTGAAGCTGGATGAGCACAGCAGGCCAAGCAGCATCAGAGGAGCAGGAAAGTTTGACATTTTGGGTTGAGACCCTTCTTCAGAAATAGGGGAGGAGAAGGGGGTTCTGGAATAAATAGAGAGAAAGGGAGAGGCAGATAGAAGATGGATAAAGGAGAAGATAGGGTGAGAGGAGACAGACAGGTCAAAGAGGCAGGGTTAGAGCCAGTTAAGGTGATTGTAGGCGGGGCGTTAGGGAGGGGATAGGTCGGTCCAGGGAGGACAGACAGGTCAAGGAGGTGGGATGAGGTTAGTGGGTAACCTCTACCCACTAACCTCATCCTGCCTCCTTAACCTGCCCCTCCTCCCTACACAGATCTGGAAGACATGTCTGGGTGCGTGATATTTTTAACATGATTGTAGCAGAGAAGGGTGTATTTGGATTCTGTTTTATCAGTAATCTCACAGGGTAGCGAGAGCAAATTATGCTCAAGTAGTGAAGTGAGCAATATTGAACAACATGGATAATCACCATCAGGAAAAGCTGAAGCCCTCAGTTATCATTGTCTGATAAAACATTTAAGGGATCAAAAGACAAAGGCTGAATGGTTCATAACTGTAGATGTGATTTCTTGATTGGCAAGTCTGAAGACTGTTGATTTGTACTTCTCACTACAATATGATTTCCATATCTGCTATGCAACTAAATTTTATCACGATATTTTAATACTTCAATAAAACTCATTAAAGCACAAAGATACAATTAGAAAATAAGTAGGCAGACAAAATAACAAAAAAAATCTAAGGTAAATATTCTTGAGAAACTCACACAGAAAATACTGGAGAAACACAACAGGTCTGGCAGCATCTGTGGAGAGACAATCATAGTTAATGACTCAGGTAAAGGCCAGCCATGGCCAAATTGAATGGCAGGATAGGCTCAGAGAACTGAATAACCTACACCTGCTCCGATTTTACATGACTATGATATGACTTTTCTTCAGGATTGAAACATTTTCATTGTGAAACAAGTCACTGATTGACAGTATTCATGCCCTGGCAATTGTATCTCACAAAACTTTCTCACAGTATGTTAGAGACCTTATCAACTCGCTATGTGAAAGAAATTTTGTTTTCTCATCTTACATTTTCTCGCTTTAGTAGTCCATTTACACCTGTGTCCTCAATTCCCCAATCCTGCCAGAACAACCTCTTTTTGTATCTCTTGTTAAGCAAAAGAGGGAGGCTTATGTGACGATGAGACGAGATGGTTCAGATGAGGCGATGGAGAGTCACAGATTAGCTAGGAAGGATTTAAAGAGAGAGTTAAGAAGAGCAAGGAGGGGACATGAGCAGACATTGGCAGATAGAATAACGGAGAACCCTAAAGCTTTCTAATACGTATGTGAGGAATAAGAGGATGGCTAGGGTAGGAATAGGGCCAGTCAAAGACAGAAGTGGGAAGTTGTGTCTGGACCCTGTGGAGATTGGAGAGGTGCTAAATGATTATTTCTCATCTGTTTTCACTGAGGAACAGGAGAATATTGTAGAAGAGATGACTGAGTTACAGGCTACTAGAATTGAAAGGATTAAGGTTAGTAAGGAGGACGTGTTATCAATTCTAGAAGGTGGGAAGGTAGATGAATCCCCTGGGCCAGATGGGACTTTTCCGAGGATTGTCTGGGAAGCTAGGGAGGAGGTGGCAGAGCCTTTGGCCTTGATCTTTGTGTTCTCATTGTCTACAGGTCTAGTACCAGAGGACTGGAGGATTGCAAATGTTATGCCCTTGTTCAAGAAGGGCAGTAGGGATGACCCAGGTAATTAGAGACCTGTGAGCCTTACGTCTGTTGTAGGAAAAGTTTTGGAAAGGATTATAAGAGATAGGATTTATAATCATCCAGCAAGCAACAATATGATTGCAGATAGTCAGCATGGATTCGTCAAGGGCAGGCCATGTCTCACAAACCTTACTGAGTTTTTTGAGAAGCTGACCAAGCATGCGGATGAGGGAAGGGCAGTTGACGTGGTGTACATGGACTTCAGTAAAGCCTTTGATAAGGTTCGACACGGTAGGCTATTGGAGAAAATACAGATGTACGGGATTGAGGGAGATTTAGCAGTTTGGATTAGAAACTGGCTTTCTGTAAGAAGGCAACGAGTGGTGGTTGATGGAAAATATTTAGCCTGGAGTCAGGTCACTAGTGGTGTGCCTCAAGGATCTGTTTTGGGACCACTGCTGTTTGTCATTTTTATAAATGACTTGGACGCCAGCATTGGTGGATGGGTTAGTAAGTTTGCAGATGACACTAAAGTCAGTGAAGTGGTTGACAGTGTGGAAGAATGTTGCAGGTTGCAAGGAGACTTGGATAAACTGCAGATTTGGGCCAAAAGGTGGCAAATGGAGTTTAATACGGATAAACATGAGGTGATTCACTTTTGGAAGAACAATAGGAAGGCAGAATACCGGGTCGATGGAAAGATTCTTGGTAGTGTGGTTGTACAGAGGGATCTTGGTGTCCATGTACATAGATCCCTGAAAGTTGCCACCCAGGTTGATAGTGCTGTTAAGGCTTACGGTGTGTTAGGTTTTATTGGTAGAGGGATTGAGTTCCGGAACCATGATGTCATGCTGCAACTGTACAAAACGCTAGTGCGGTCTCATTTGGAATATTGTGCGCGGTTCTGGTCGCCCCATTACAGGAAGGATGTGGAAGCATTGGATAAGGTGCAGAGGAGATTTACCAGGATGTTGCCTGGTCTGGAGTGCAGGCCCTATGAAGAACGGCTGAGGGATTTGGGTCTGTTCTCATTGGAGAGAAGGAGGCTAAGAGGGGATTTAATAGAGACATACAAGATGATCAGAGGATTAGATAGGGTGGACAGTGTGAGTCTTTTTCCGAGGGTGATGACTTCAGCTTGTACTAGGGGGTATAGTTACAAATTGAGGGGTGATAGATTTAAGACAGATGTCAGAGGCAGGTTCTTTACTCAGAGAGTGGTAAGGGCGTGGAACATCCTGCCTGCCAATGTAGTTAACTCAGCCACATTAGGGGCATTTAAACAGTCCTTGGATAAGCATATGGATAATGATGAGATAGCATAGGAGGAGGGGCTTAGATTAGTTCACAGGTCGGTGCAACATTGAGGGCCAAAGGCCCTGCTCTGCGCTGTATTGTTCTATGTTCTATGTTCTATAACTGCACTGCTCAAATCCCTCGTGATTTTGAATGCATCAATCAAATCTCCTGTCAGACTTCTTTTCCCGAAGGAAACAAGTTCCAATCTATCTTCATCACTAAAGCTCCTCATTGCTGGAAAAGTCTTCATTCTGCTTTCCTGCACCCTCTTGAATGTCTTTGAATTCTTCGCAAAGTGCAGCACTCAATGAAATGGATCGTAGCGAGTCAATGCCATCTTCAGCATCACTTCCAGTTTTTAGTTTCTTACATTTATTTGATGAGTCCCGAGACTTTAATAGTGAACTTTCCTTCCATCAACCCCAGTTATGCCCCTCATAAACTTGTGCATCTCTGTCAGACCTCTCTCAATCTTTGCTGCTCCAAAGCAAAAAAAAACCCAGCCGATCCAATCTTTCCTTCAGTAAACACTAGCTTTGGACTTTATTTGCTTGAGGACTACTGACCTTGATTCTGTTCTTGACCATGAGAGGTCTGTAAGTTTATTCAAACAGAAGGGCCTTCTGTTTCTTCGATGGCCTTTATAGAGGATATTATTCTTGCTGAACTGGGAATTGGTCCATTACAATGCAAAGGTTAAAAGCACAATATGGCAGATGCTGGAAATATGAAATAAAAACAGAAGATGCTGGAGAAACTCAGCAGGTCCCATGCTGAGAGACTTCATTAAGTGTATTTCAAGGCAAAATCAAGGAATTGGAGGGAGTACACAAACCTCCAATCACCTCATTTTGCTCAACTCTTCAAGCACCATCTGCCCACATCTGGTAGAGTCTGTATATCATACATAAACTTATCAACTATCTCAGAAGCCATTGAATCAGAGAGAAAGCATATTACTCTCAATCATGAGTGACTGGATAAGACAAAGAAATTTACTTTAAATAAATCTTTGGCTTACAGTTGATCAGGATCAGAAGTTCTCCACTGTTAGGCTCTTTACTTAGTGAATGGTAAGAATGTGGAACTCACTACGACGCAAAGTAGTTGAGGCAGATGGCTTAGATAGATATGAAGGGCAGCTGGATGTGTACACAATAAAGAAAGGAATAGAAAATTAAGCTGATCCAGTGAGATGGGTTGAAAGGGACTTATAGGGATCACAAATAAGAATACAAACAATTGGTTGAAATGGCCTGTTTCTGACCTTTAACTTTAAGAAAATATGTAATTTCATTCTGTTGCAGATTACAGGAAATTATCAATTTCAAAAGAAGAGAGGAAAATTATTACTTTCTGTAACTTCTTTTGCAGATCACTTCCCCAATGCATCTGAACATCAGGAATCTTACTCTGAATACAAAGGAACATGGGTAGCTCTGACAGCCCCTGATGTCTGTTGAATCTCAAATCATCTCTATCTCTATTCCATTTGCCCATTTTAATTCCATTTCCATTGAGCACTTACTTAACTATGGGTAAACCAAAACTTATTTATTACTGACATTGTTGAGATTAAAGCATAAATTGTGAAACCAACACCATCGCTGTGCCATGCTTGCCTATAAAATCACCCAATTTTCATGTTAATGTCTTCATTGGAAATCAGAGTCAGATAATTTTCTTTAGTGGACAGATGATTTTCAATGGTGGGTTTCTGTCTGGGCAGAACATTGAAAATCTTATCTCATACTTTGGAAGGTTTATTTTGGAAGTTCTGCATCAGTGAGCCAGCCAGAGTTTGAACACAAGAGTATGGTCACACAGAGATCCTAAGCAAACATTGAGCTGCAGGTTAAATGGTGAGTTCAGTCAGGTAGCTAGCAGACCTTTTAATTTGATATGATCCGTTTGAGAATGGTAATAATGTAACTCACACACTCAATTATACAAGAGGGACTACTGAAGGCAGAAACAATAGTGTCTTTTGAGCAGCAATGGCGAAATGGTTAATAAGTTTGCAGGTGACAGCAAAATTGGTGGTGTAGTGGAGAGTGTAGAAGGTTATGTTGGGGTACAAAGGGACATTGGTCAGATGGGCCAATGGGCTGAGGAATGGCAGATGGAGTTTAATTTAGATAAATGCATGGTGTTGCATCCTAGAAAGGCATATCAGGGCAGGACTTATGCACTTAATGATAGGGTCCTGGGGAGACATTGGGATGCAGGTTCATAGTCCCTTGAAGGTGGAGTCACACATGAACAGGGTAGTGAAGAAGGTGTTTGATACAATTGCCTTTAATGGTCAGTGCATTGAGTATAGGAGTTGGGAGGTCATGTTGTGGTTGCAAAGGATATTTGGTCAAGCCACTTTTGTTATACTGTGTACAACACTGGCCTCCCTGCTGTAGGAAAGATGTTGTTAAATTTGACAGGCTGAAAAAAAGATTTACAAGTATGTTGCCAGGGCTGGAGAGTTTGAGCCTTTGGGAGATGCTGAATCGTCTGGGTCTATTTTCCCTGGAGCATTGCAGGTTGAGGGGCCACCTTATTAGAGGTTTATGAAATCATGAGGGGCATGGATAGGGCGAATAGCCAAGGTCTTTCCCCAGGGTAGGTAATTCAAAAACTAGAGGGAATAGTTTTAAGTTCAGAGGAGAAAGGTTTAAAAGGCACCTAAGGGGCAAGTTTTTCACATAAAGGGTGATGCATATATGGAATGAGCTTCCAGAGGAAGTGGTAGAGGCTGGTACAAGTACAACATTTAAATGGCATCTGATGGGTATATGAATAAGAAGGGTTTAGAGGGATATAGGACAAATGCCTGCAAATGGAACTAGATTTATTTAGGATATCTGGTCAGTATGGACGAGTTGGACCAAAGGCTGTAAACTTTATGACACTATAACTCTATCCATAAAGCAGAGAAGGAGGCAAAGATAGAGAACAGAGTTCTGTGAGTTCATTTTGGATTGGATGAAAGCCAATATTGAGACGAAGAGTAGAATCTTGTTAAGGCATTGGGGATCTCAGTTCCTGGCTGGAAACCCACAGAGAGATGTGCTGTCTTTTTGCAGGAAAGGCTATTCAATTGGCTGCACGCAATCAGAAACGGGAAGAAGCCCCCCAGTGATGTGATCTCAGGATCACAGCGACCCAGGTCACAAGCAAATAATGTGAGGGTTGGGGGATTTCACAAGGTGGGGATTGCAGGAAGAGGGGTCCGGAATGTGAGCAGCAAGGGCAGCAGTGGCTTTCTGCAGGCCCTCCCTGATGTCCCTACCTCAGGGGGCACCATATAGGGATGGGCCTGCTTGCTGCTGGATTAATCGCAGTGGTGATGGGATGAGGACCTTAAGTGGCCATTGGCTGTCCACTTCAGTCTCAAATGTCATTGGGTGGGTAAGGCAACCCTAGGCCTTTCCATCCTCTGCTTGATTCAGGCAGAAGTTAAAAAGGTGGCAGGCTGAGGCACACAAATTAAATATCCAGCCTGCTTCCAAACACAGAAGCAGCAAGACCAAACAAATTGTCCAATAGGCCAAGTGGCCTCCTCAGTTATAAATTTCCAAATTTTGATAATAATTTGCCCTAAGTAGTTATATCTCTCTCTCAGTAGTTGAAGATCACAGTGAATTGGTACCAATTATCACATTACTCCATAGATAATAGCACCATTTGCTATTAACTATCAAAAGCCTGTTGGACTATTAAGCAATGAAAATAACTCATTGCTATTCACACTTTGAGAAGCAACTGAGTGTGGAAGTTTTTCAGATGCGTACATGATGCCTCCTGGGTCTGTCTTAGACATTGTTAGCTGCATCGTTCCAGAATAATGACTCTCCAGTGCTCAGGTGTTCCCGTGCTGCTGTTGTTTAACAACAGCAAGTTGGTTGGGAGCTTCAACAAATGTAGTGGCTTTGAGAAGTGATGGATCTAGGCTGGATGCAAGTAGAAAATAGCAATGGCATGTCTGCTCTAACTGTCCAAAGACAGGTCCTTTTTGGCTCGTTCTCTGCTGATATGTCATCCTGAGTCATTTTCATTTGGTTAATTTGTGTTTGTGGTGGTTTGCCATCGCTTTCCATTCTCAGGCATATGTTGCAGGGACAAGCACCAAGTCTACCTCAGCTGGAATGGGAATTCAACCCATGCTGTTGTTGTCATTCTGAACCTCACGCTGACCAGGTATAGCAGGTACAGAAAGTAACCACATGACTGACTGCATCCGAGCCTCCATTCTCTATTATTTTAAAGATGTTTCTATTTCAAGAACAGAGACAATTCCTTTTGCAAGCTGAAATTGAATCAACTTCGACTGCCTTATTGGGGAGAGCATTTAATGACAAGTGATGGATGCAAGTGATAGACAATATAATGTGGTAGTGCTACTTCTACATTCTACTACATAATAAGATTAATGTGGATCAACTAAAGAAAACTGCATTCAGTGCAATTGGCGTTAGTTAAACTGCAATCAGTTCTTAGTTAGCCTATTGCACTTAGAAATTATCAAAAAGATTTAAACACAGGAACAGGAAATAAAGCTTAATAAGCTCTATTTTACTGGAGTTGTTGGTTGGTTCGCTAAGCTGACTGGTTTTTGTGCAAACATTTTGTCCCCTTCTGGGTGACATCTACAGTGCTGTCTAACCTCTGTTGAAGCACTGCTGTTTTGCTCTTCTTCTGAATTTATATGGTCTGGTCTGTTGCAGTGGGTAGTTCTGTTCCGGTTTTACTCCGTAGTGGTGTGTAGTCGGGGTCTATTTCAATATGTTTGCTTATGGTACCAGTGGTTGAAAACCAGGCTTCAAGGAACGCTCATGCTTGTCTTTATTTTGCTTGTTCTAGTGCTGTTACATTGTCCTAGTTAAACTGAAGTCTTTCTTTGTCAGAGCTAATAGAAACGAGGGAGAGGTCGTGCCGTTTTGCTGCGAGTTGATGTTCATGTATCCTGCTGGTGATTTTCCCGCCCGTCTGCCTATGTATTGCTTCTCGCAGTTGCTGCATGGTATTTTGTAAATCACATTTTTTCCTGCTCACTGCGTCTTGACAAAGCTTTGTTTGTGGATGCTGGGTGGTTACTGTTGTAATTTGGAATTTGGTCCATGTGTGCAGTCTTCTCGAAACGGGAGTTGATTGTTGCTTTCTTCCCTGGTGAACTTGATCCCTGTCAATGTACTGATCAAAGGTGTCTCTTCTAACTTTGCTTGTGCAATGATCATGCAAGTATGCACCTGATCCTAATTTAGGCTGAATCTGGGGGAAGGCTGTGCATTCAAGGCTTTGCATAACTGCTTCCGCGATAAGACCAGAGATGGCTGAACCCAACCCACAGGCCAGCCTAACCCATTTTGGAAACAGATCAGAATTGACTATAAGACTCCTACAACCTGATAGAATAAAGACAGCACACAAACTAACAGCCGCACTTCGCCAGTTACTCTCAAAGCCGAAAGACCCCGTACCCATAATGAGCAGGATGAATGTGATACACAAAATACCATGCAGTAACTGTGAGAAGTAAGACGTAGGACAGATGGGCAGGAAACTCACCACCAGGATACACGAACACCTACTCGCAGCACGACCTCTCCCTCATTTCTACTCACTCCGACAAAGAAGGGCATCAGTTTAACTGGGGCAGCATAACAGGACTAGGAGAATCAGAACAAAGAAAAATATGAGAATTCCTGGAAGTCTGGTTTTCAACCACAGGTGCCACAAATAAACATATTGTAAAAGACTTCAGAGATAGTCAGAACTGCAGATACTGGAGAATGAACACAGCAGGACAAGCAGCATCAGAGGAGCAGGAAGGCTGACGTTTTGGGCCGAGACCCTTCTTCAGGAAATGGAGGAGGGGAAAGGGGATTCTGAAATAAAGAGACAGAGAGGGGGAGGCGGATAGAAGATTCATAGAGGAGAAGATAGGTGGAGAGGAGACAGACAGGTCAAAGCGGTGTGGATGGAGCCAGTATAGGTGAGTGTAGGTGGGGACGTAGGGAGGAGGTAGGTCAGTCTAGGGAGGATGGACAGGTCAAGGGGGTGGGATGAGGCCGGTAGGTAGGAGATGGGTGTGGGACTTGAGGTCGGAGGAGGGGATAGGTGGGAGGAAGAACAGGTTAGGGAGGGTGGGACGAGCTGGGCTGTTTTTGCTGTAGGGGGAGGGGAGATTTAGTAGCTTGTGAAGTCCACATTGACACTATTGGGCTGCAGTGATCTCAAGCAGAATATGAGTTGCTGTTCCTGCAACCTTCGGGTAGCATCGTTGTGGCACTGCAGGAGGCCCAGGATGGGCATGTTGTCTGAGAAATGGGAGGGGGAGTTGAAATGGTTTGTGACTGGGAGGTGCAGTTGTTTAGTGCGAACGGAGTGTAGGTGTTCTTCAAAGCGGCCCCCAAGATTCCGCTTGGTTTCCCTGATGTAGAGGAGGCCACATGTAGATGTAGAGGAGGCATACTGCTTTGGCTGTTCCCGTTGTAGCATCCCCTATTTGATCCTATTAAATAGCAGAACAGAGTCGAGTGACTGTCCCAATTTGAGAGTTAGGCTCACATGAAAACAATGGCCTGTCACCACAAGGAGGTAATGACAAGTGAGCAATGTGACGTACCTGTTTTGCTTTCAGAGTATGTCGGGGGATTTGGGGGAATGCACAAGCAACATTCAGAACCTGATTAAAGGACCAAATGTCAAGGTGAGAGGTTGCTTGTTGAGAGCTAAAGCCCTGCCCTTTCAGCTGACTCCATGTAGTCTTAGCCTCCATGAACCCTAGCCCATGCAACTTCCTCTGTCTTTGCTTGCCTCAAACTGGGATTGGTCCATGAACCTGCACTTCTGGTGGGAGAATTATCTGCAGCAGCTGCTGCCTCCCCATTGATACATCCAAGCAATGGAGCTACCAACACCTGCTTAGCTGGCATCCTACCCCTGTGGAAGGTTTGTTCAGAAGCACATTATTTTGTGTTCATTGTGGGCCTTCCCCTAAAGAGGTAATGTGGATCTCATCCATGCTCTTCACCTGACAGCCGACACGTCACCCTCATTAAATTCCTGCAATGCTGTGACGTGCAAAGTCTTCAATCAGGTGATTGCATTTGCCAGAATTTGTGTGAGAATTTTCTTTAACTTACAGCAGTTATGTAGCATACTGATGTATAAATATTCATATCACAATGCCAGAAGAACAAATGCACCACGTCAGTATTAGACCATAGCAAGATTGTAATAAATACATCCCAGGACTCTGGACCTTTAATTTTAATCTGGTACTTCTTAAAACAAGACCACAGAAATTGTTCAAAGAATGAATTGTTTAATTGACACTGACAATACATGACCTCCCTCTCATTTCAAGACACCAAAGATTAATAGAAATCAAAAAGGGAATTTTTCTGAACCTTAACCATTTTCTTTTTCAGCCTCCATTATATCTTGGGCAAGTGGGTTCCATTTTATGTGGGAGTGTTTGCCAATCAGTAACCTGAGATTTTGCGTGCAACAAATTCCCTGTCTCCCTTGCCAGAACAATATTCCAGAGTCTGATCCAAGATTTCCTGGTGCTTTTTACCCCAGGTAAAACTGTTAACAGCACAAACCTGAACACTTTAACTTCATGAGATAACAAGAGCTGGGTGAACACAGCAGGTCAGGAAGCATCAGAGGAGCAGGAAAGCTGGCGTTTTGAGCTTAGATACTTCTTCAGAAATGGGGGACTGGGAGGGAGTTCTGAAATAAATAGGGAGACAGGGCGAGGTGGATAGAAGATAGATAAAGGAAAAGATAGGTGGAGAAGAGACAGACAGGTCAGAGAGGTGGGGATGGAGCCAGTAAATGTGAGTGTAGGTGGGGAGTTAGGGAGGACGGAGAGGTCAAGAGGGCGGGATGAGGTTAGTAAGTAGGAGATGGGTGTGGGGCTTGAGGTGGGAGGTGGGGATAGGTGGAAGGGCAGGTTAGGGAGGCGGGGACAGGCTGGGCTGGTTTTGGGATGTGGTAGGGGAAGGGGTGATTTTGAAGCTTGTGAAATCCACATTGATACCATTGGGCTACAGGGTTCCCAAGCGGAATATGAGTTGCTGTTCCTGCAATCTTTGGGTGGCATTGTTGTGGCACTGCAGGAGGCCCAGGGTGGACATGTCGTCTGAGGAATGGGAGAGGGAGTTGAAATGGTTCACGATGGGAGGTGCAGCTGTTTAGTGCAAACCGAGCGTAGGTGTTCCGCAAAGCGGTCCCCAAGCCTCTGCTTGGTTTCCCCTGTGTAGAGGAGGCCACATTGGGAACAGTAGATGCAGTATACCACATTAGCTTGATGTGGAAAGTTTTCTTGGGGCCTGGGGTAGGGGTGAGGGAGGAGGTGCGGGGGCAGGTGTAGCACTTCCTGCGTTGCAGGGAAAAGTGCTGGGTGTGGTGGGGCTGGACGGGAGTGTGGAGCGGACAAGGGAGTCCCAGAGAAGGTGGTCCCTCCGGCAAGCAGGTAAGTCACATCACTCTGCCCACCGCCAAAGCCGACATTGCTCCGCCCACCACTTCCAGAGCCAGCAGCTCCAGAGGAGACTGTAGCACCCAGCCCTGCCGAGTCTTCACCATCTCCCCAGGCCTTTGTCCCCCTCCACCTGAACATCAACGAACACCGCTCACGCTTGGACGTTGAACAGTTTTTCCGCTGCCTCCGCCTCTGCGCTTACTCCTTTAACTGTGAGCCTGATCCTGCCCCTACTGACCCCTCCTCACACACACAACTCCTCCTGGACACCACCCCAAGGCCTCCAACCCTACCTCAACCTCTTCATCTCCAACTGCTGTCATGAGATCGATCGCCTCAACATCTCCACCACTCTCACCCACTCCAACCTCTCCCCCCAGAATGGGCAGCCTTCCGCTCCAATCCCAAACCCAACAGAAAACCCGTGGACAAGGGAGGCACCGTTGTAGTATGGCGCACCAACCTTTACATTGCCGAGGCCAGGCGCCAACTCTTCAACACCTCCTCCTCCTCCCCCCTTGATCATGACCCCACCCTAGACCACCAAACCATCATCTCACAGACCATCCACAACCTCATCACCTCAGGTGACCTCCCACCCACAGCCTCCAACCTCATCGTTCCCCAAACCCGCACCGCCTGCTTCGATCTCCTTCCCAAAATCCACAAACCTGACTACCTTGATCGACCCATTGTCTCCACGTGCTCCAGTCCCAGTGAGCTTATCTCCACCTATCCTGACTCCATTTTCTCCCTCTTGGTCCAGCAACTCCCTACCGACGTCCGTGACGCCATCCATGCCCTCCACTTCCTCTAAAACTTCCAATTCCCAGGGCCCCAACACCTCATTTTTACCACAGACATCCAGTCCTGTACACCTGCATTCCCCACGCAGATAGCCTAAAGGGCCTTTGCTTCTTCCTGTCCTGCAGGCCTGACCAGTCCCCCTCCACTGACACCCTCATCCACTTAGCTGAACTCGTCCTCACCCTCAACAACTTCTGCATGGGCCCAGGCTATGCCTGCCTCTTTGTCGGTCACATGGAACAATCCCTCTTTCATACGTACACCGGCCCTAAACCCCACCTCTTCCTCCATTACTTTGATGACTGTGTCTGCGCCGCCTCGTCCTCTTACGAGGAGCTCAAACAGTTCATCCACTTCACCAACACCTTCCACCCCAACCTTAAGTTCACCTGGACTATCTCTGATAACTCTGTCTCCTTCCTGGACCTCTACTTCCATCTCTGGCAACCACCTGGAAACCGAAATCCATGTCAAGCCCATTGGCTCCCACAGCTATCTAGAATACACCTCCTCCCAGCCACCTTCCTGTAAAACGCCATCCCCTATTCCCATTTCCTTTGCCTCCACCACATCTGCTCCCAGGATAAGGCATTCCACTCCTGAACATCTCAGATGTCCTCGTTTTTCAAGGACCGCAATTTCCCCCCACCCTCAGTGGTCGAGAACACTCTCGATGGTTTCTCCCACATTTCGCATAATGCATCCCTCACACCCCGCCCCACAATAACAACCAAAACAGAATCCTCCTCATTCTCATGTACCACCCCACCGAGGTCCAGATCCAACGCATCATCCTCTGACACTTCCGTCATCTGCAATCTGACCCCACCACCAAAGACATTTTTCCCTCCCCACTCTTATCTGCTTTCTGGAAGGATCATTCTCTCCAGGACTCCCTGATCCACTCCACAATCCCCTCCAGCCCCACCACACCCAGCACTTTTCCCTACAACAGCAAGAAGTGCTACACCTGCCCCACACCTCCTCCCTCAGCCCCATCCCAAGCCCCAAGACTTTTCACATCAAGCAGATATTCACCTGCACATCTGCTAATGTGGTATACTGTATCCGTTGTTCCCGTTGTGGCCTCCTCTACATCGGGAAAGCCAAGCGGAGGTTTGGGGACTGCGTTGTGGAACACCTACACTCCATTTGCACAAAACAACTGCACCTCCCAGTTGCGAGCCATTTCAACTTCCCCTCCCATTCCTCAGATGACATGTCCATCCTGGGCCTCCTGCAGTGCCAAAACGATGCCACCCAAAGGTTGCAGGAACAGCACCTCATATTCTGCTTGGGAATCCTGCAGCCCAATGGTATCACTGTGGACTTCACAAGCTTCAAAATCTCCCCTCCTCCTACTACATCTCAAAACCAGCCCAACGTGTCCCAGATAACAAGGTGTAGTGCTGGATGAACACAGCAGGCCAATCAGCATCTTGTCCCACCCTGCCTAACCTGTTCTTCCTCCCATGAATCCCCTCCTCTCACCTCAGGGCCCACCACCAACCCCTAACTACTAGCCTCATCCCACCACCTTGACCTGTCCGTCTTCCCTGGGCTGATCTATCCCCTCCTTAACTCCCCCTACATTCACCTTTACTGGCTCCATCCCTGCCTCTTTGACCTGTTTGTCTCCTCTCCACCTATCTTCTCCTCTTCCATCTTCTATCTGCCTCCCCCTCTCTCCTTATTTATTTCAGAAACCCCTTCCCCACCCCCATTTCTGAAGAAACGTCTAGGTCTGACATGTCAACTTTCCTGCTCCTCTGATGCTGCTTGGCCTGCTGTATTCATCCAGCTCGAGTTATCTCTGATTTTCCAGCATCTGCTGTTCCTATTATCTCTGTAACAAATTTAACCTCATGGACTGGTATTCCTGTCCCAGTGATAAGTGCATCCTGCTTACCTGCTTTTTACCTGTTTTAGGTGGGTTTTCTTGGCTAGAGAAGCATTTGGACTACCTGCAACCCCATACTGAAGATTTTCTCTCACTTTGGCATAGTTTATTGGGCTTTCAATACCCACAAATGTGTCTAATAATTGCTCTGGCCTATTGTCTGGCATTTAATACACAGCTGTAAGTTTCCCAGCAGCATCATCAACTCCCCTCTTCTCTTCTCCACCTCCGTCTCTTTGACTAATATTCTTCTTCTCCAATCCTCTCACCCTTAACATACAATCTTTTGCTGTTTTGATATTTTTATACTGAACTCTTGATATACAGTTCTTTCTCAAATATCAACCAGTCTCAGTAAATTATACAATTAGAGCTGGATCCCACAGAATCACTGCAAATGTTTCATTGCTAAATCACAATGCTGGTTGGTTCAAATTTTTATTTTCCATAACAACAAAATGGAATTGCAGCCAATTATTGGGTGTATGTACAATACAGACAATTACATGGTGCATCAGCGACATGTACAGCAGATACAGTATAACACTTGACACATTATATATAATACATACAGTTACTTTGTAACACATTGTACATGAGATGATATACATTCTTCTGATGTTGCGGTGCCCGTCCAATTGTGCTGCTTATTTCCAAATTGAATGTAATTATCTCTCTCCGACACTTCTTTCAACATGTGAATCCTTGATGATAGAAGACGTCTCTGAAGTGGAGAAGCAGTGCTTAGTCGACTGAGAACTGCACACGAATATGTGATGTGGATATAATAAATGTCTGGGAGTAATTTAGAAACTCCCAGGGCTTTTCAGTCCCATGGTCCTCATGACATTATTAAAGTGCTTAATGTCTCATGCTTAAGATATTGTAGCAGTTTGAAATATAATAACTTTGCTTTAGGAAATTAATAATCCACCTATTATATGTGATTATTACTCAATAGCCTCACGCATCTGGATGAATAAAGATATTTTCAGCAATATTTATGCAATTCCCTTAAATGCCTACAGGGTTTCAAGCAGTGTCAGATGAGCTAATGATGGCTAACTGTACAGTTTATTTTCGATAGTAACTGTACATGGTGTTTGGATGCAATATCTGCCCAGATGGCCACGACAAGAGAATTTGCTTTGTACTATAATGATGAATTTAAACTACACACAGGAGCTTACAAAGTCCAAAGAGACATTGGTACCAATTTTAATACAGTTACTCCATATTTCACTAATGTGTAAACAGCGCCAGGGAAAAAAAAAGCAGGCATTAATTCTTTTTCTGAAGAAGGGTCTAGGCCCAAAATGTCAGCTTTCCTGATGCTCTGATGCTGCTTGGCCTGCTGTGTTCATCCAGCTCTACACATTGTTATCTCAGATTCTCCAGCATCTGCAGTTCCTACTATCTCTGAGGCATTAATGTTGCATAGCTTTCCTGTCACCAACAGTGATTCCTAGAAAATAGTCTTTTGGCCTAGTATTTTGAAAGTGATATTTGACATAATTGTGTACAAGGAGTTTGTTTGATCATTGAAATAACACTATATTACAAAAATGAAGAGAAATGCATTCCCAAGGTTGTATGACAAAACCAGCCTATTGCACTGTCAAAAGGCCCCATTCCTGCAGGTTGGATTCTGTTGGCAGTTCCAGAAATGTGGCCTGCCAGGTGTCAACCATCCTTCAACTGTTTAAAGTGGGATTTGATCTTGGAGATGGTGGAACTTGTTGTATGTTTAAAGATTGAATAAACTTGAATCTGTCTTCTCCAGAGTTTTGATGAGTGAGAGCTGATCTAATTTATATTTTCGCAGTTCTTACAGGGTGTGACAGAGTGGATGTAGATATGGGGTGATTCCCCTGGCCGGTGAGCCTACAAACACGGAGCACAGTCTCAGAGTAAGGATTAGGTCATTTAAGACAGAGATGAGGAGGAATTTCTTCACAGAGGCTGGAAAATCTTTGGAATTACAGCCCCTAGAGGTCATAGAAACTTAATCATTGAGCATGATAGTGACATCAGTGTATATGGAGATATCAAGGGAAAGTGTTGGTTGAAGTTCATTTAGCTATTATCAAATTGAATGGCAGCCATGTTTGAATGGCCTATTCCTGCTCCAATGTTCTTATAATCAATATGGTACCTGAAAATCTCATATCGAGCGTGGCTTCAGAGTTAAGATGAGTGTTGAGTGCTGAATATCTCACATTGTCTGTCAGAACAATTTTTAATTTTTCTTTTTGTTCCAGATATTCTACATTGGATCTGTGACAATTTGCTTCAGAGAATTAATGGAGGTGCATTCGGCTTTCTTGCACCCACTGCCAGTTTGTTATAATCCATTTTCGATTGTATTCTGAGAAGCGAACCTTAGCTTTAATTTGTGCACAGGTCTTTTGTTTTCAGTGTTATTTTTAATTTCATCCTCTCCCTTTTGATTTATATCTGTTTCATTCGAACTCTGTAAGTCTTCTGGCTCTTCTTCATTAATCCATTCTGTCCTGTGAGGTTGCTGAGGAGTGACAGACATGGACTTGGGTAGCTTTGGAGATTGGTTTTCTGCATTGTTTTTGGCACCTCCATATCCTCCAACTGCACAAAAGAAATACAAAGACACCCTGATATCTTCAAGCAACAGAATTCCCACAGAAATCTTCCATTGCAATTGCCAATTGTAGTTATTTATCAGGTAGATGAAAGTCTCAATAATAAATGTTTCAATGGTATAGCCGATGTCATAGAAGTGGCTCAGAATGTGTAGGGAGAGCACTGAGGAGCTAGAAAGTCTACCTACTCCACCAAATAGAAAAGTATGTCAAACATGGATTTTGGAGACAAGGATATTCCTTGCCAAAAAAAAGTTTAAAAAAATGACACTGGAATATTGTGACCCTTACTAAGTCCTGTCATGCTGGTAAAGTGCATCAGGAGGGGCCCAAGAGAATGCTCTGGTTCCCTTGCTGGATTTTAGACAGCAAGTTACCAAAATAAAAACAAAGACCTGGATATTTATCACAGCAAGTTATGTGGGACAATGGGGGAAGGCAGAATTCCAGATGACAAGCTGTTGAGGCCACCTTATTGAATGTTTTTAAGGCAAAGATAGATAGATATTTGAATTGTAAAGGAATTGTAGAGGTGGGTGGGCAGAGCTGAGTCCATGAGATGATCAACCATGATCTTACTGAATGGCCAAGCAGGTTCGAGGGGCCACATGACTTACTCTTGCTCCTATTTCTTATGTTCTTATGTGTCCGGGCTTTCCTGAATGCTCGATGGTTTTAACTGTATAGCATGTGCTTTCTCTCTGTTACAGGATCCCCATGTAGACATCAGCCTACTTGAAAAGTATTCGTTGGGCAGGGAACATTCCAGAACAAGTCATGGGGAAGGTGGGGGGGTGGGGTTTGGGGGTTAGGTTTTGACTTTGGAGGCACAGCCCATTCCACTTTGTGTGGGTTTTGAAGTGGGGCGGTGGGTGTGACCAAACCCATTAACCTACTGTGCATTTGAATTTGGGGTATCTAATCATCAATTCAAAATGGCTGTCTAGTCTTAAAACCAATGGCATTTTACATAGAGTCATACAGCACAGAGATAGGCCCTTTAGCCCAAAGGGGTCCTTGCTGACTAAAATGTCCATTCACAGTAAACTCATTTCCCTTTATCCTTCTAAACATTTCCTATCCATGTATTTATCCAAATGCCTTTGAAACATTGTTAATGTACCTGCCTCAAGCACTTCCACTGGTAATTCATTCCAAATGCATACCATCCTCTGTGTAAGAAAGTTGTCCCTCAGATTCCCATGTATTCTTTCCACTCTTACCTTAAACTGATTCTCCCCAGTCCCTGATACCCCAACCCTCGGAAAAACGAGTGCATTCACCCTATCCATGCGTCTCATGATCTTATACACTTCCATAAGATCCCTACTCAGTCTCCCACACTTTAAAGAAGAAAGGCCTAGCTTGTCAAACCTTTCCGACACCTCAGTCCTTTGAGTCCTGGCAACATCTTTGTAAATTTCTCCTGCACTCTGTCCGGTTTAATAACATCCTTCCTATAAGAAGGTGACCATATCAGAACACAACACTCCGAGCGTGGCCTCACCAACGTCCTATACAACTGCAACAAAACTTCCGAACTGTTATACTCAATCCCCTGAATAATGAACGCTAATGTGCCAAAAGCCCTCTTCACTGCCCTGTCTACCTGTGACTCCACTTTCAGAGAATCGTGCGCCTGGACTCCAAGGTCCCTCTGTTCTACTGCACCCCTTTAAGGCCCCACCATTCACCATGAAACTCCTACCTTGATTTGACTTTCCAAAATGCAACACCTCACACTTTTATCTATCTTGTCTATATTAAACTCCATTCCCCAGCTAATCAAGATCTTGCTGCAATTTCTGATAACTATCCTCACTGTCCACGATATCAACTATTTTAGTGTCATCCGCAAACTTACTTAGAATGCCTTGTACATTCTCATCCGAATCATTGATATAGATAACAAACAGCAATGGGTCCAGCACCAACCCCTGAGGCACACCACCAGTCACAACCTCCAGTCCGACAAACATCATTCTACTATTACTCTCTGCTTTCTATCATCAAGCCAATTGTGTACTCAATTTGCCAGCTCTCCCTGGATTTCAAGCAATCTGACCTTCCAAAGCAGCCTATCGTGGAGAACCTTACTAAAAGCTTTACTCAAATCTACATGGGCTATGTCTACCACCCTGCCCTCATCAATCTTCCTGGTCACTTCATCAAAGAACTCTAGCAAATTTGTGAGGCATGATCTCCCGCACAAAGCCACACTGACTACTCCTAATTAAACCCTGCCTTTCCAAATGCATGTAAATCTCACCCCTCAGAATCTTCTAAGTAACTTACCTACCACAGACGTTAGGCTTACTGATCTACACTTCCCAGGTTTTTCTTAGCAGCCCTTCTTGAATAAGGGTACAACATTCGCTACCCTCTGGTCTTCTGGGACCTCACCCATGGCTAATGTGGCTAACATGGGGAGGGGTTGTGTTGGGTGGTGGTGCACTGAAAATGTGAATGGGCTGTCTGCTGATGACAACATGGTGCAGGGCGGGGTGTGGGAGATATAGGTGAAGTTTGAGGCAGGAGGATGTACCTCTCTACTTTCTGGTCCACAGGAAGTGCTGAAAAGCAATTCCCCCTTCCCCAGAGCTCTCCTCACTACCCTTTAAACTGTCAGCCTTCTTTGAGTCTGAAAAGCGTATGAAATGAGAAATTTCTATGCTCTTTAACATACCTAACACATCAGTCATGCTAAAAGAGAGGGTTTGCTGCGGGCCCTCGATGAGGTCAGAGACTTTCACCATTTCATCTCTTCTCAACATCCAGTGCCACACACTCTTCCACATTCACATCCTTAAAGCTGAGAGACTCATGGGAAAAATCAGACCCAGCTCCAGATTTGGTACAGACATAGCTGAGTCTTGTTGAATTGGCATACTTGTAGGATTGTTGCTATGGCAACAGGATTTGGTATCATTCATATCTGGGAATTACTGCCTGCAATAATAAGGTCACTGGAAAAATGGAATGTTGTAGAAGGCTTTGAAAAGTGCATTCCTTCTCTTAGTTTTGAGTGTTTAGTGTAGTTTTGTGCAGCTGTTCATTTCCATGTTAGGGTTAGGGTTCAATAGGGTTAGGTTTAGACATGAATCAAGGTTAGGATTAGGGTTAAGGTTAGGGTTAGACATGAATCATCCTCTCATAAAGGATAGAGTTTGATCCATCATGCATTCACCATTTTTTGAAAGGACAATCACAGGAAGCAGCAGATCCTTCTACTTAATTTTGCCAGTGTAGGTACTGAATGTCTCTGTACACAGTAAAGTCAGGTGTAGGCTAATTAGTTATTGAATATAGTCATGATAGAGATCAATAGCTTTTTGTGCACAAGGTAATTAAACGATCTGATGACACTTGTGATATTGAACTCGGAATCAAAGTGCAAGATCAGCCATAGTTCTACTGAATGTTGGAACAGACTTCAAAGTCCACAGAGACTGCTCCTGTTCCGATATCTTATGTTCTTATTTGTAGCCTATGTAACTATGTGTGTAATGGTCTGTTACATGTGGGGTGTGAACCTCTGTGCAGGTTGTGTGCTTACAGATAATTCTTTAGTTCCTTGGTTCTTCGGTCAGGAAAATTGATCATGCATGATACCAAACTGTCATTAAAATCTGGCCAGTTTATGAATATTCATGAACGGAGGAAGTCCTTGCGCTCTGTGCATTGTTTGTGTCACCATTGACTCATAATGAAGGAGAAGGCTATCCAGGACTGTCAGGAATGTGGATTTGAGGTCACAATCAGATCAACCATGATCTTACTAAATGGTGGAACAGGCTCAAGGGGCTGAATGATCTACTATTAGTATGTTTGTACAATATTTTCGAAAGTGCCAATCAGACCATCAGCCACATAAAGGATGACTATGTCAGATATATCGGCTAATATCTTAGACTCATCTATCACCTCTGAAAAAATTCAACATTGATTCCAAACCTCTGGTCACACCAAAGGTGATATCTCACTGCTCTCCTTTCCCCTAACAAGGCACCACTTTAAGGAAGCACTGAAACAAACATGCTCTGTAGCTGGATGAATAAAGAGGGCAGCACGGTGGCTCAGTAGTCAGCACTGCAGCCTCACAGCACCAGGGATCCAGGTTCGATTCCAGCCTCGGGCAACTGTTTGTGTGGAGTTTGCACGTTCTCCCTGTGTCTGCATGGGTTTCCTCCAGGTGCTCCGGTTCCCTCCCACAGTCCAAAGATGTGCGGGATAGGTGGATTGGCCATGCTAAATTGCCCGTAGTGTACAGGGGTGCGTGTGTTATAGGGGGATGGGTCTGGGTGGGATGCTCCAAAGGGCAGAGTGGGCTTGTTGGGCCGAAGGGCCTGTTACCACACTGTGGGAAATCTAATTTCATTTCTCCTGGTTAAGGGCAATCTGCTTGAACGGTGAAGAGGAAGCAAGAATAAAGCTGTACACTGATTAAGTTTTATTTATTCATAAGATATGGGCGTCACTGGAAGTGCCAACATTAATTGCTTATCCCTGACTGCCCAGAGGGCAGTTAAGAGTCAGCCTCATTGCTGTGGTCTGGAGTTCCATGTCGGGCAGATCATGTAAGGATGGTAGATTTCCTTCCCTGATGATCAATAGGAGACCGCATACTTTTTTAAACTGGTTTTCTGATGCCTGGATTTCTGTTGTTTTTGTAGCAGGTTCATATCGCACAAAATCAGCACTGGTTCAAATTATGGACAAGAACCATTTACATTTTAAAGTTTTGGAAAAGATTTGTAGCTCAGGTTGTGGATGAGGTTGTAGACATGCTCGCCGAGCCGGTGGGTTTGTTTGCAAACATTTCATCATTTACATCGTTAGTGCGCCCTCAATTTCCATCCTGCTGGTTATTTATATGCCTTGGTTTGCTGCATGGTTGGTATTACTTCCGGTTTGTATACAGGGTGTAATTCAGTGTGTCTGTTCATGGAGTTCTGGTTGGAATGCCAGGCCTCCAGGAATTCCCTGGCATGCCTCTGCTTGTCTTGCATGATTACCGACATGTTGTCCCAGTTGAATTTGTGTCCCTCGTTGTCTGTGTGTAGTGAGACAATACTGAGAGATACGACGAATTCTCATTTGTCTCACTACACACGTACAACGAGAGACAGGAACTCGACTGGGACAACACGTCGATAATTGCACAAACGAAACAGAGACATGCCAGGGAATTCCTGGAGGTGTAGCATTCCAACCGGAACTCCATCAGCAAGCACATTGAACAGAACTGGATACACTGAGAAACTAAACTGGAAGTAATACCAACCACCCCAGCAAACCACGGCATATGAAAAACAAGTGGGACAGGACACCTACGTTTCACCGGGAGTGCCCTGAAAATGTTACCGAGCAGGGTGATTAAATGTTTGCAACCAAACCCACCATTCAGCCAACATGTCTACAACCTCAACCATGTACATACTGAGCTACAGATGCATTCGCTGTTCTGTTTTGAATGATTCCATCACCCTTACGTGATTCTAAGTTAAGATGTGCTTGAGACACTAAATGGGTTCATGAAAGGCAGCTCATGTTTAACTAATGTACTGGAATTCTTTGAGGACATTATGAGCACAGTGGACAATGGGGAACTGTAGATGTGATTTTGGATTTCCAGAAGGCATTTGATAAGGTGCCACACAAAAAGCTGCAAGCCAAGATAAAGGTGAATGGCATTATGGTTAATGTATTAGCATGGACAGAGGATTAATTAACTAACAGAACACAAAGACTGGGGATAAATGGGTGTTTTTCTGGTTGGAGGTCAGTGGCTAATGGTGTGCCTCACGGATCAGTGTTAGGAATACAATTAGTTACATTTTGCATACACGATTTAGAGGTGAAGACTTAGTGCAGTGTGTCAAAGTTTGCAGATGACACTAAAATGAGCGGTCAAGCAAAGTGTGCAGAGGACACTGTAAGTCAGCAGAGGGATATTGATAGGCTAACTGAGTGGCCAAGGGTCTGGCAGATGGGAGTACAATATTAATAAGTGTGAGGTCATCCATTTTGGTGGGGATAAGAGCAAGATGGACTATTATTTAAATGGTGAAAAATTGCAGAATGCTACTGTGCAGAGGGGCCTGGGTGTCCTTGTGCATGATTCAGGAAAAGCCAGTTTGCAGGTACAGCATGTCATTAAGCAGGCAAATGGAATTTTGTTCTTCATTGCTAGAGGGATGGAGTTTAAAAAACAGGAAGGCTATGCTGCAGCTGTACAGGATGCTGGTGAGGCCACAACTGGAGTACTGTCTACAGTCTTGGTCTCTTTACTTAAGAAATGAATGGAATGGGTGCAGAGGAGGTTCACTAGGTTGATTCCGGAGTTGAAAGGGTTGATTTATGAGTAGACTGGGATGATTGGAATTTAGAAGAATGAGGGGCTGATCTTAAAGAAACATGTAAAATTATGAAGGGAACAGACAATATAGAAGCAAGGTGGTTGTTTCTACTGGTGGGTGAAACTAGAACTAGGTGGCATTGCCTCAAAATAAGGGGGAGCAGATTTAAGAATGAGCAGAGGAGGAACTTCTTCCCCCAAAGGGTTGTGATCTATGGAATTCCCTGCACAGCAAAGCAGTTGAGGCTACCTCACTGAATGTTTTTAAAGCAAAGATAGATAAATTTTTGAACAGTAAAGGAATTAAGTGTCAAGGAGAGTGGGCAGATAAGTGGAACTAAGTCAATGAAAAGATCAGCCATGATCTAATTGAATAACAGCGCAGGGTTGAGGGGCCAGATGGCCTACTCCTGCTCATATTCCTTATGTTCTTATCAGATAAAGTGTCAGAGTTGACGTAAGAGGAAATACATCCTACTACAGGAAGCGGAAAAAAATTGTCTGAGACTCACCATTCTGACTTTCTTTAGAGATAAAGGCAGTACTTTGAACTGGCCTTGCCAAACAGGAACCTCACAGAATAATATGGAAAGCTAGTTTAATAGCTCCACCCAATATTACTTGGAGACTTCAATAGTGAATAGACCCAAGCTTACACCAATCTTGTCAGTCACCTGACCAACAGTATCATGTACTCAGTAATTACTCAGGTGGCAGCAGGTAACTCATTAGAGCTGTGGTCAGCTGCATTTCTTCAAATATCACTGAACTAGCAAATGCAACTGTTCCAGAATACAAATTTCATTGATTCATGATCAATCTCGAGATTTGCCTTTGTGGGCTAAACAGTATGATAGTTGCTTGGGAAATGAGCACACTCTTGCTCAACTTAAGGTAGTTGGTTGCAAATGCACTGATGTCTAATGACTAAGATCCTTTCTGGTTCATGTATGTGATGATCACTTTGAAATAATCGCACAAACGCATTGGACGAAAACCTATAACTCAACTTTCGACCTCCAGAAGTGGTGCCACTTGGTCATAGTGCAAAGTTTTCGCAGGTTGAAATGATTGGGGAAGTATTGTTTGGAAATTTCTATGCCTATCAAGTTCCAAACTGCATGATTCACTTAGTGGGCAGTATAGATGATTTAAGCCACTGGCAGCTGTGATTGGACAGTGCAGAGTTCAAGTCCATTCATAATTCGAGCACTATATCATGTTCAGTTCATTAAGACACAAGGGGGTCTTTCAAGTTTATTTTCTTCATCCAAGCCTGCATTTAATGCCCATCTTGATTGCTGTTGAGAAGGTGAACACCTTTCAACTGCAGCGGTCTGTCTGGTAAAGGTGCACATGGGGAGGAATTTCCAGGATTTCGACTCAATAGTCATGGTAGAACTCTCATACACTTCCAAGTGAGGATGGCATATGGCAAGGGGTAACTGGTTGGTGGTGTTTATTGCCATGTAACTGATCTTATTTTTTGAGGGGGTAGATATTGCAGGTATGGATGATCTTTTGAAAACAAATTATGAATACAGACACCATTAGGCAGTGACAAAAATGCTGGATATTTATAATGGTGGATTAGATAATGAAGAAGTGGGCTGTTTTGGGATGAATGGTTTTGAGTTTCTTGAGTGTTGGTGGAGCTGCACTTATCTAGGCAAGTGGAGAACATTCCATTGTATTTCTCACTTGTGCCTTGTGAATGACAGTCAAGTTTTTTTGGGAGATAGAAGATGAATTACTTCCCACAAAATTCCCAGCCTCTGACTTGCTCTTGTAACCACATTATTTCGGTGGCTGGCCCAGTTAAAAATCTGGTCAATGGCGACCCCAGGATGTTGATGGTGAGAGATTTAGCAATGGTAATGCCATTGAAAATCAAGCAGAGGTGGTTAGGCTCTCTTGTTGCATACAATTATTGCCTGTCATAATAAGGTTGTGAGTGTTATCTCCACTTATCAGCATTGCCCTGTTGCCCAGGTTTTGCTGCATGCATCCACGGGCTCCTTTATTATTAGAGGAGTCACGAATGGAAGTGAACACTACAGAATCGGTCTACATGCCCAATTCTGACCTTATGACAGATGGAAGATCATTCATGAAGGAGCTGAAGATGTACATTCCATGAGAATAAAATTACCCATCAGGTCACGTCTGTTTTTAGTCACCCAATCAAATCTCAGATTTTGCAGGCAAGGAGAGAAAAATATGGCTTTCGCCATCCCTACAAACTAGAAAGACACAAGACCTGAAGCAGTTCATGTGAATCAGAGAAATGAAGCTCAGGTAATAATGGTCTAATTCCGTGCAGTATGTTTCTGACTGGGTTTATGGACCTGTGCTAGAAATTGTTGCCAGGCCCGCATGGATCATAAAAACAAACACGTTTCTAAATCCTACTGCTACATTCCGTCAGGGGCATAGATTCAAATCACATTGCTGTCACGGTTTGTCTTACACCAATAGCAATAGGATATATGATTCAATCTAAGGAGAAGTGACAGGTATTTCTGCAGTTGCAGATATGATTTCAAGATGGTGCATTGCCTCCATCATGGCAGGGTCAAAGATGGCATTGAGCAGCTGCTCAGCACCTCAAGATGGAGCACTGATAGCAATCATGGTCCATAAGCTACCAATAACACTGTTGGAGAGAGGGATTTTAACCTGTAGGCAGAGTGTGGACAGCTAGAAAAGAAACTGGCAAACAAAGCCATAAATCTTCAAATTACCTTCAGTGCCACACCATGATGAAAAGCCATAGCACTGAGAAATCGAGGGACTTCAAAGCTACGTTTTTTTGCAAAAGACAGAGAGTGGCAGTAGCTTTTTATAGATGGAAGGTGGGGAACCGAAGGCTGGATCTAGGAGTGAGTGGTTGACAATATAATGTGCTGCCGCAGTTTCTGTGCATTGGCATCAATTGAAGAACCAGAATCGGAAATGCAGTGCACAAGATCACCATTGACTGGTCAAATAAAGGTGATCCAGTAGGACTCATGTCTTCCAGACTGTTGTGAATAACTGTCACCTGTAGAATTCTCTCCCACTGAAAGCTGTTGGGGCCAGTTCATTAGATACATTCAAGAGGGAGGTGACTGTGGCCCCCGCAGCGAATAGGTTCAAGGGGTTTGGAGAGAAAGTGGGAATGGGATGCTGATCGGCCATGATTGTATCGAATGGTGGGGCAGGCTCAAAGGGCCAAATGGCCTACTCCTGCACTATTGTTCTAGTGGAAGATTGTACAAATGTCATTTTGCTGAAGACTATGCACATAGATTGGAAGGTTGGTTAGATACTGCTGTCGCCTGATGTTTGGAAGTTAAATCCTCAAAGGAACGGAACTGGAATATGACCTCAGCCTCTGAGAACATTCAAACCTTCAAAGGGCTGGGACTGCCTCATGAATCCCTGTCATCTACTTTTGTTGTAGCTGCTAATTTGTGCATAATTTGTAATATGATTTGACTGTGGTTTGCCAGTTAATTTGCGTCGATTTTGCTTTGAATGTTAAACTAGAAGTTAGAAGAGGTCCAAGTGCGTTCATTGGTTTTCTCATTAGGATCACTTGGTAAATTTGGTTTTTTCAGTTTGTCAGTCTCCATTTCGGGGACCATAACAACATGTGAGCATAGAAACGGAAGGATATAGCAAACAAACGGGAGGCTGAAGAGAAACTGCAAGAGGGAGCACTTTCGGTTCCTGTGGTGATAGGAATGGCTCTGGGGAAGATATACAGGCTTGCACATAAATAGAACGGGACCTCATTTCCATGCAAGACAACTTGTTAGAGACACTGGGGAGACATTAAACTGATTGAGCAGGAGCTTGGGAGCCAGGAAGTAATATTAAACAAGAAAATCAGGATGAACAGAGAATTGGTAGAGATACTGTTCAAGCATGACCCCGACCTTCCCATAGCTGGTCACTTTGACACAGGATCTTGCTCGCATGCCCATGTGTCTGTCCTCAGCATGCTTCAGTGCTGCTGCGAACCACAGCACGAGCCAGAGGAGCAACATTTCATCTTCAGATTAGGCACTTTCCAGCCTTCTGGACTTATACTGAGTTCAAAACCTTCAAATTGTGAAGCCACTCCCATTCCTTCCCTTTCTTTTGGCTTTACCTGTTAAATTCTCTGTCACCATGTCCTTTCTCCCACCCCGATGGGACCGTGCGTACTTCCCAAGTCTGGCAGTCAGGCAAACCACTGTTCTGCCATTCTCACATCTCAATCACTTAATCCTGAACTGTCAACATCTTTTCTTCAATAGCACGTCAACACCATTCCTCCCCAACTATTGAAGAAATATTGGCCCTCCACATTTCACACCAGCTCTGATGAAGTCATCTCGACTCAAAACATTAGTTTGCTTTGTCTTCACGGATGCTGCCTGACCCGCTGTGACCGCCAGCATTTTTTGTTTACGGTTCAGATTCCAGCATCTGCAGAAATGGGCTCCTGCTAGGAAATAATATAGTTCTATATGTGATTAGATTAATTTCTAAATCAAAAGTGCTGCGTCTTTACGTAAATATGCAAGCTGTCGTAAAAAATGTTGATGAGCTGCAGATAACCTTATAAAATATGACGAGAGGGTAATGATGGAGATCTGATTTCACAGACCTTAGGATTTAGATATGAAGTGCTCAGGAAAGTGAGGGAAGGGAAGAAAGGAGGCAGGAGTCGTAATATTGCTTAAGGGAGAATATTGCAGTGCTGAAGAGGGGGACATCCCAGAGGGGTCAAGGACTGAGGCAGTTAAAGCTAAGGTCCCTTTACAGAGCCAGGCTTATTCTCTGGATCACCAAATAGTGGGAAAGATACAGGTAAACAAATTTGCAAGGAAATCAGAAATAGATGCAAGACTTATCCAACAGTTATATCTGCGGGCTTTAGTTATCCTATTGTAAACTGAGACAATTATCATGAAAAGGCCAGCGATAAGTGTGTGTTAATAAAGACTGTATAGGGAATTTAGATGCACAGCTCAGCACATCCTATATCATTCTCTGTATATCTAAACCACAACCTCTGGAGAGTTAATTGGGTCCAACAATCTGCACAGTCAAACTTCTTATGTCTGCTTACCTCAAACATACAGTTCTGCACTGGCATCTCTAATTCTTGGATTATCCCCTGTATCTGATGCTACAGTCTTTTGTTTGATCTGTTTAAACTAATTAAACCTGTGTTACAAATTAATGCTACACCATTTTATCATGATTAAATGTTTAAACATCAGGAATATGTGCAGGTAATTTTCTGATTTTACATTTCACCAATCCTTCACATCCAATAACTTCTCAGAATAAAAAGTTGGTTACACCTCAGGTTATCCACAGATATTAGTAAAATAAACACAATCAACATGATGTTGGAAGACTTTTTGGAAATGATCAGAGTGAAACTGCACCCCAGTGCATCTGATTTATAAGCAGGAAGCCATTGCAAAGTGGTCCAATTCAGAAGTCCAGTTGTAACTTGCTAATACTAACTGCGATGATACTGTGCCTTTAAGAGGCACGTTTTGTCTTGGTTTCATTTAAAGACAGATTGGGATCCAGGTGTTGAGCAGTCTATGAGAAAACAAACAACTCGTGAAGCTTTTGGTGTGCTTTCAAAAAATTGGAATAATAGAAGCAGCCTGAATGAGTGTGGTCAAACTACCAATCACAGAAGCAGGATTTTTTAGTTTATCCAGCAGCAGTTGTCGCTGGGGTGTCAGCTGGTGTGGAAGGTGTGAATCTCTCCTGGCTGCTGCACTCTCTGTCTGGGTTTTCTCTGGATCCCTTTTTTCCTGGGCTGTTCGAGTTACATGTCAGGCAACACTGTTTTCTGAAATTGCCTTTTGCCAAGAGCCTGTTTATGGGATGTTACTATTTTGGAACAATTATGGTTTAGTAGTAAAATAATCCATTATTCTGTTAAGTTTTCTAACAGAGTTAAATTATTCCAAATTCCTCTTTCTTTTTGTTGCAGTTTAACTATAGCATCTGAATAATTTGTGTTCTGCTTAACATTGAGTAGTTTGGTCAATTGAATTGCACCTGGAGCATAATATTTCACATTTACCTTTAAAATAAGAAAATGTTAGGGTCTAGGCTTCCTTCTTAATGCATTTTGAGGGGATCTTGTCTGGTCCATAACATAACACATAGATGTTGGTAGATCAATTTGCAACAATCTAGCTGCTGATCTGAGGGATACCACTCAACAAAAGAATGAGTTTTATTTGTTCATTGGATATATGTGTCACACTCTAGGCTAAATTTATTACCCAGAAGTCTGTTAAGAATCACCCATATTGCTTTAGCTATAAAGTGATGTATTGGCCACAATAGATCAGGACAGCAGATTTCCTTTAAAAAGGACATTAGTGAACTTGATGGATTTTTGCAACAATTGATAATACTTTTATGGTTACAGTTAGGCTGGCTTTTTATTGAGTTTAAATTTCACTGTCTGCACTGATGAGATTTGAAGCCATGCCCTGAAGGACACTAGCCTGGAGTTCTGCTCCAACTCTCATGACAAGACCACTGCTCCCCATTCACTGTCTGATTTTTCACCATCAGTTCTAAACCGAACCATAGAACATAGAACATTATAGCACAGTACAGGCCCTTCGGCCCTTGATGTTGTGCCAACCTGTCATACTGATCTGAAGCCCATCTAACCTACACTATTCCATGTACGTCCATATGCTTATCCAATGACGACTTAAATGTACCCAAAGTTGGCGAATCTATTACCGTTGCAGGCAAAGCATTCCATTCCCTTACTACTCTGAGTAAAGAAACCACCTCTGACATCTGTCCTATATCTTTCACTCCTCAATGTAAAGCTATGCCCCCTCGTGCTCGCCGTCACCATCCTAGGAAAAAGGCTCTCCTTATCCACCCTATCTAACCCTCTGATTATTGAAAGGACATAAATATCATGAACAGCTTCTGGGAGTCTTAGAAGAGAATTGGACACCATACAAATACAAATTGATAAACATTTATTAACTATGTAGACCATGTTGAACTGGACTAAATTACAATCTGCTACAATTAGATCCCCCTCCCATGTGATCTGAAATCACAATGATGCTGTCTAGCTGCTGACATATAACTATTAATCACATTTACCACAGGGCAGAGTGTACTGTCAGGCATTTTGTGTTCAATGAATGAACTGGGGGATTTTGAACAGCAATCTGTGAATAGTCTTCCACAAAAGTTCAGTCAGTGCAGGGGCAATGCATCAGACTGAATCTAGGAATAATCGGCAGGACAGGAGCTTCCAGATAGCCTGAGGAACAACGTCAGGTCAAAATCAGTCGGAGCAGATCAAGCTCACCTGGATTAGAAGAAGGCAAAGATCCACCTCAGTCAGAGCAAGGGAGGGAAAGGGAGAGTATTGAGGTCAGTCAGAGAGTGGGAAGGGAAAGGGAGAGGCTCGAGCTTTATCACCCTTTATCAGAGTCGGGGAGGGAGAGGGGGAAGATCGAGCTCAGTCAGAGCAGGAAGGTAGAGGGAGAGGACTGAACTCAGCTGAAGCTGGAAGGGAGAGGGTCAAGCTCAGTTGGAGAGGGAGGGAGAGTTCAAGTTTAGTCGGAGACGGAGAGGGAAAGGAAAGAGCTCAGGTCAGAGAGAGGGGGAGAGTGCTGAGCACAGGCAAAGCAGGAGAGGGAGAGGGAGAGGGAGTGGACTGAGTTCAGATACAGTGGAAAGGAGTGGATTGAGCTCAGTTGGAGTGGGGGTGTGAGAGGAAGGGGAGTGAGTTCTGTCGGAGCAGGAGGAGAGGGAGAGGAAAACAATCAAACTCAATCAGAAAGTGGGACTGGGGGAGGGAGAGGATTGCATTCTGTTGAAGCAGAATAGGAACAGTTATTTCCTGACCTCACCATTTGATCTTCACATTTTATCACTAAACCCCCAGACTCCTTTCCCTTGGTCTGCTCTATGAACATAAACCATGTCACAGCAATTTATTTGCATTTACTGTAATATCATCACTTTCCTTAACTCCCCAATCTATTTGATCTGTTCACTTTCTGTCTATCCCCCAATTTCCCAGCCCCACTCTCTATCCGGCTCACAGCCTTCTAGAAATGATAACCAGGGACACTCAAGTTCTCAATCACTTAAACTGTGAAAGATCACCCTAACACCTCCCCGTCCCCCAACCCCTTTAACCCCTCTCACCCCTCAACCATCGCCTGCTCCCCTCCCCTTTAAACCCCAGGCTACATTTCCATGCCTAGTTCAAGGCTTCTGCTTGAAACTGGCACAAATATTGCCTCATTTAAAGCTGGCAGCAAAACTTTGGGCAGCAAGATTTTATGACCAGGGACATGCAACAAGGGAGTGCTGGCAGCACAGTTGCAACTGGGGGCAAGAGTAGATGAATCAAGTGCAGAAGTGGTCCAAGATTTCTTGAAGAGATCTGGAGGAGAGCTACTATTCTCCTGGCTCATGAGGAAATCAATCTTTAACAAAAAGAGTGGCTCTCTGAAGCACTATTCAATTCCTGGCACCATTGGTCTTGACTGGTTTAAGAATAAAGAAGCATAAAGATTCCCCTGCTTAGACCTCTACTTGAGACAGCTGATGTCCAATAATAATCATGAAATTGAGTGCTGCATATTGAAGGAGCACCCTGTGAGTCTGGTGCAGGTCCCCAGATTAGCTCAGATCATGGAGAGAAAGCAGTAGCTAAGTGATACACTCTAAGTGAATGACTTTGAAGCCACTCCAACACCACCACTTCTACCACTCCGTAAAAACTGGAGCTATTGTTTCAGGGAGTGATTGGTTAATCTTCAGACAGGTTTTCAAGGGAGACAGTGAAAGCAGCAAGGATTGATTCAATCAAGTGCGATGCATTGAGATTAACTCAACATGCTTCAGAAAATAAGCTGATAGTTTATAGTTAATTTTAGCACTGTGCTACAGTAAACATAACATGCTTGTGGGGAACTAACATTGTGACATTGCACCATGATAAGACAAAAAAAAATGGCAAAAATCCAGAGTTTTATATTAGGCTCTAAATTCTTATTTTGCATTTTGAAAAATTACACTAGTGGATAACATTTCCTACCTGTGAGAGATCGAGCTAGTTTGCCTTTCTTCTGTGACTGACCAGAAACACAAATGGATCTCCTCTGTGATGCCAAGAAATAAAGAACAATTAATGGATTCACCTTCACTACCTGTTTTCTGTCATCTATGATTCATCCACCTCCGAAGATAGCAGCAATCAATATCTGTAGAGGTTAAGAAATTGGATGTCATTGAGAGCACAGTCCATTAAACAGGATAATAAAATGTGAGGCTGGATGAACACAGCAGGCCAAGCAGCATCTCAGGAGCACAAAAGCTGACGTTTCGGGCCTAGACCCTTCATCAGAGAGGGGGATGGGGGGAGGGAACTGGAATAAATAGGGAGAGAGGGGGAGGCGGACCGAAGATGGAGAGTAAAGAAGATAGGTGGAGAGGGTGTAGGTGGGGAGGTAGGGAGGGGATAGGTCAGTCCAGGGAAGACGGACAGGTCAAGGAGGTGGGATGAGGTTAGTAGGTAGCTGGGGGTGCGGCTTGGGGTGGGAGGAAGGGATGGGTGAGAGGAAGAACCGGTTCGGGAGGCAGAGACAGGTTGGACTGGTTTTGGGATGCAGTGGGTGGGGGGGAAGAGCTGGGCTGGTTGTGTGGTGCAGTGGGGGGAGGGGATGAACTGGGCTGGTTGAGGGATGCAGTGGGGGAAGGGGAGATTTTGAAACTGGTGAAGTCCACATTGATACCATATGGCTGCAGGGTTCCCAGGCGGAATATGAGTTGCTGTTCCTGCAACCTTCGGGTGGCATCATTGTGGCACTGCAGGAGGCCCATGATGGACATGTCATCAAGAGAATGGGAGGGGGAGTGGAAATGGTTTGCGACTGGGAGGTGCAGTTGTTTGTTGCGAACTGAGCGGAGGTGTTCTGCAAAGCGGTCCCCAAGCCTCCGCTTGGTTTCCCCAATGTAGAGAAAGCCGCACCGGGTACAGTGGATGCAGTATACCACATTGGCAGATGTGCAGGTGAACCTCTGCTTAATGTGGAATGTCATCTTGGGGCCTGGGATGGGGGTGAGGGAGGAGGTGTGGGGACAAGTGTAGCATTTCCTGCGGTTGCAGGGGAAGGTGCCGGGTGTGGTGGGGTTGGAGGGCAGTGTGGAGCGAACAAGGGAGTCACGGAGAGAGTGGTCTCTCCGGAAAGCAGACAGGGGTGGGGATGGAAAAATGTCTTGGGTGGTGGGGTCGGATTGTAAATGGCGGAAGTGTCGGAGGATAATGCGTTGTATCCGGAGGTTGGTAGGGTGGTGTGTGAGAACGAGGGGGATCCTCTTGGGGCGGTTGTGGCGGGGGCGGGGTGTGAGGGATGTGTCGCGGGAAATGCGGGAGACGCGGTCAGGGGCGTTCTCAATCACCGTGGGGGGGAAGTTGCGGTCCTTAAAGAACTTGGACATCTGGGATGTGCGGGAGTGGAATGTCTTATCGTGGGAGCAGATGCGGCGGAGGCGGAGGAATTGGGAATAGGGGATGGAATTTTTGCAGGAGGGTGGGTGGGAGGAGGTGTATTCTAGGTAGCTGTGGGAGTCGGTGGGCTTGTAATGGACATCAGTTACAAGCTGATTGCCTGAGATGGAGACTGAGAGGTCCAGGAAGGTGAGGGATGTGCTGGAGATGGCCCAGGTGAACTGAAGGTTGGGGTGGAAGGTGTTGGTGAAGTGGATGAACTGTTCGAGCTCCTCTGGGGAGCAAGAGGCGGCGCCGATACAGTCATCAATGTACCGGAGGAAGAGGTGGGGTTTGGGGCCTGTGTAGGTGCGGAAGATGGACTGTTCCACGTAACCTACAAAGAGGCAGGCATAGCTGGGGCCCATGCGGGTGCCCATGGCCACCCCCTTAGTCTGTAGGAAGTGGGAGGAGTCAAAAGAGAAGTTGTTGAGTGTGAGGACGAGTTCCGCTAGGCGGATGAGAGTGTCGGTGGAGGGGGCCTGGTCGGGCCTGCGGGACAGGAAGAAGCGGAGGGCCTTGAGGCCATCTCCATGCGGAATGCAGGTGTACAGGGACTGGACGTCCATGGTGAATATGAGGTGTTGGGGGCCAGGGAATTGGAAGTCCTGGAGGAGGTGGAGGGCGTGGGTGGTGTCACGGACATAGGTGGGGAGTTCCTGGACCAAAGGGGAGAAAATGGAGTCCAGATAGGTGGAGATGAGTTCGGTGGGGCAGGAGCAGGCTGAGACGATGGGTCGACCAGGGCAGGCAGGTTTGTGGATTTTGGGAAGGAGATAGAAACGGGCCGTGCGGGGTTGGGGAACAATGAGGTTGGAGGCTGTGGGTGGGAGGTCCCCTGAGGTGATGAGGTCATGAATGGTGTTGGAGATGATGGTTTGGTGCTCGGGTGTGGGGTCATGATCGAGGAGGCGGTAGGAGGTGGTGTCGGAGAGTTGGCGTCTGGCCTCGGCGATGTAGAGGTCAGTACGCCATACTACCACTGCGCCACCCTTGTCTGCGGGTTTGATGGTGAGGTTGGGGTTGGAGCGGAGGGAGCGGAGGGCTGCCCGTTCTGCGGGGGAGAGGTTGGAGTGGGTGGAGAGGTTGAGGCGGTTAATGTCTCGACGGCAGTTGGAGATGAAGAGGTCGAGGGAGGGTAGGAGGCCTGGGGGTGGTGTCCAGGAGGAGGACTTGTGTTGGAAGCGGGTGAAGGGGTCAGTGGAAGGAGGGTTGGGTTCCCGGTTGAAGAAGTAGGCATGCAGGCGAAGACGGCGGAAAAACTGCTCTATGTCCGACCGTGACTGGTATTCGTTGATGTGTGGTTGTAGGGGGACAAAGGTGAGCCCCTTGCTCAGGACTGACCGTTCGTCCTCAGTCAGTGGGAGGTCTGGGGGGATGGTGAAGATTCGGCAGGGCTCAGGGTGGCTGTCTCCTCTGGGGTTACAGGCTGTGGAGGTTGTGGGCGGAGCGATGATGTCGTCGGCCGTGGGCGGGGTTCCGTCGGCCGTGGGCGGGGTTCCGTCGGCCGTGGGCGGGGTTCCGTCGGCGTCGACCGTGGGCGGGGTTCCGTCGGCGTCGACCGTGGGCGGGGTTCCGTCGGCGTCGACCGTGGGCGGGGTTCCGTCGGCGGTGGGAGGATCGGGGTGGGCGGCAGCAGCTGAGGTGAGGGTGGTGTGTGGGCTGTAGTACCTGGACGTGGAGGTGGTGACTGCAGCAGCGGTTGTAGTACCTGGACCTGCCTACGGAACCAGATCATCCCCAAGGGACTACAGTCCACATTTCAGCCTTCCCAATTTGGCCCCAACCGTGACCACCTCTACACCCACACCCAGAATATTCAGACCCTTCAGAAGCGGTTCTCCCTGCGAGTCCTGAAACAGACACTTGCAGCCATGCGCCGGCACCTCCAGGCACTGCAATCCAGCCTGCCCCAGCTCAGAGCCTCCCTCTCCCAGACCTGCAAAGGACCCCTGCTGTTTTTTATCCTCCGCAGGATCCACAGACTGAACACCCAGTTCCACTCAGCTTTACTGGACACCAAAAATCGTAAGTACAACCAACTCACTGGCCCCTGCCACCCACAAGAGGATTCCTGCGCCTCCCAAATCCCGACTCTGTCCCTGCCCCTCCCCCACCATGCACCCGCCGCCATTGACCATGAGGACACGGCCGGAGACCCCACCGATGACGTCACATCGGCCTCCGCCGGCCACAGAACTTCCGGAACCGCTGCTGCAGTCACCACCTCCACGTCCAGGTACTACAGCCCACACACCACCCTCACCTCAGCTGCTGCCGCCCACCCCGATCCTCCCACCGCCGACGGAATCCCGCCCACGGTCGACGCCGACGGAACCCCGCCCACGGTCGACGCCGACGGAACCCCGCCCACGGTCGACGCCGACGGAACCCCGCCCACGGCCGACGGAACCCCGCCCACGGCCGACGGAACCCCGCCCACGGCCGACGACATCATCGCTCCGCCCACAACCTCCACAGCCTGTAACCCCAGAGGAGACAGCCACCCTGAGCCCTGCCGAATCTTCACCATCCCCCCAGACCTCCCACTGACTGAGGACGAACGGTCAGTCCTGAGCAAGGGGCTCACCTTTGTCCCCCTACAACCACACATCAACGAATACCAGTCACGGTCGGACATAGAGCAGTTTTTCCGCCGTCTTCGCCTGCATGCCTACTTCTTCAACCGGGAACCCAACCCTCCTTCCACTGACCCCTTCACCCGCTTCCAACACAAGTCCTCCTCCTGGACACCACCCCCAGGCCTCCTACCCTCCCTCGACCTCTTCATCTCCAACTGCCGTCGAGACATTAACCGCCTCAACCTCTCCACCCACTCCAACCTCTCCCCCGCAGAACGGGCAGCCCTCCGCTCCCTCCGCTCCAACCCCAACCTCACCATCAAACCCGCAGACAAGGGTGGCGCAGTGGTAGTATGGCGTACTGACCTCTACATCGCCGAGGCCAGACGCCAACTCTCCGACACCACCTCCTACCGCCTCCTCGATCATGACCCCACACCCGAGCACCAAACCATCATCTCCAACACCATTCATGACCTCATCACCTCAGGGGACCTCCCACCCACAGCCTCCAACCTCATTGTTCCCCAACCCCGCACGGCCCGTTTCTATCTCCTTCCCAAAATCCACAAACCTGCCTGCCCTGGTCGACCCATCGTCTCAGCCTGCTCCTGCCCCACCGAACTCATCTCCACCTATCTGGACTCCATTTTCTCCCCTTTGGTCCAGGAACTCCCCACCTATGTCCGTGACACCACCCACGCCCTCCACCTCCTCCAGGACTTCCAATTCCCTGGCCCCCAACACCTCATATTCACCATGGACGTCCAGTCCCTGTACACCTGCATTCCGCATGGAGATGGCCTCAAGGCCCTCCGCTTCTTCCTGTCCCGCAGGCCCGACCAGGCCCCCTCCACCGACACTCTCATCCGCCTAGCGGAACTCGTCCTCACACTCAACAACTTCTCTTTTGACTCCTCCCACTTCCTACAGACTAAGGGGGTGGCCATGGGCACCCGCATGGGCCCCAGCTATGCCTGCCTCTTTGTAGGTTACGTGGAACAGTCCATCTTCCGCACCTACACAGGCCCCAAACCCCACCTCTTCCTCCGGTACATTGATGACTGTATCGGCGCCGCCTCTTGCTCCCCAGAGGAGCTCGAACAGTTCATCCACTTCACCAACACCTTCCACCCCAACCTTCAGTTCACCTGGGCCATCTCCAGCACATCCCTCACCTTCCTGGACCTCTCAGTCTCCATCTCAGGCAATCAGCTTGTAACTGATGTCCATTACAAGCCCACCGACTCCCACAGCTACCTAGAATACACCTCCTCCCACCCACCCTCCTGCAAAAATTCCATCCCCTATTCCCAATTCCTCCGCCTCCGCCGCATCTGCTCCCACGATAAGACATTCCACTCCCGCACATCCCAGATGTCCAAGTTCTTTAAGGACCGCAACTTCCCCCCCACGGTGATTGAGAACGCCCCTGACCGCGTCTCCCGCATTTCCCGCGACACATCCCTCACACCCCGCCCCCGCCACAACCGCCCCAAGAGGATCCCCCTCGTTCTCACACACCACCCTACCAACCTCCGGATACAACGCATTATCCTCCGACACTTCCGCCATTTACAATCCGACCCCACCACCCAAGACATTTTTCCATCCCCACCCCTGTCTGCTTTCCGGAGAGACCACTCTCTCCGTGACTCCCTTGTTCGCTCCACACTGCCCTCCAACCCCACCACACCCGGCACCTTCCCCTGCAACCGCAGGAAATGCTACACTTGTCCCCACACCTCCTCCCTCACCCCCATCCCAGGCCCCAAGATGACATTCCACATTAAGCAGAGGTTCACCTGCACATCTGCCAATGTGGTATACTGCATCCACTGTACCCGGTGCGGCTTTCTCTACATTGGGGAAACCAAGCGGAGGCTTGGGGACCGCTTTGCAGAACACCTCCGCTCAGTTCGCAACAAACAACTGCACCTCCCAGTCGCAAACCATTTCCACTCCCCCTCCCATTCTCTTGATGACATGTCCATCATGGGCCTCCTGCAGTGCCACAATGATGCCACCCGAAGGTTGCAGGAACAGCAACTCATATTCCGCCTGGGAACCCTGCAGCCATATGGTATCAATGTGGACTTCACCAGTTTCAAAATCTCCCCTTCCCCCACTGCATCCCTCAACCAGCCCAGTTCATCCCCTCCCCCCACTGCACCACACAACCAGCCCAGCTCTTCCCCCCCACCCACTGCATCCCAAAACCAGTCCAACCTGTCTCTGCCTCCCGAACCGGTTCTTCCTCTCACCCATCCCTTCCTCCCACCCCAAGCCGCACCCCCAGCTACCTACTAACCTCATCCCACCTCCTTGACCTGTCCGTCTTCCCTGGACTGACCTATCCCCTCCCTACCTCCCCACCTACACCCTCTCCACCTATCTTCTTTACTCTCCATCTTCGGTCCGCCTCCCCCTCTCTCCCTATTTATTCCAGTTCCCTCCCCCCATCCCCCTCTCTGATGAAGGGTCTAGGCCCGAAACGTCAGCTTTTGTGCTCCTGAGATGCTGCTTGGCCTGCTGTGTTCATCCAGCCTCACATTTTATTATCTTGGAATCTCCAGCATCTGCAGTTCCCATTATCTCTGATACCATTAAACAGGAAGTCCTTTTCTCACTCGATACAGAGGTAGTTAGCTCATAGTACTAATGTGCTGTAATTCCAGAGGTTGACCACACAATCTTAGGATGGCCACCGAAGCAGATTCTAGAATTGACGTATGTCCCTTGACTTTATGCTCAATCTCAACTGGATAGCATCACTTGCCTTTCCTTATTTCAGTGAAACTTTAACCAGTCCTGCTATATTTGACTATTAGCCAGGCATTAAGCTTCAAAAACTTATAATGTATATGGTGTCACTATGGCCATTTCACCAATTAATTCAAGTTCATGAAATTAATTTGTCACTATAGGTAGCTTTCCCTGTACATACACACATACAATGCTATTTAACTGATGTACACTAACAGCAGCTGCTCTGAATCTAAGATGCAAGGGTCTATTAAGATTTAGAGACAGGGAAGTAATGCTTTTTTCATAATTTCCTGCCAGTATTTTTAACAGACAAAAACAAAATCAAATACGTAAAGCAAAAAGAAATCATTGCCCTTCCAGTAAACTTGATAAAAAACGCCCCTAAAAAAACAAATTAAAAAAATATAAATTACTCAGATACTACAGTTCTTAGACGTGTCTGTTTATTCGTCTAACCTGCAAAATTGAAATGGGAAAATCACCCACTGAAATCCCAGACAAAGATACTCCAAAATGATATGGCTTATTTTGCAGGACTACGGAAATCGAGCATGGGATGTAACAAACTGTACAGATCCCCCAAACAGCTACTATAGACATGATAGGCTGAAAGGTTTTTTTTGTCCTATATGCTATTAGCTATGGCTCCATTGGTAGCATTCCTGTCTTTGAGTTCTGAAAGATTGTAAGTTCACATCCCACTGCGGGGCTTGAGCACAAAATTCTATGCTGACACTTCAGCGAACCACAGAGGGAATGCACTACTGTCAGAGTTACTGCCTTTTGGAGGAAATGTTAAACCAAGTTTCTGGCTGCTCTTGCTGGTGGGTAAAACTTCAAAGAGGAGCAGAGAATTTATCCCTGGTTTTCTGGCTGATACTTAACACTTCAATAATCCTTATGGGCACAGATTAACAAGTCACAATCACATCACTGTTTGCAGGAATTTGCTCCATTAGCTATTGTGTGTCCTGCATTGCGATACACACTGCATTACAATTGCACATCGCTAGCTATGAAGTGCTGTGGGACATCCACAGTTCATAAAAGACTAAGTTATATGCTTCTTTGTTTTTCCACTAATGTCAGTCGTTCTTCAATTCGCATACACTAACATCTGAAATTATACTTCTGGATTATGTTAGGTAAAAAATATAATCTGAGAAGAAACATGATAATGCAGATTATACAAAACAGAATGACCATTCTTGTAGCATTTTATCAATGGAACTTCCAGCTGATGCAACATACCTGTATTAGATTCATTGCACTGTCATCTTTCAGCAGACTTTCCTGGCGACGCAGAAAAATTTCTTTTGCTTGATTTGAATTTTTTCCTTGTGGCAAGGTGTGTCTGTTGTAAGACTGCGTCTGTTCAAACAAGATCAACACATCAAAGTCTCACTTTGTTACATCACACAACCATATTCCTCTGGCTCCGTTCACCACTCATGTCAAGTATCATCAGATTCAATGATATAATGGATTGAAAGGAACATGAAATAGAAAATATTTGCAAAATTAAAATGACAGACGATAGAAGGTGTCCAATGATAGATCTGGTCCAGCATACACTTGCGTACCTGAAGCAATGAAAATTGAATCGAAGCGGGGGAGTTTTAAAATTCTGATAACATTTGAACCATGATCAGACCATAAGACGTTGGAACAGAATCAGACCATTAGCCCATCAAGTCTGCTCCACTATTCTATCATGGCTGCTATGTTCCTCAACACCATTCTCCTTCCTTCTCCTCATAAACCTTGCTCCCCTTACCAGTTAAAATGGAAATCCAATGTGTGGATTTTCCCCACATACCATGAGTTTAAAAGCAACAACACCCATCTTTCATTATTGACAGCATCCTTGCCTTCTTGCTAGGTGAGCCTTCAATGTAGGCTGCTTGGGAGCACTGCACAGGAAACTATAGGACCTGGCAGGTCTAATGCCAGTTCTGATGGGCTAGGTGATGGTAATGAGAGATTCTTGAATTCAAAGTTGGCTGATTTAAGGGAATCAATGATTCTCAATACAGGATCCACCAATGTTGATGCTGTAGAAGATGACCATGAGGGAAGGTTTCCATTCCTGGCGGTTTGCACTCCAATATGGAAACATTCAATTTCTGATAGCTGTGACTTGTATGGTAGGGCATCTAACGTAATTAATTTTCTGTCTATTTCTTCTGCCCAATCACCTCTATTCCCTCATGTTAAAACTTTACCTATTGGCCAAATTTTGGAATCAGATTTATCCTTCTACCTTCAGCTCAAAAATATATTGCCCGTAAAGTTGCTTGGTAGGTGAGATGATGATAACAAAGCAGGAGACACAGGGTATATTGGTTCTGAAAAAATATGACAAGCATAAGTGTACCTACCCTACCATGAGATCAAATTAATAATAAATAAGAAAGTGCAGACTGAGTGAATTCAATGTTAAATCAGCTGCAAAGGAAAGGAATAAAGAAAAGCAAAATCAGATTAAGGGAGAAAGAAAGTTTGGATAGAATGGAAACACAAATGTTTCTTAAATTTTGGCATCTGTACAATCACCCCAAAAAATTCATAATAAGGAGGAAAGGGGCCTCACTTTATAATTGATTTTCTGTGCCAGATAGGCACATTAACAGTCATTGACACATACCTGTACTGTTAGAAGGGCAGTTACATTTGTAACAGGAACAGAACTTGCTGGAAAAGCTCAGCAGGTCTGGCAGCATCTGTGAAGAGAAATCAGAGTTAAAGTTTCGGATCTTGAGTTCCGAGGAAGGGTCACTGGAACCAGAAGGTTAATGTTGATTTTTTTTTCACAGATGCTGCCAGACCTGCTGAGCTTTTCCAGCAACTTCTGTTTTTGTTCCTGATTTACAGCATCTGCAGTTCTTTTGGGTTTTAGTTACATTTGTAACAAGGCTTAACTTTCTATGGTGAATTGAATGTGAAATTAGTCAGCAAATTCCTTCAAAATAAAAAGGCAGGCTTAGGGCAAAATGCCAGACGTGTGAAATTAATAGTGAAGTGGTACAACTTGAATAACATCTTTCAGATATTCAAAGATAACCAGATATCTATCCCTCATCTGAAGTTGCTGCTGAAGCTAGTTCAAAATACTGTGCATATCTGGATAGCACCAAAGTTACTTAGCCTTATCAGTAAAAGAAAGAGGCTAATCAAATTGAGATAGCAAGAACTGCAGATGCTGGAATCAAATAGTTGAATGGGGAAATTGATCAATATTAATCCATGATAAGCTTAGAGCAGAGGCACTTGGGTAGCTACTGTTGATTTCCAGATGACTACTGCTGATACATTTTGGTATTGTCCACCTCCACCAGCATGTGATAACGGGTAAAGGTTATATGTTATTATGTTTGCAGAAGCACAGGCTGCGACTGGAGATTACCCTAGTCCGCATATGTTAGTTCAGCTGTGAATAAACTCACAACAGACAATAGACAAGAGGTGCTGGAGTAGGCCATTCAGCCCTTCGAGCCTGCACCACCATTCATTGTGATCATGGCTGATCATGCACAATCAGTATCCTGTTCCTGCCTTATCCCCATAATCCTTGATTCCACTAGCAATCTGCAAATAAATCAAGAGTTGCTGGAAAAGCTCAGCAGGTCTGGCAGCATCTGTGAAGAAAAAAATCAAAGTTAACATTTTGGGTCAGGCGACCCTTCCTCAGAACCGACTGTAGCTGGGGGAGCATTGGTTTTTATTTAGCATATAGGGAGAGGGGATATGATAGGGAGTAAACAAATAGCTGTTAATAGACTAGACCGGGTGACTGCTCCACAGAACATCCGTGTTCTGCTCACAAAAAAGGCCCTGAGCTACCTGCTGCCTGCCGCTTTAACACACCTCCCCATTCCCCGGCCAACATCTCTGTCTCTAGTTTGCTGCAGTGTTCCAACAAAGCTCAACGCAAGCTGGAAGAACAACACCTCATTTTCCCTGCAGCCTTCTGGACTCAATATCGAGTTCAATGATTTTAGGGCCTAAACTCTCCCATGTCCTAGCCCCCTACCCCACACACCAGGCCTTGTTACCAGATAGCTTGCTATTACACATTACCTATTGTTAGTCACGAACAGTCCCAATTAACAACTCTTCACTGTCTGAGCCAGATTATTATCAACTTCTTTGCCAATCCAACTACTCTTGTCTTTCTTCAGGGAAGTACCCTATTGTTTACTTTTACCCCAATTCCCTCCCTATCCTCTGCCTGTAAACTGACATTTTCTCAGCTCCCATCAGTTCTGAGGAAGGGCCAATGGACCTGAAATGTTACTCTGTTTTTTTCTCCACAGATACTGCCAGACCGGCTGAGTTGTTCCAGCAACTTCCATTTTTGTTCCTGATTTACAGCATCCGCAGTTCTTTTTGTTATTACAATAAATCAAATCCATGCATCTCATTTGGACAGCACAAAAAGATTATTAGAAATGATTTTTGAGATCATTGGCTATTACCAATTTATTTTTGTCTTTGTTTTTCCTTGGGTCTATCTAGTGATTAATGGTGGAGGAAATATTACTGTGGAATATCTGTAGAAGAGACACTGTTTTTATATAATAAGCTATATTACATGTTTGCAACAAGTACAACTACATTTAGCTTATCAAAGTTACTAGAACCTCATGAAGCAAGTATAGCTAGATCTGCTCCCTCTGAAAGCTAGACTAAAATTCATTGTATCCTCTCCACTTACTATGTGTGACATTGGTTGAATCAATGCAACATGAAGATTAAACTTTCAGAACCATGACCTTGAACAATTACAGAGAAATGGCTTCACGTATTCTTGGATTTCTGCATTACAGGGTAATCCTTGTGCATTAGCTACTCAACTTGAAGAGTCTTCAAGTGACATTTTGGCAAGTCCAATCATTTCAAATGGGGCACCTAATTTTAGTGATGGAATTAAAGTGGTGCTGTAGATTAAACTAAATTGAGTCCACAGGAGTTTTGGAGTCAATGCAGGTGATGAGCTTTCTACAAATAACTTGCTCAAGAGTGACTTTTGACGTGAGCAGGGAGGATTCACTTGGGAACTTCAGAGAACATCATTGGACAATGAGTTTTAATTATTAGTTACTTAATATTACTGGAAAAAAGGTATTTTGGAATTAGAATTAGGCTCATGGTATAATGTACTCAAGTAGAGGGCCTATATGCGAGTACGGTGAAAAGTGTACAAGGTCGCCAATTCAGGCGCCATTTTATGTACAAAGGCATCTATATATAAAATCTTAGGTATAAATTAGAAAAATAAATAAATAACAGTGATAGTACAGCATTACAGTATTTCTAAAGCAGGGGGTCCGTGCTGGGCTTCACCTTGAAGCCGGGAGTCCGTGCTGGGCTTCACCTCGAGGCTTGGGGTCTGCATTGGGCTTCACTTTGAGGCCGGGGCCCGTGCTGGACTTCACCTCGAGGCTGGAGGTCTGCACTGGGCTTCATTTCGCGGCCAGGGGTCTGTGTTGGTCTTCACCTCAAGGTCAGAGGTCCGTGCTGGGCTTCACCTCAAGGTTGGGGGTCCGTGCTGGACTTCACCTCAAGGCTGAGGGTCCATGCTGGGCTTCACCTCAAGGTCGGGGGTCCATGCTGGGCTTCAACTCATGGCCAGGAGTCTCTCAATACTGCGCTCGCTTACCTGTCTACCACTGATGCCATCCGAGGAATGGAGGTTAGTAGAGAGAAACAATGAAAGAAAAAAAAAGGAAAACTAAATATGAGAAAGAGAAAAAAGAAGAAAAAGAAACAGACAGAAAGGATGAACTCTGGCTTATGGGCCTATTGTGCTGCCATCTTGGTTTGTTGTAGCTTTTCATTTTGCACTCAACAGGACAAGCCTCCTGATATATCAATGTAAATGGAAAACATTAAAACATAATGCTGATTCATCGGCAAACAGACTCAGGCAAGTTGAAATATTGTCATGGAGAATGTAACAGTTTGGTGATGATTGACAGTTAACTGTCAGTGTTGATTGCATTTTAAACCAAGTTTGTTGGCACTGATTGATCAAGACATTACCCTTAGAAAAGAACTAGAGAATGGCTATCACTGATTTTATTGAATTCAAACAGGCACAATATGAGTGCATTAAGTTTTACTCGAACACATCGATGTACCTCGAGAAGCAAGTCCAAGGATCAGCAAAGGAAAAGTGAGTGCTATGAGCAAGAAACACTGAAGTACTTTCCTAAGTCCTTCCCTTTACTCACAACATCTTTTTTTATGTGTCTGGCTCTGTCAGTATGTAAATGTTTTATAAATTGATTAGTCTTAATTAGCAGAATAATATATCAATAGTTCATAACTGTTTATTTGTAGTTAAATGTTTCATACAACCCCTACAGTGTGGAAACAGACCCTTCAGCTCAACAAGTCCACAGAAACCCTCAGAGCATCCCACCCAGTTCCATCCTGCATAATCCAGCTAATCTACACATTCCTGAACGCTATGGGCAATTCAGCGTGGCCGATCCACCTAACCTGCACATCTTTTGACTAAGGGGGAAATTCGGAGCACTGGGAGGAAACCCATGCAGACATGGGTAGAATGTGCAAAACCTACACAAACAGGTTCCTGAGGGAGGAATCAAACCTAGATTGTTGATGCTGTCAGGCAGCTGAGCCACCCCTGGTTATTTCTGATAATTAGCAATTCTTGTTTAGTGTAGAAACCAGGTCTGTGCGTTATGTCAACCTGGCTCTGAAAGACAGGTAAATTGGGAGCATTTGCAGACTTTCTAAAGTTTTAACTTTTGTGTTGACCTGAGAATAGCAGGATTTGATTTCCAGTGCACTACCCCAGTGAGGCATAAAGCAAGGTTTTGAGGCAGTGGTGATGAAGGAATAGAGATATATTTCCAAATCAGCACGCTATGTAACTTGGAGGAGAATCTGCATATCATGATGTTCCTAAATGTCAGATGCCTTTGTGCTTTTTGCAGTTAAATTAACATTTACACTGCAACAGAAAGTGGATGTGTACCTACTTCAAAGCAATCTTTCTAATTTCCATTCCAATTTAGGTGTCGATTCACAGAATATAATATCAAAATTATTAGAGATGAATCAAATCATTCCAGTTTATATAAATTGGTCAGTTTGACATGTTTGCTGGATCCATGCTGAGTAGCTGTGAAATGCTATTTATCTCAGTGAAGAACCATCTAGGTAACTCAGACCTTTTGAATCGTTGTTAATCTTCTATAATTATTAGAGATGTAGCTGCTCTTCACCACACTGTATCTTCAAAGATGTTAAAATCATAGACTGATGTATAACTCTGTGCTGTCAGCAAAAGGCTGAGATCTGGCAGGGAGATGAGGTTGGATTATTAGCTCTATAACATCATTTTGATATATTTGAGGTGGGCAACTATTTTTCAAGGATCCATTTTAGCTGGAGACCTGTCAGCAGAAGCATATGTTGGCTTGATGCTCCAAGGTTTTATGTCACACCAGCTGAGCTTCAATGTAATAAACTATACATTCAAATTAAGAAACTGTTTTGAAGCATCCAAAGAGTTCTCCCTGAATCTACTAAACTTATACAGGCACAATAAGGTAGACTTTCTCATTTTTCTCTGAGATCTACATTTGAGATCGCAAATCAACAGCCCACTGTAGAAACTATTCAGATTTTATTGAAACTTTCATTTTGTTATTTGTTGTATTGGTCATCCAGAAGTCTGGATGAATACTCTGGAAATTGTGAATTCAAATTTCACTGGACCAGTTTAATAGAAATTATTTTCGGAAAATATATCTGGTAATTGAAGCTAATATGCGTGAAATAACCATGAAGCTGTAGAATTATCATAAAAATCCAGGGGGCTCACAAATATCCATATTTATGTGGTCTGGCTTAAGCCTGCTTCTTGTCCAAATCCAATCTAGTTGACCAACTTCTAAAATGACCTTGCTTGCCACTCAGTTATGTTTATTAGTTCCAGCAGAATACTGCAAGTACGTAGCCCATTGTCACTTTCTTAGGGTAACCATGGGTGGCCTTACTAGCAGCATGCAGGTTCTCAGGCTGAATAATGAAAAAAAACCAATGAAAATTGTGCAATTGAATGAGTGATCTACAATGTCTGGCCAACAGGATGTGCATTCTACAAGTACGTTTAATAATAGGCAAGGACCACTTAATGAACAGGTCAGTGGTGCTGAATTCAAATAGTATCTAATGTGGAAAGCTCTCATAAATTGTTAAATGCCTTCTATAGACATTAAAAAAAACAAACGTATGAACCACAGGAATATTTTGAAGCTGCTATTGACATTCTCGACTCAGCCTGTTCAAAACTTTTATTACACACCTCTGGAGCAGGTGGGGTTTGAACCTGGGTCAGCTTGTCTAGAGGTAGGCACACGAGCAGGGCACCACAAAGACTCAATCAGGTTGGTACCTGCAAATCACGCTCATATCATTCTGATGGGGCCAAAACCAAATGATCAAATCAGTGAAAGCTAGAGTCACGGTGTATTTAACATTACGTTACAAATTAAATAAGCTTTCATACCGTTTGCCTTATTCGATAAAGGTTTCTAATCAAGAGCTCCTGGATGTTATCGAGCTGTTCCGAGGGCACTGGACTTTTGGAAACTTCAGCGCTTTGTTGATCACTGTTTGAAGGAAGTTAAAAATGTGATTAATTACTGCAGGATGTAGTTGTTTCAAATGAACCAGGTCTTGATAATTGGTTTCCTTGGAGTTCTTCCATGAAAGTGGAACTTGTTAAATCTGTGCATTAGTCTGTACTTTGCATTCCTGTGTTTCTTCATTATAAACTGCTAGTTTCTGTGAAGCTAAGCTGAAATAACTTACTGTCATGATGGGAGAATAATACCTTTCTGGCCCAATTTGGAATGGGTTGCTAAGAGACTTTCAAAGCAAGACCAAAACACGGATTTTTATGACAACCCATGTATGAGGTCAAGGCGTCAGGGTGATGGCAGTGGGTTATGGTTTGCACATTCATGTTTTGTGAAGGTAGCTGCCCAAATAAATCATCGTCTTGTCTCCATTCAAGTTTGATTTTGCTGACTGAAGTGTTTGAAGCAGGACGTGCACAGATTAGACCTGACAGGAGAAAATCAGATCATTTTGGATTTATTTGCAATGCCAACGTACTCTTTTGGAGAGCTAAGATACGGACAATAATATGGCCTTAAGTCAACATTTGAGAATGTGAAGTGCCATTTTGGGATTGTTAAATGTAGGCATGAGCGTGCATGAAATGTGCATAAATTCAAGGGAACTGTGAAGTTCTTTGGAACTGTCCAAAGAGTCATTAAATACTTTAAAATAAAGTCGGTTTACAATGTTAGAACAATGCATTACTTGATGTTTCACTCTGTTGACATAAACCCAAGGGCTAACATTTATAAGTGCCACATGACTGATGTCACAATCTTCCATTTTCCCAACATGTGCCTGCCATTTCACAACGTGGTTGACAGCTCCAAGCAATTGTAGATTCTTTGAAGTACGACTGGAAATTCCAGTATTTGTCTTTATCGGGTTATTCGCTTGAAATAAGTATTCCTACAATGATTGTGTCGATGAAGGAAAGTGAATGTGATTGGTGAATGAGCAATTTTAAAAGTTTGCAATAGATGTTAATTTATTTAATTTCAGTGTGGGTTTTGAGGTATGCTCATGGTGGATACGAGATGAGTCGGCCTGGTAAGTATAAGGGCAAAGGGTAAGGGGTGTATGTGGTTATGAATTAGCATTTGGCTGACATAGAGACAATTAAGGGCTATTGGGTGTGCTGAGGAATGGAGGTTGGCATGGATGATATGCGAAATCATGTTGTGCAGGTAGGAGCATGAAGTGGGAAAGGGTTGGAATGAAAAGGGCATAGGAAATGAATGGCGGTTGAGGAGGTGTGGATTATGAGATGAATGGAAATGAATGCAGGTAGAGGAGGTATGAGTGATGAGATGAATGGTAATGAATGGAGGTTGAGGAAGTATGAGTGATGAGATGAATGGAAATGAATGGGCGTTGAGGGGGTATGAGTGATGAGATGAATGGGAATAATGGGGGTTGAGGAGGTATAAGTGATGAGATGAATGGAAATGACTGGGGGTTCAGGAGGTATGAGTGATGAGAATTCAGTACAGTGTATGTCACTGAGGCAGACCATTAACCCAGCCCACCACTATGCCACACAATCTTTGTGGTCATTCTCAGGTGGCTCTGCTCAACAACCAGGAAACCTAGCCACCCTAAAATGCAAGTCAACACTTCTTGGGTATTTTTGATCAGATTGGGTTTGTGCAGCATGGCATTTTCACAGTTCCACACTCTCAACTTGCAGGACAAATAGTTCACTCCCTAGATTCTGATCTGAGCATCTCCCCCATTTGACTTAACTGGGTGAGTTGTGTGACTAAGATAAGGACAACAATTATCTACATGGATCCCACCTTTTGTTCTGCTGTGTCCAAATTTAATCTGTGCTTTGGAGGAAGCAAGCCTACTAAAGGGAAATGGATCCTTGATTTAAAAAACCAATCAGGTCGAAGGATGTTATCAGAGCTTAGTCTGCAAATATCAAAGACCTGGGGGTCAGGTTGGGAGATGAGCAGTATCACTTCTCTGTCAGACAAAACTGTTAAATCCTCGGCCAGAAAACTCAACGTTTGCACCTTTTCTTTCTGTTTCTTTGAAGCTGTGGTCTAATACCTATGGTCAGATATTTTCTGAGGTATATACAACCCAATTAGCTACTAGACTTTGACGAAAATCTATGAACAAAATCTGCTGTGTGTCTTTGTCCAAGTGACCATTTTAACATGTGAGTCTGTAGAGCGCAGACTTATACTCCTTACATGTCTCCTTATTTGTAAAGGTATTTGCTGGATATTAACTCAGTGAGTGACTTTTCTTTCCTTCTACCAGGGCTTTGTGGTCAGTTGTATTGTCCCGTTGCTACACAGCTGACCTCTCCTAAGTTACCATGGGTTTCAATTCATTGTCATTATTGAAAAAAAATGCAAGGAATGTAACACTAACAGGTTTCCCAGCCCTTTTCCTGACCTTTCCAGAACATCTACGTTTTGCTCACAAAAAAGACCCTGAGCTACCTATTACCTGCCACTTTAACACACCACCCTGTTGTGTGATCAACATCACTGTCTCTGGCTTGCTGCAGTGTTCCAGTGAAACTCAGCACAAGCTGGAAGGCTAATACCTCATTTTCTGCTTGGGGACCCTGCAGCCCTCTGGACTCAATACTGAGTTCAATACTTCCAGGGCCTAAACTCTCCTACGTCCCAGCTCCCTACCCCACACATCACGCTTTCTTATCACATAGCCTGCCATTATACACTACTTATTGGTAGTCACTGACAGCCCCCATTAACATCTATTCATCCTCCCAGTCAGATCGTATTCAACTCCTCTGTCTATCCAACTGCACTTCTTTCTCTTTGGGCTCTATCCTGTCATTTACTTCCAACCCCACACCGTGACCCATCCCCCGCAATATATTTTCTGCAGTATAAAACAATTTTTTTCTCCACAGATGCTGCCAAACCTGCTGAGCTTTTCCAACAACATCTGTTTTTGTTCCTCATTTACAACATCTGCGGTTCTTTCAGTTTTCCTTTCCTTGTCCTTGGTTTGCTTCTGGTTTGGTTTTTGATCGGGCTGAATATACGATGACAAATTACAATAACCTCGTCTACCAACATGTGTATGTCTATGCTGAATCAATGACAGCTACAACATGCCTACACATACTCTGTGCCAGCTAAAGCTAACAGTCCGCTACATCTGCTGCTGTGTAATTTGTGAATGACGCGGCACGTACATATTACGAAGCAAGTTTGTTGTATTCCCACTGCAGCATCAACATGTGAAAATTCAAATTGTAATCACAGCCACTGATTCATACTAACATCTGTCACATTGCACTGACCAGAAGGGCTTGCATCTCAGAGACTGGATTTCTCAATTCTATCCCCGTTTTGTGACTGCTCTAAGTTGGTAGGCAGTTTGCGGGGTGGGTGGCATGGGGAGTGTGGGGTAGATTTGTGCTTCATGCCTTATGCTGGCAAATATACACCATTTGTTTCTAGTCCTATTTAAATCTCTTGACTCATTATCTCTCTCTGACGCTTTAACCACTCAAAGATTTTCGCATTTGCTCAATTCAAGCTTCATGCCCCGTCTCCACGTCCTTTACTCCATCATTGATAGCTGTGCCTTCAGGTGTCAACATCAGATCCTCCCTGCCGTCTCCTGTAAGCTGCTCTGTAAAACTAACTACCTGGCTAAGTATTTCAGTCATCTGTCCTATTGCCTCCTTCTCCAGTCACTGGCCATTTGTGCTTGATTATCATCCTACAAAGTATCTTGGGATGGTTCACTGCATTCAGAATGTTATATAGTAGCAAACTGCAGAAGAAACTGAGATTTAATGCACATGCACTCTTAGGTCTATGTAATTAAAGTCGTAAAAGCAAAGCAGTGGGTAGATTCAGCTCAATAAGCCCTCATTCTCAGCATGAAGGTATGCTTGAATGTCGGTCAGGGAATCAGAGTCATCCTAGACCTTCAAGAGCAACTCCGGGCTTAAGTCCCATGTCATAGTTACATGGGGATGACTGGAATTTAGCAACAGGCTGGCTAAAGGGATACGCGATCAATCAACCAAATTGTTGCCACTGACATTTTTCTTGATAACTTTATCAGCAGCACACTTTTACCAGTGTAAATAGAAACATTAATCTATTTATTTTAAAATCATTGCTGTCAATATATTGGAGTGGAACATTTGCAACAGGCACTCATAAGATAAATCTATTGATAACCACTCCCGCTCTATACGGTGCTGCGCTGTATTTGGGTTCCGTCATAAGATGTGCCAAGTTATGGCAATACTTTGGAAGATCAAAACTACCTCAATTATTGTAATTGGAGTGAGGGAATATAGGATTACTGATACTTTATTATAAAAGACTGATGTGTAAGGTTAGCAATCTGGGTGAACACGGTCCTGGATTTTCACCATGTGATTTCTGGCTTGCAATTGCTATCGCCAATCAAATAGTCAATTTCTTGTAACACAAGATTTAAATATATGTACAATCCAAAGATCAAGGCATTAGGGACTTTTTACTCCACTGGCATTGAAGCAATACAAACAGGTAGGGAAATTAAAGATAAAGAAGAACATTGTCCTTTTAATTCACTGATGGGATGAGGGCATCACTAGCTAGACCAGCATTTATTGCCCATTCCATAGGGCAGTTAAGGGTCAACCACATTGTTGTGTGTTTGAAGTCACACACAGGCCAGACCAGGTAAGGATGGCAGTTTCCATCCCTAAAGGACATTAGTGAATCAGATGGGCTTTTCCCAACAATTGACAATTGATTCATGGTCATCAGTAGACTCCTAATTACGGATTTTTATTGAATTTAAATCCCACCATCTGCCGTGGCAAGATTCAAGCCTGAACTCCCAGAACATTACTTGGTCTCTGGATTAACAGTCCAGTGATAACACCACTAGGCTATTGCCTCCCCTATGTGTGACGTACATGGAAGGGCCACCTAAGTTAATTGGGGCTGAGAAATTCATTTTAATATCTGCATCCCCTTCCCATCAGCCTCCCTCAACCAAAGACATTCATTCATTTCCATTGAGCATCTATTTGAACGCTGTAGGATTGAGCAAAAATCCCCATCATCTTAAATACTCAACAAGACCCTGGGCTTTCCTAACGTCTAAAACACTGGACAAAATCCTGAACTCAGGCGACAAATACACAGAGGCAGAATGATTTCAGTCTAGGACTATTGTTCAGCCTGGAATTCCAATTCATACCTCCACACTCGGAGAATAATCAACCAAACCTAACATTCTAGGCTGAAACTAACTTTTACACCTCAGGGTATCCAGCACAGACAGTACGGGTGCCACAACAGATACCAGACATTCAACTTCAATCAAAATCCATTCACACATATTCTAACCATCGGGAAACCAGCTGACTTCAGAAAGAAGCACCAGAAACACAGTGCGCAACACAGATTTAAAAGGAGATAACGAGGCACACAGTCTCTATAAATCCTATCCCCGATCTCACCTGAGAGACAGCGTTTTTTCTTAACAACAAGTTTCTGCACAAACAACTCCCCCACAGGCTTCTAGCCTCAACAAGCAGCTTTGGAATGAAGAACCACTCCCGAGAAGGGGGAAGCCAACCAAGCACTATCCAAACAAGAGCTTCCAGATACAGGCCTATTCCAAACCAAGGGAACCCAGAGCAAGAACCTCAGCAACTTTAAAATAGTGTTTTCCTTAGTGGTGAGCTGAACCTCCCGAGATCCCAAATTTTGCGACCAAGCTGGCAGGGAGGGGAAGGTGGGCAGTGACAGTACATGGGACCACAAGGGTAGGAACCCTGATTAAAGATTCTATCATTAAAACTATTGTTTTACGTTCTAATAGTGTTTGATCTGTGTTTAATTTAACAATGTATTTAATTACTGCCTTCTGTATAATTGTACTCTCTTAATTTCGCTGTTTATAGTGCTTTTGCCTTCATTTTGTGTATTATACTTTTTATATTTAAATAAATAGACATTCTTTTGCCATGAAACACCTGTCTACTGCCTTCTTCCTTTCACATTCCCGAAATACGCCCAGTGTCTAGAAGCAGGGATCTGGGGGCGAGTTGAACCACCCAAAATCAGTAAATTACTGACTGCAAACCAGAACCCCTAACAAATAGCGACTGCAACAGGACACTGGCAGATGGAATGTGATGTGGTAAAGAGTGCTTCAGAAGCAAGGTCTCTGATGGAGGACAGGATCTCCTCCTCTGCGTTTAAAAAGGTAAATATTTCAAAGACATGGGTACTTGATCTCTTGTGAGCTGAGCGTCCAGGGGAGGTAGCAGCCCAGTGGACTGATATCAAAAAGCATGAGCGCTCCATAGAGAAAGCAATCTAGCTCATCTGCCTTCAGCAACAGTTCCAGGTATGGGACAAGGAAGTCGAGGAATTGAAGGCAGAGTCAAGTGAGTCCGAAGCAGGCTCAAGCATGAGGACCAAGGTCGGAGAATTATAGTATGCAGATCTACAGTGAAAGAAGCAAGCGTGGTGGCAAGCAGAGGAAAGGTTCAGAAACAGGCTAGATTACCTGTGGTAAAAATCGAGAGAACTGCAGATGCCATAAATCGGGAACAGAAACAGAAGTTGCTGGAAAAGCTCAGCAGGTCTGGCAGCACTTGTGAAGAAAAAGCCAGAGTTAACGTTTCGAGTCCGGTGACCCTTCCTCAGAACAGTGTTGGCCCGGTTCGGCAGCAGCTGGAGGCTCAACCAATACCTGTGGCACCCAGAGCAGGCCCAGTCCAGAAGCAGGTAGATGGGGGCACAGGGCTAGTACAGGAAGGGTTTGGGTCAGGGCCCAAGTGTCCAGTGAGAAAGCGGAAGTGTGTCGCACCCTGGATTGGTCAGGAGCAAGGGGATTTAGAGAGTCTCCACCCGGAACCAGCAGCTCAGGGCTATGGTGGCACACCTGGACAAACTCGCGTACAAAGGAGACACGCCTGCCCACTTCATGGGAATGGAACAGGCGGGAGAGATGAATGGCTGCGAAGATGCTGAGACGGCCAAATTTCTGCTATTCTCCATAGACCGCAGGCTGCGCAAGGCCCTCTGAGCCGAGGGGGCAGAATACATTCATCACCATTAGGAAGAGATCCTGGAAGTGATGGGCTTCAGTGATGGAAGCCCCTTCTCCAGAGTGGAGAATACTCTACAGGCCGCAGGTGAAAGGACAGGCCATGGCCTGTTTACGTGAGTGCCTGTAGAGGACACCTTGACCGGGAGAACCTTTGACGCGGAATAGCAAGGTCCACTGGCTTTGCATCCTGGTGGCCAACAGCTTACCGAGGTTGTAGGCCAAGGCTGAGCTTTGGTTCAACCCCAAAGACCCCCCCCCCACACCCCAACCACCGAGAAGACATTGGTGAGGCAGCTATACCTAGTGTTCAGGAGCGGCCAGGGGAAGAATGCCCACCTAACAGTAGAGTGCTCAAGCTGAAGCCCACCCAAGGTAGGAAGGTGTGGCACAAAGGTAAAGGCAGCCCTTATAATAAGAACCACGACTGCTCTGGGTGCAGGGGGAACAGGGACTGGTGGAAGGATTTCCATAATTCACAGAAGAAGGGCAAGGGGAGGGATCCTCCCGTGGATGTCTGGGAAGCGGGTGTGGTAGCGCAGGGCTCCCCTAATTCCTTTGAGGGGGTTTTCGAGGTGTTCCGGGGAGGGGGGAGGGGGCGAACTCATAGGATCAGGGACAGCAGCCAAGGTGGCAAATGCAAGAGGCTCAGCCGTCCCCATGCAATCTTGGCCCCAACTGAGGACTCGAATCAAAGAAGGCTCAGGCAGCCTGGCAGGAACTGAGACTCCTGGGGCTGACATCTGCAACCGCCAGGCTGACACACTGGCCAAGAAGGGCGCCTGAGCAGGGATATTCTGGGACCCGTACGAGTCTGGCCCAATAGGCACACTAGGGGCAGTGATGGGACAACAGTAGCAGCCAGGGATTGGGGCTGGGTGGGGGAGGTGGCTGTACGAGTAGCACGGGCCCCATGCCCGAGGATGATGGTCTGAGAACAAGATCCTGCCCTTAACTATCCCCTCGGAATGCTGGCTTGAGGAATGAAGGGTGAGGGCCTGCACAAAATAATGGGGCAGGCGGGTGCTGTAGGCACTGATAAAGGGGGCAGGCAACCAGACAGCGGCACTGGACTGGGGAGAGTCCCCAGGGGAAGTGTGGGGGTTGGGGGGTTGTGCAGAGGCCTGGCAGCACTACAGACAGTGAAGATGCCCCGAGGTGGGCATGGTCCCACAGGCCTCTTGGGGAGACGATAGCCCTCATGGTATTATCACTGGTCTGTTAATCCGGAGACCTAGGTAATGTTTTGGGGACCCAGGTTCGAATCCTGCCACAGCAGACGGTGCAATTCAAATTTGATAAATATCTGTAAGTAAGAAACAAATGATGACCGTGAATCCACTGCTGATTGTCTGAAAAAAACCCATCTGGTTCACTAATGTCCTTTAGGGAACGAAGCTGCCATCCTTATCTCGTCTGGCCTACATGTGAATCCAGATCCACAGCAATGTGGCTGACGCTTAACTGCCCTCTGGTCAATTAGGGATGGGCAATGAATGCTGCCTGGTCAGCAATGCCCTCATCCCATGAATGAATAAAGAGATAAAAAGGCTGCAGATGCCAGGGTCAGCCAAGACAGCCCCAGGCTAGGCCCAGCCTGCTTGTTGTCTTAGGCTCCGGAGGGTCCCTCTTAAGTAAAGAGGGAGCAGTGCAGCGGACCCTCAAAGCTGAGGGCACTCTGGGGCACCTGCTGCCCAAAAGTCACAGCAAGAGTAAGCCAAGTAGATTTTAGCCTGGCACCCGGAGACAGGTGGCACTGTGCATAGCTGTTGACTAAATCTGAAGGTCAGGCTAGAGGTGTACATATTCCCATGACTGACGTGCAAATTTAGTAATATGGAACTGTGCTTGAGTACACCTGAAGGGAGAGGCTGTGTTTGCATTCTGTCTCGACAGGGAGGACGAGGTTTTTGCTGTTGGATGCTCAAATGGGAGAGGAAACAGGTAAACCTCAGTGGTAAGATGGGTCAATAAATCGTGGCCTCCATTATACTGAAGTTCATTTACCTAAATAGTGCCTTTACCCGGGAAAACAATGTAAATCACCAAACTGTGTAAAATGTGCTTAAGGTTTCAATCTGGTGTTGTGTATGTGCACTATGTAGGGTGTACGTGTATGTTTTGATTTCCTCTAATCCTGCCTTGCGCTTTCCTTTCAGTCAACAATACATTGCCTCTCAAAGGTGCAAATGTGTGCGTTGGGCTTTAAGTAACTTGGTGAGTTGGCTTTTGGGTCTTGACAATTTTTGCTCACGCATAGTGATACTCTAGGGTGTAGAATACCAAAGGGAGGAGACATAGGACTGAGGAAAAAGTTTCACCAACCAAAATAGCAAACAAGACCCTAGTGCTGGAGGGAGCCAGTACCAGTCAGTGGCCAAGTGGAGCTGAGTCAAAACACAGCCCCATGATTATATTCAATGGCTGTGCAGCCTTGAAGAGCCATGTAGTTCTAATGTTCTTACGAGTGTAGGGCTACTGGCTGAATGTGAGTTGTTGCAAGATAACATATGGGCAGCAGAGCTTAAGATAAATCCAAATATGTGCTGGGTCCAACCTGACAGTCTTCACAGGACAGAATTGAAAGAGTTCTGTCAAAAGGTGGCAAGGCATCACATGAGGTGAGCAAGAGCTGGGATCAGATGTTGTAATGGTGGGGCGGCGAGGGGGGAAGATGAGTTTGGTCATGGAGCAGGCATGAAGTCAGAAGCTCATCTCACGGTCATACAAAATTACTTGAAGGGAAACAAATTCAAACTCTATTTTCGATACATCCCAATGGAATTCTCATGGCAGTGGCCTGAATCTTTGTGACTGTATGAGAATCTCTATTGCTATAGATTTAAATGTCCTCTTCATTTACAACCTTAGAGGGAAGCTATGACAACCCTGATTTCAGCAGGGGCATGACAAGGCAAAAGCAGACAACAAAACATCCACTCCCCATCTCCCACCATCCTCAAGACAACTTGAACTCCAAGGCCTCACTTAAGCCTTCTGAGGGTCAGTCAGCTAAGAATGATGAGGAGGCTGGGGCCTGGGTGGGACGGGATTTCAGGATGCTGGCAGCTTTCACCTTGAGCCTGACAGAAAGGTCTCTAGCGTAAAGTAAGTGTACAGGGTACAGGAAAGCAGACACATGGATGCATTGTGGGACAATGGTGACTTGTGCCAGGGATGTAAGGGAAACTCTGAGTGTAGTAGGGCCAGAAGAAAATATTGAACAGATCTATGAACTCCTGAGAGAATATCCAGCCAAAGTATTACACCGCAGCAAAAAGCACTTTTTTGTGAAGGGAGTTTCACTACACACTGATTCCAAAATTCTATAAGGTGGATTCATCCTATTCTGAAGTCAAGCTTGCATGGCCCTCATTCATCAGCACTTATCTGGGTCTCTGCTTGTCACAGCTCTGCCTGTTAGCATTCAGAATCACAAATTTCTTCATTACTTCTTTGAACCTGATTTCAATTAATAAGGGGCCAACCCCACCCCTCACTGAACATACTTTGGTGCCAATGTGTCAGGAGCTATGCTGAAGCAGCCACTTTCGATTTAAAATCTCTATGCAACCCTTTCTTTCGCTGGGCGTGCAGGGTTAATATCAATCTTTATTTGCCACTGTGAAATAAAGGATTGTAGATCAAAGCAGATTTATGACATCAAGGAGCAGTTAATTCCAATGTGCTTTTCTCATAGAGACAGAAGGGATTAATAACACTGTCAGAATGCGGTAAATAAAATGGCAAAAAAATGCTCCTGGTATCAAGCTATAGGTTTCGATGTGCTCTAATCCTGAATCAGACTGCAAAACACACTATCCATTTTCTTAATGAGAAATGTTTGTTGTAAACAGACAAGAGAATGTGCAGCATTTGGAGAGGCTCTTCATCTATACCAGTCACTAAGATCTCAGTATTACACTGTGTTTAACATTGGTATGAGATAGCTTCTGCTTCACCATGTTAACCCTGTAGAAATATGGTGATAAGTTGTGACACGATTATCAAATGTAATAGACGCTTCTGGGGAGTCTTATTCTGCATCATGTGAGTTAAGGCCTGACTTCAGGATAAGCTGAATCAATGTTACAGAACTTTGGAATTAGTGTTTAGCGAAAATCCGTTTTCAAAAAAGCTCACCATTATAGTGTAAATCAACACTTTGGCTAGATCGTTCTCTCAGAAGCTCATGGAACTGTTCTAAATTTTCTTTGTCAACTCGGTGTTTCATTTGTAAAGAGCCTGTGCTGGGTAGAAAGCAACTTAAGGACAGAGTCAAATTTATTGCAACTGCAGGTTCATTGCAGTTATTCCAGAGTGAAGTTTGGATCTTCATTTCTACAACTTTATGTGAAAAAGGTTTTGTAGCAAACAATAAAGACATAAGTAGATATCAAGTTATCTAATGTGAAAGCATATGACAGATGATAATAATTGGCAGGTTTGTTTTCTGAACAAGATGGATACTTTATATCTAAGGCTATCCTTTTATTGGTCTTTCTTTCTCGAAATTTACTTTGTAAAATAGAAACATATATGCTGATTGAGTAGTTCCATTACAGACAGAAATTAGAGCCCTCAAGTAGTGTTAAAGGGATGGATAAGAATAGACTTGGTTCCGTTTTAGAAGCTAGACACCACAATTCCGTTCTAGACTATCTTAGGGTTTCCAAAGAATGACAAGTATGATTCACGTATAAATACAAGACATTGCACAATTCTTGGTATAAGAGCTTCCAACACTAAGGCAGTCATCATGACAGACTTACTCCAGAAGAATCAAGTCACCACTGTCTTATCAGATCATAGGGCTGCTTTATCATTTGAGAAAGACAATTGATGCTGATCTAACCTGAGGGTCACATATCTCAGGAGAGGGAAGAGCTTGAGGAGCACAGTCCTTCGTGCTAACCTCACCAGTGGCGGGAATTGAATTGGGAACTGTTGACATCACACTGTTTTGCACATTAACCATCCAGCTAAACTGATCCCCTCCAGCAGAACAGCTGCGACTAGAAGAATGCAGAACTATGCAAAGGACATTGTAAAGATGCATTGAATAACAATCAGTTTGCAACAAAATGTTTACTCACTGTAGAGAGGCGAGAGATGGTGCTCCAACCAGCTGGCCGGCCTCTGCCAGTTCAATGGCGTGCTTCTTCTCCAGTTTCTGGTATAAAACAACAATGCTGGATTTGGACAAATGTTGCTCTCTGATGAAAACCTTGTTGAGATATTTATTGTTGAAGTTCTCAAACCTGTAAGAAATTCATAGAAGGATTTACTAGGATTTCTCAAAAAAAATTCCACTGCAGCTCTGCTTTGGATGACTACAGTTTAACCAATTGAAACATTCTCCCCAATCTTTCAGGATTACTGCATTCAGTTACATTTCCAAGCTTGCTCCCACTGATTGTCATGAATAGTGGAAATCTAATTTGAGCAGAAAAGGAAAGGAGAGAGAAAAATGGGCTTGTTAAGAATCATGATAAAGCTGCTAACAAGAATATATTTCTAGCTGGACGAAATTTGATGAAATAATAAAGATCTGAAGTAATTCAAAAATCTGAAGTAAAGGATCTGGAGGGCAGTTGAGATTTTTTTTGTGAATGTGTTGTCGCTTGCTGGTGGAAAGGGTTTCAATATTACAGTAGATTTTAACATCAACTGGAAAAGGAAACATCTGCAGAGCTACGAGAATAGAACAGTGTGAGTGAACTGAATTGGATAATTCCTAAAAAGGGTCAGGATGGGTATAGCAGGCTGAATGGTCACCTTCTATGCTGCATGATTCCATGGTTCTAGATTGAAATCAATGAAGCTGAAACAATCTGAAACTACAACAGGAACTGTAGTTCTGTAGCAGTCAGTTAAAGCTGAAGTCCACCTCACTGCAATATGTTGGTGTGGGCACAACGGCCAAGTAGTTTCCTTTGTTTAGTGTTCTGTGAGACAGTGCAGCTGATGGTGATGGGGAGAACAGGAAGCAATATGTGTGACGTCCCATGTCATGTTACATTTTAGAAGGGAGCATTGAGTGTACTGCAGACTGTTGGCAAGCAAAATTCATTGTGGGATACCAGGCATACTGAATATGACAGTCAATGGGCAAACACTTGCACTAGTGGATTTTTTTTTGCATTGTCCTACGAAAGAGGATTTGATGAAATAATCAGTCACCGAAACATAGTTGTAAGCATCACCACGGGGCGTATCAGTCACAGTCTTGTATCATAGCTCAGAAGGGATTCCTGAGAGCGTGTTGCAGGTTGGTCTCTGATAGTGCGTAGATAATTGTATTGACTCCCAAGGAATGTAGGAACATCTCTTTGAGTGTCTCACATTGAAGTTCACGTGCAGTAGCTTCTAGATTGGTTCTCCCAGAAATGGCAATGAGGAAAATTAAAGGCATGGTCAGAGTGTATATCACCAGCCATAACCTCACTCATTGACAGCTTTGCATACCTTGCAACAATCACCGGCAACATTTGATGCCAAAATCAGCATCAGGATTGCCATGGCAGCAGCTGTCATTTTGAAGTTAAGAAACTGAGTGTGAATCAACAGCAAATCATTTGAAAACACAAAGCTTATGATCTCAGCACCTGTCTTTATAATGGTGAAGCACGGTCAACTTGCGCAAGTCAACGCTTCGGAAATCTGAAGCATAAGAGGGACTTGGGAGTCCTAGTTCAGGATTTTCTTAAAGTTAACATGCAGGTTCATTGGCAATTAGAAAAGTAAATGCAATGTTAGCATTCATTTCAAGAGGGCTGGAATACAAGAGCAGAGATGTACTGTTGATGCTGTATAAAGCTCTGGTGAGATCCCATTTGGAATCTTGTGAGCAGTTCTGAACCCTGTATTTAAGGGAGGACATGTTGGCATTGGATGAAGTGCTTGTCATGTGAGTTGCAGTTGAGAACTCTGGGTTTATACTTGATAGAGTTTAGAAGGATGAGGGGAATCTCACTGAAACTTGCAGAACACTGTCAGGCCTGGATAGAATGGACGTGGAGAAGCTGTTTCCACTGGTAGGAGAGTTTAGGACCTGAGGAACCAGCCCCAGAGGGAAGGGATGGCCTGTGAGAACTGAGATGAGGAGGAATTTCTTCAGTCAGAGGGCAGTGAATCTGTGGAACTCATGGCTGCAGAAGACTGTGGAGACCAAGTCATTGAATGTATTTAAGATGGATATAAATAGTTCCAAAATTAGTAAGTAGATTAAGGGTTATGGGGAGAAGGCAGGAAAACAGGAGAACAGGGTTAAGAAACATATCAGCCATGATCGAATGGTGAGCAGACTGAATGGGCCAAATAGCTTAATTCTGTTCCTACATCTTATGGTCTTATCATGTGAGAACAGCAGAGGAACAGTAGCTGAACAGCTTTGACCTCTGTTGTCCCACAGAAATATTGGACATCTTCTGGGAAGATGGAGTACTGAATATAGAAGGCTACTTGCACACAGGGATTCCCAGTCTGGTTGCCATCTTAAATTGGCTATAACTGTAATGGCTGGACCACGTTCACCAACTGGGTAACTGCCACATCTGAAAAGATGTGTTCTATAATGAGGCCAATGGGGTGCCCTTGTCCTCAATACAATGATGTCCAAAGGTGAGATCTCAACTTGGCATGAAGTGGGCATGGTGCATCGAACAGCCTCATTGCTCAGTGGAATACCTGGAGTCAAAGAACCATTATAGTTGTGGGACAAGCAGAGGCCAGAGGAAACTATCAAATGGCAGAAAGGGCAGTTTGCGGGAAGGTTAAAATTTAGTCAACCTTGAGCAATGCTGCTCAGATTTGTCGGCTGCAAAAGGACCTGTCATTCCTATGTTGGCCTCTATAGCCAGAACAGATGGTATTCAAATCAGAAGTGACACATACCTCAGGCTCTGCCTGTGTCCCTGGATGCATAGGTGCCATCATTATTTCATTTGTACAGCATCTTTGCTTGTTGTATACTTAGAATCTTGTTCAACAGGAAAAAGAAAATCTACATATTTCTCCAGAAAGAAAGCATTTTGTACATTCGGTTTCCTGACTTTAATTCCTCATGAGTGTATATTTTCATTCTCTGGCATGCCTTGGTATTTGCACTGCTGATGAGATTAGTGTTTGATCGCTGCAGAACAACACTTCGCAATCTGCAATGCTAATTGTCATTCCAGAACACACATCAAGTGGCACGTTAGGTTTGACCAGGAACCATGAACTCATAAGATAGACAGATTATCTTGTGAGAGACAGTAACTTTGATGTTCTTTCCCTATATTAGTGACCATTGCAACTCATTCACACAAAATCTTTGTAAGTTACATAACCAGTAAACTCACACAAGGATTGCTCTAACAGCATGTTATTTTCCAACTTCTTTTTTAATTCATTCACAGTATGTGGGTATATTACCCGTTCCTAAGAGTCAGCCAAATCGATATGTGTTTGGAGTTTTAAAAAAATGGCAGTTTCTTCCCATAAAGGATCATATGGGACCATTCGCCAACTAGACGGGCTTTTCAGACATTTGACAACAGTTTGATGGTCAACACTAAACTTTTAATTCTATTATTTTAAAAATTGAATTCAATGTCCACCATCTACCGTGGCAGGATTCCAACCCAGGTTCCCAAAACAATTAGATTCAACAAAGTGTGGAGCTGGATGAACACAACAGGCCAAGCAGCATCTCAGGAGCACAAAAGCTGGTGTTTTGAAGGGTCTAGGCCCGAAACGTCAGCTTTTGTGCTCCTAAGATGCTGCTTGGCCTGCGGTGTTCATCCAGCTTTACACATTGTTATCTCGGATTCTCCAGCATCTGCAGTTCCCATTATCCCTCCCCAAAACAATTACCTGGGTTTCGGGATTAATAGTCAAGCCACAATATCTCCAGGCCATCAGTTCCACAATTCTTCATTGTTTAGACAGTAATGGAAAAGACTGGAATCTAACATTCGTACAAGTCCTTATAATGTCTCTCAAAAATACTTCAAACTGTTTTATAAGATTTAGGTGTAGTGCAACTTGCAGCAAGGATAAATGCAGTAGCCCCCATAAGACCAAAAAACAAAGCAGCAGAAATTAGGCCACTCGGCCCATCAAGTCTGCTCCGGCATTCAATCATGGCTGCTAAGTTCCTTAACCCCATTCTCCTTTCTCCCTGTAGCCCTTGACCCCTTGACAATCAAGATCCTATCTATCTCAGTCTTAAGTGTACTCAATGAGCTGGTCCCCATAGTGAATTCTATCTGTCTGGCTGAAGAAGTTTCTCTTTATCTCCATTCTAAAAGGTCTTCCCTTTACTCTAAGGCTGTGCCCTCGGGTCCTAGGCTCTCCTACCAATGGAAACATCTCCCCAACATCCACTTTGTCCAGGCCATTCAGTAGTCTGAAAGTTTCAATTAGATCCCCCCTCATCCTTCTAAACTCCAATGAGTATAGTCCCAGAGTCCTCAAACGTTCCTTGTATGTTAAGGTTTCCATTCCTGGGACCATTTTTGTGAACCTCCTCCGAACCCACTGCAGGGCCAGTAATCCTTCCTGAGATATGGGGCCCAAAATTGCACACAATTCTCCAAATGTGGCCAGACCAGAGCCTTATAAAACCTCAGTAGTATATCCCTGCTTTTATCGCAGACAGTTTGGGTTAACAAATATTAAAGAAATGCAAAATCAAACAGTTCATGGTTTGGTGGTAATTTGTGATGGTAAAACTTACAAATCAGAGAGAAAGTTCCGAATCATGGAATTGCTAAAGCTATAGGACAGATGAAGAGCATTGTGCTTGGAATCTGGAGAAATCTATCTAAAATTGTTATTTCCCAAAAATTTTCATATCCTTCCCTTGCAGTCCTGTTCATAGTCTCTGCTTCACTTGTGACATGACTATTCTATAAATACTGCCATCTGAACCATTAGAACATCTTAACTGAAGGATAGCTGTCTACTAATGCCTCTTTGCTGTTCATCGTTTTTATTGGAACTTGGCTTAACAAGCAGGCACTTTTCCAATGTACTGAATCCTGCATCTTTCAGTCCCAGTGGTGTTGGGCAGAGTTTTAACCATGGACTGGCTCACAGCACAGGATGGCTGGCAGTGGGTCAAGAATCTAGAAGATGGTGATTTGGTTTCTCCCACGTTTGTTTCTCTGCCACAACATTTCAATCCCACTTTTGAGCTTTCCCCAACAACTGAAGAAGGCGGGTGTGATTGTGACTTGCAAATGGCTGTTTAGCTGTCATGACTGAAACAAACCCTGCAAGGGTCTAATGGATCCATTCTACAACTGTCAGCACAGAGACAACAGCAGTGCTGATGGGGACTGAAGGTGGAAAATCTGTCCTGTCACGCGCATTGTCCAGCCTTCCACCCAAGCTCCACCCGAAGTCCTATCTTGGGGAGTTCATGCTGTGGACTGTCAGTCGCAGGAGGGAGATAATGGCTCAGGCAGAAGAAGCTGTGAATGAGGTAAGTAGCAAGAGTGTGGCGTCTTCCTCATGAGTATCATGAAAAAGTGGTTCGATGGTCTCTGCAGGGTAGGAAAGGTGAGCCGTATGAAACAAAAGCAGGAAATTGCCTGAGAAAGCTCGGCAGGTCTGGTAGCGTGGAGAGAAAGCAGAGTTAATGTTTCAGGTCCAGCGGCCTTCCCTTGGAACAGATCAGTTGTATGTTGTATTCACTTTGACTCTCCCACCTTACTCCTTGACAACACTCCATGGGGCAACACTCCTTGCAGTTCTACTTAGTCCTCCCTATTGAGGCACCTCATCATGCCTTCAGGGCGGCACAGTGGCTCAGTGGTTAGCTCTGTAGCCTCACAGCGCCAGGGGCCCAGGTTCAACTTCAGCTTCGGGCACCTGTCTGTGCGGAGTTTGCACATTCTCCCCTTGTCTGCGTGGGTTTCTTCTGGGTGCTCTGGTTTCCTCCCATAGTCCAAAGATGTGCAGGCTAGGTAGATTGGCCATGCTAAATTGCCCATAGTGTTCAGGGGTGTGCAGGCTTTCAGGGGATGGGTCTGGGTGGGATGCTCCAAGGGGCGGTGTGGACTTGTTGGGACGAAGGGCTTGTTTCTACACTGTAGGGAATCTGATCTAATCTGAAAAGCCAACACTCACAGTTTCCTTCACCTTATTGCTAATTCCCATGCATGCCGTCCCCAATGGTTGCCATTCTCTCAACCATTCTATTTCACACATGCTGTGCAGCTTGCAAGACTCTATGGAGATGTGTAGAATCAAGAATGACTGTCCAGTCATCTCCAACCTGACCAACATAGAGGTAAATATAAAGAGGGTGGAGCAGAGTTCATGCCATCAGAGATACAGATTAGGGGGTCTCTCACATACCCAATGACATGATGTCAAGGTTCTGGTGTTGGACTGGGGTGGACAAGATCAGAAATAACACAACTCTAGGTCATAGTCCAACAGGTTTATTTGAAATCACAAGCTATTAAAGAAGGAGTAAGAGTCTGAAAGCTTGCATTTTCAAATAAACCTGTTGGGCTATAACCTGGTGGCATGTAATACCTGATGGCAGACTTGGAAATAAATCTGCCAAATGACTCACTAACACACTGATGTTGAATGGTCACAGGCAGCTGAAGTGTGATCACTTGTTACATTAATGACTTTGAACCCCTTCACAGTGTTAGTTCCACTTCATGTCTTCTATTTCTGACAGGGCGATCAGAGTCTAGTCTGGGAGGCACCCTCACAGGAGGGCAGTCGCACTGAGGAAGAACCATCACATGATCCACGCACTTCCTCCAGTAACTCAGCCTTTGTTGGGGCCTCAAAGACAAGCAGCCAGATTGGAATGTGGTCCACTGTAAGTGAGCAATGGTGGGAGGTGGGTACTGAAACCACGGTGAAGAGTCCCCTGTCAGAGAGTGCACAACACAACAAGCTTTGCTCAAAATGCTCATTCTTGTTTTTTGGGGATAGGAGATAGCAACAACAATACTTGAGCATCAGCAGAAAACTTACGTGGTTCCGTCAGCGTCTCTGGGGGCCTTACCCGTTCTAAGAGCTCGATTGGTGGAATCCAACTCGAACAGAGTGCCATGAGGTTTTAGGCCTTTTCCATGAAGCATCGATTGTGGCCGGCAACTGAATGAATGCACCACCCGCCCCCTCTACCCATGACCTACACAGCCAGTCTGCCAGCTTTTAACAGGTTCAGGAATGCCTTGTTTTGTTCACTGTCACATTGAAATGCAGCAGGATTCTCTCCAGCTCTTGATGAGCCGTTAAGACGTATAGTTGGGCTTTGAGAAGAAAGATGGACAATGGGCTTCTGCACTTGGGAACTCTGCACAAGCTGACAGCTCCACTGACCTCAGTTCAGTGACTGTGTATCAGCCCCTCCACACAATGCAACTGGGGTAGGATCCCCACTGGACCCCAAATTTAACAATAAGCACTGAAACGGTCAGAACAAGTGACTGAGTTGCTGTATCGATAGTTTTGCTGAAGATACAGGTGTAACACCACCTGGGAGTACAGAAAGAAAAATAATATATTGCCTCTCAAGGGAGGTCAAAGATCTCAAAGTTTTAACTCTACGTCAATGTTTATCTTTGTGCTTCAGTGTGAACTTTATTCCAAGTCTCTAATATCCAATTATTTATCCAGTCATCTAGCACTGTTACCCATGCTGCTCAGTGGGTATCAGAGACTGACTGCTCTCCCATGAATCTGCGCATCATCTCTCCTCAGGCTGGCTGAACTGTGCCTGAATAGATTTGTCACAGTTACCTCTGGCAGGCAAATAAGAGACTGCAGTGATATTAGCTAGATCAGGATTTCCCCTACCTCCTGTTGCTCCTCTGTTCCTTTACCTCTGAGGATGCAGTTATCCCCAGCTCCTTCTTTCTGCAGTTCTGATCCTCTCCGCAACACTGCTTTGTGCCAAAACACAATGGAGCATGACTGTCCTGGACACTAGAGGGCACTCTGAGATCTGTCAAGGAGCAGGAATCTTACATTCAGCAACTCCAATGATTCCTAAACACTGAAATAACTGCGGATGCTAGAAATCTGGGATAAAAACACAAATTGCTGGAAAAGCTCAGCATCTGTGGGGTCTGAGGAAGGGATCACTGGAGGTGAAATGTAAGCCCAATGATTTCTGCTGCTCTGTTTCTGCAGTGTTTCTCACAGCTCTGGCAGTAGCCATGTCCCTTATGACTCTCCTTGGAATACAACTATTTATGGATCCCTGACTCAGATAGAAGGAAGAAATGACAGCAACTTCCTTCCCAGGTAATCACCTCATGGTTACCTACAACTGATAAGAAATCATTTGATTGTTTAAAAACTCCAGCTTGGTCTGAAGGCAAATATTTGCAGCATACCTTCAATCAGTGACTGCCCAAGATCATTCTGGCATTTGTTCACAGAACGTGTGCATCATTGGTGAGACTTACATTTATTTCATCCCAAATTTACCTTCAGATGGTGACAGTGAGCTGCCTTTTTGAACTGTCCAGTCCGTGAGGTGTAGATGCACCCACAATGTGGTAAAGAAAGGACAGCGAATAAATGGTGATACAGTTTAAAGTCAGGATGGTACATGTCTTGGAGGGGACCTTGCAGGTGATGGTCTTCCCATATATCTACCATCCTCACTTTCTTAGTGGTGGAGTCCATGGGTTTGATACATATTGTTGAAGACTCTTCAGTGAGAATCCGCAGTGCAGCTTGTAGATAGTGCACATTACAGTGTAGGAGTCAGTGAATCTTTAATGTAGTAAATAGGATGTCAGTCAACAGTTTTGTCCAGAATACTGTCAAGCCTCTTCTGTATTCTGTGAGCTGTGCTCATCCAGACAGATGGGCAGTATTTTTCAATCACACTCCTGACCTTGAGATAATGTTCAGGCTTTGAGGAATTAGGAAGTGAATTACTCATCACAGAGCTCCTAGACTCCAACCTGCTCTTGTTGCCACAGTATTTACATGGCTAAGCTAGTTACCGATCCCAGCAAATTGATGGTGGGAAATTCAGCAATGGTAAGGGAGAGTGGTTCAATTCTCTTTATTTTTGGAGATCATCACTGCCTGGTGCATATATGGTGCGAATGTTACTTGTCACTTAAAAGCCCAAGCTTACTTGTCCAAGTTTTTTTCCATTTGAAGACCCAGTCTGCATTAGTATGCAAAGAGTTGTAAATGATGCTGAAAATTATGCAGTCATTACCATGTGAGTATCACCAGGTTCAGGTGGAGTACTGTGTTCACTTGTGTTACCCTATGGAGATACTTGCGACTGGAGAGAAACCTGCTGGTATTGCTTCTGCTGGTCTTGCTCCTGTTCCTGCTGGTGTTCCTCCTACTCCTGCTGGTATTGCTCCTGCTCCTGTTATTCTTGCTCAGGTTCCTGCTGGTCTTGGTCCTGCTGGCACTGCTTGCACTGCTCCTGCTGGTCTTGCTGCTGACAGCATTGTTCCTGTTTCTGCTGGTATTGCTCCTGGTCCCGCTGGTGTTACTTCAGCACCAACTGGTATTGTTTGTGCTGTTGTTGCTCTTGATCATGTTCCTGCTGGTGTTACACCTTCTTCTGCTGGTGTTTCATCTTTTCCAGCCAGTGTCATGTCTGTTCCTGCTGCTTTTCCCTCTGCTTGTGTTGCTCCTGCTCCTACTGGTGTTGCTCCTGCTCCTGCTGGTTTTTCCCATGCTTGTGTTGCTCCTTCTCCTACTGGTGTTGTTCCTGCTCCTGCTGGTTTTGCCCCTGCTTGAGTTGCTCCTGCTCCTCCTGCTGCTGTTCCTGGGACAGCTATTTTTCCTCATCTCTGGTCTATGAGCTGTCCCAATGCAGCTTGGAAGGCTGACACCACAGAGGGTCACATCAGAGTCAATCCAGTCCAAGGTGGCACAAATGACACCCAGTATCACTTCTAAAGGAGTGAAAACACACACTCATGAGGTGCCCTGTTAGCAAAACCATTTCACTGATGTAGCTCCTTGTTTCAATTTCATAGTCCCTTCAATTCCTGCTAAACTGCCTTTCTTGACCCTGGTGAGTTTCAAACCACCCAAGTATCTCTAGGGCTGATACTGAGCCCGATGTCAACTGATGCTTAGCACATGCATCAGAGATCAAAATAAATGTTCTTTTGCAAGACCTACTTATTTTCATTTGTGGGGTTATCAATTGACTTTTAGGATTACATTTTCATTCACAACACCTGACTTACTCAGTGATACCATCATGTGAATGATATCATATTTTGTACTTCTTTGATATATGGAATATTTGGACTCAAACTGAAGCAAAATTAGAATAAATATCCTCCAATAATTTTCAACTATCCATTAAACTTAAAGCCGCAACACACAAATAAAGCAATAATTTCCTGGACACCACATAGTTGGAACAAGGCAACATATATGTCACTGTCCAAAATACATACTTACTTATGTACACTTATAATATGAAAATCCATCACCTTAAAACGCTTCTACAGACTACGGAGGTCACATCCATTGCATTTCCAGGGCACTTCCACAAGGCTTGAATGTTTCAACCAGGCAATAACAACATGGTTTACTGAATTGTGGATTTCAATCCCAAATTAAAATTTAACAATTGGACAGTGTTTATTACAGTAGGATCTGCTACATGTTTTCCAATTACAGAAGCCATTATGCAGCCTCGAGCTAGAGATTCCACATTCATTTACAATGAATTCATTATCTTGATGACTTAACATTTTATTGAATCTGAATTAATTGAGTGGTCCATTGTTGACAAGTTCAAAGTGATCTTTCCTCCCTCCACCGCCAATCCTTTTCAATCTACCAGCAGCAAACTTGGGAGAGAACCAATCTCTAACTAGAGAAGGGGTTCCTTGACATCCTTCCATTTTAGTTACAGGGACACTTTGTACAATGCTTGTCCCCATGCGTGAATTTTCCTGGGAGATTTGGACCTTTTGGGGTCGGATCTATCTGCTGCCACTGTGTATTTTGAGAGTTGATCTGCACATGAAAGCAACTGCTTAACTGAATTGGACAGACACTGCCACTAAAATAACACCACAAATATTACACAATGTGTTTTGTCCTACACTTGTCAACCAAAATTTTAAAGTTTATGCATACACTGATAATCGATCTTAAAAATAATTCTTGAGGATATCCTTAGAGAGGTGGCAGGGCAGTAGTTCAACTGAATAACTGTAAATGTTCAATTGCTTCTTATATGTCTGAATGATACATATAGGTGTACACACACACACAAATATATATATTAATATAATATATGGCATATATTGCATATAATAGCATATATTGTGTACTCTGAGACTAATATCAAGGGTTGTGAAGTGGTTATGAAATTAAGTTGCTAAACTAGAGGCTATGAGTTCATATCCTAGCATGAGATGCTTTGAAGTCAAAATCTGGTACTTTGTAGACTGGCCTTAAGAAAACAAAAACATGCAAGTTACGCTTGGCTTTAAATTCAACTTGCTCAATCAGATCCTTCATCTAGTCTGTGAGTGAGTCTGGTCCCCATTGCAATGTTGTTGATTCCTAATGTCTTCAGTGGACATTGGAAAAAGTGACCGTACTCTGTGTGGTGATTACATATTGTCCCATTTACAGTCTCGTACCTAGATGGTGAGACCCAGGGTATCTTTCTGCTAGCTGTAGCCAATCGGACAGCCAGTAGTTCAGATGTGCCATAGCTAGTGGTGCTTCTGTAAGTTGAGATCATGGTCATGCACCTTCAAAGTTAGGCACGTTGCATGTGGGATCAATGGGGTCAGTCAAGCAACTCCCAGTAATGGGAAGATGGGGGATAAAGGGGCTGTACTGAAGACAGGTGACTCTGTTACCACAGGGGTTGCCATTACCACCAGGCAACTGGCCTATAAATGATAAAGGTACAACTCAAAGACCATTGATGCTCAGCAGGTGATCTACACAAGCCCAGACTCCACCTGCTCATCAAATGTCAGTGTGGCAGGAAGAGTGGCTCCATTGGGCTCAAATTGGGCCAGCTGATGCCTTTTCCTCTTGCTGTCAACACAGCATGAAGGCAGGAAGTTTTCATATAATCCTTGTCTTCCTGCACCATTTTGCCAGTCTTCCAACACACACACACACACCATCCACATGCACATATGCATACCCAAACACACAAATGAACACATACGATATTTTATTAAATATACATGCACACTAATTCAATCAGAGAAACATACACTTCATCCATACACATACACATATACAAACACATGCACGAATAAGTATTTCACTCATAGACACACACAAACGCATTCACACACAACAACACATACACACGAATATATATTTCATACGCAGACACACACATGAATATATATTTCACACATGAATACACACACAGACACATCAAACCGACCCCAAATATATATTTCAAACATAAATACAGACATAGCAACACCTACACAAGGACACACACAAGGACACATATCCAGATGTACATATACTTCACCCACATATACATATTGATTGAGGAGTCATATACCTGTCTTTCCAATAATATTGGCCCCAATGTCCACAGATGTCTTCGATTCCAGCCAACAAATGATCCAAGAACTGCAGAAACACATTTTACAAAATCATTTTTGTTAAATATTTGCCATAACTATCTTCTATCTCATGCCATGAGGAATCTGACATACCCATGCCAGTATTTTGAGAAAAGGAATTCAGCAACTGTATTGTGCTGAAATGATACAGAATTGGGTTTAGATACATTCATTTGGATACATCAGGTAGCATTACCCAACCTTATTTGTAGGTATATCTGGAGCAGCTAGGAGGCTCGACACCAGCTTGCTGTTGCTGATTACCACTTTGAGTGTTGACAGTGACCACTGAATCCAGGCAGGTCTATTGCTGTTGGACAGTGAGGATAGACTAGTACCTTAGGTTTTACTGTCCATCATTTCTATAGCGGCAACGCTGGACACAAAGAATGTTGCTGTGTTTGCTAGACACCACCAACACTGTAATGTAGGAGTTTTAACATTTCAAAACAGGTTATTTTGATGACTCATTAACACATGTGAAACTTGTACCTTCTCTTCAGCTGGTCCCAGTCATTCATGCAGGTTAATACTGGAGAAACAAGAATGTGCCATGACAATTACATAGTGTGTGGTGATTACATATTGTCCCATTTATAGTCTCGTAACTAGATGTGTGAGTAATCTTGTACTTTTATAAATGAATCTGTGTGCATGAGAAAGCATGTGCACACATGTGTATGAGCATATGTACCCACAACTGTGTGAAGTCAGAGGGCTAGGGAGATAGAAGTAGGATATTATGCATTATAAATGTTTACTTTATTCAAGATTTTGCTATTCCTGCCTCATAAGCAAGCAAAAGGCAGCAAGGTTAGAGAAACAGAGGAGAAGGACTGATGAGTCAGTCACGCTTGTTTGCTTATTTCAAATAGAGCATGAGACATAACAACATAAAATTACCGTGTCAATGACATCCTTTGTTACCTTATTTAATTAAATGACATTTATCCCCAAATTACACAAGGGAGATTTTGTACTAAGACTTTTGCCTGGGTTGTTGTGAGATATGAGGGAGTGCTGCCTTTCAGTGGCCTGGCTCTCTGATTCCTGGTGTGTGCCAGTCAGCAGCAAAGACAGACAGGCTCAAGCCTAGAGGTTCCGACCTCCTGAACACCAGGCTGGCAATCTGCAGGTTACCAAATGGGCACCCCGAAGTAGCCTGCCAAGGCAAGATGTTGTGAAACTTGAAAGGGCGCAAAAAGGATTTACAAGGATGTTGCCAGGGCCAGAGGTTTTAAGATATGGGGAAAGACTGAATAGACTGGGGTTATTTTCCCTCGAGAGTGGGGGGCTGAGGGGTGACCTGACAGAGGTTTATAAAATCATGACAGGCACAAATATGGTGAATAGCCAAAGTGTTTTTGCCAGGGTAGGAGAGTCCAAAACTAGAGGTCGTATGTTTAAGGTAAGAGGGAAAAGTATTAAAAGGGATCTAAGGGGTAACTTTTCACAAAAAGGGTGATGTGTGTGTGGAATAAAATGCCAGAGGAGGTGGTGGAGGCTGGTATAATTACAACATTTAAAAGGCATCTGGACGGGTACATACGAAGGCTTTAAAATGATATGGGCCAAATGGGACTAGATTAATTTAGGATATCTGGTCGGCATGGATGAGTGGACCAAAGGTTCTGCTTCCATTCTGTACAGCTCTATGACGCTTTGTGACTGCACCGACCACCAACAGACATGTGCAGGAAGGACGGGAGCATGCTGAGAGGTGCGTGTGTGTGATGGTAAGCAATTGCAAAGTTGATGGAGAGGGAGCAGGTTCAAGGGCAGCAGTGATCTAGGTTAATTTTGCAGGACCAAGCAGTCTGCTCCTACCTGTCTGGGCCTCAGAACAATCACAGTAAAATTTACCTTTACTGGTCTGTCTAGGTATCTGTCACCCATGGGACTGCTCAGTGCTGAACTAAAATCACAATTGGGCTCCTAGACACCAAGTTGTATTTCTAAAGGTAGAAGAAAGAAGGGTGGGCATTCTGAGCACCTGGCAGTAGGCTCTTGCCAAAGTTAGAGTTGTGGTAAGGGTGCTTTCCATAGTCACAGGTTGTCACTATCCCATTAGTGCCAGGTTAAGGCAACGGTATCCTACAAGTGTGTAGCAATTTATGCCTCATTTGAATGTTTGAGATCGAATGAGTTAAGCCCCCTGCTTCAAAGAACCTAGTGACCTAATTATCAGTGAACAAGCAAATGAAACGTACATGAAATCTGTTGAGATGACCCAGATGTTTCATTGTCAAATATAGATGTTGAGCAATTGACAATCCTTGTTGAACTAATATGGGGTGATATCACATGAATCCATACCAGGAAGCATGCACAGGACTTTACGAATTATATAATAGCCTTCTCAACTGCAAACAAAGGACTGAAATAAAGTCAAAATGCACTGAAATGCAATCTGCTAAAATGAAATGAAGTTAGAACTCACAACAGTGGGAAGAAATACCACAGGTTTGATGTTATGCTAACACATGCAGACATTGTAATTACCACTTACCCGAATATGAATCTGTTCACTTACAGTCGGAGGTGCTTGACTTGTTCGTTTCACTTCCAATAACTCTACAAGTGGTTTAATTGTCATTCCCTGTGACAATGAAGAGAACAGATAAAATTAAAGCAAAATAAAGCAGAAGTAAAGCTGCAGTAAGAACAATAAAAGGCGGTCACACTGTAGATTAGGCAGCGTCTGTGGAGAGAATATTTTAGGACTGTGAGCTTCATTAGAACTGAAGAAAGACAGAAATGTCAGATTTTTAAGCCAACAGAATGGATTAGGTGATGGGGACAGGAGGAACAAAAGAGGAGGTCTATGGTATGGTGGAGGATAGGAGAGTTAATTAATAAATGTTTACATGGTGCGGAATATAAATAGAGTGACTCTGGACACTGCAAACAAACAGATGTTGTGTTCAGATGAAGTACAAATGGCTACATTGAAGCCATCAGAATACAATATGAAGGAATAAAGAAAAAAGCAAGTCAACAAAAATAAAGCAAAAAGAAACATATACAGGACAGATGGAGGAAGAATAAACAATTTTAAAGTTGTTAAATTCACCAGAGTCCAGAAGGCTGTAGAATTCCCAGAAGAAAGGTAAACATTAACTGTTTTATAAGTGCCAGCACAATTCAGCCATCAATGTTGTGATAAAAGTGGACTTTTATCTGTGTTTAATTATTTAATTGCCTTGTGTATCCACATTAAAATAAGAACATTCAGGGTATATTTTAAGGCAAAAGCATTAGCCCAGTTTCAGCAGGTTCACTGCAGTGATCATCACAGGTGTAAATCAATAAGGCATGAACAATAAGAGATTAGAGATGGGCTCTTGTGCCACAGTGTTAATGCCCCTACCTCTGAGTCAAAAAACCTGGGTTCAAGTCCCATCTGCTCCAGAGTTTTGGACTGGTCCATATTCAAGAATTCAGCAGCCAATCTAAACGAATATGCCAGGACCATCACAAACTTCATTACTAAGAGTGTAGTTGACTGTATGCCGAAGAAGTTGATCAGAATGTTTCCCAACCTGAAACCATGGCAGAACTGGGAGAACCACTCCCTACTGAAGACCAGGTCTGGGCATTCAACTCGGGTGGCCCCAACCTATACAAGAAATCCAGGTATGATCTTCGCAAGGCCATCAGAGATGCCAAGAGGCAATACCAATCTATGCTTGAGAACCAGACCAAACACATAGACATGGCAAGGCTTACACAACTTAACTGGCTACAAAGCAAAGTCTAACAGAAATGCGGGCAATAATAAACCCTTCCCCAGTGAGCTCAATGCATTTGGTGCTCTGTTTGAGCAGGAGGGCAGTGAAACAATATTGCCTATCCACACACCCTTGGATGCACCTGTACCCACTGAACCCATTGCAGATATCAGATTGACCTTCCTGAGAATGAACCCAGGGAAACTGACTGGTACAGATGGAGTCCCTGGGCATGCACTCAGATCCTGTGCGGACCAGCTGGCAGGAGTATTCGTAGACATCTTCATTCTCTCCGTACTATGATCTGAAGTCCCCACCTGCTTCAAGAAGACCACCATCATCCAGTTGCTAAGAAAAATTGTGTAATGTGCGTCAATGACTACCGACTAGTGGCTCTGACCTCCATAATTATAAAACGCTTTGAGAGGTTAGTCACGGCTCACATTAACTCCAGCCTACCAACTTTCCTTGATCCTTTGCAATTCACCCACCGTCTCACCAGCTCCACAGTTGACACCATCTCCCTGGCCCTACACTCATCCCTGGAACATCTGGATAACAAGCATAGCTATGTCAGGCTCCTAATCATTGACTACAGCTGTGCCTTCAATCCCACAGTCTCCAAACTCCAAGACTTAGGTCTCAGGTCCGCACCACCACAACCGGGATAACTGGATCCTTGACTTCCTGAATCGGTGACAACACCTCCTCCATAATAATCCTCAACACCTACGTGCCTCAAGGCTGTGTTCTCTACTCCTTACTATACTGCTTATACACTCATGACTATTTGGCCAAATTCTGCCCCAACTCCATTTACAAGTTTGCTGACGACACCACGGTTATAGGTTGGATCTCAAACAATGACAAGACAGAATTACAGGAAAGTGATTGAGTGCTTACAGGCACAGTGTAAAGACAACACACTCTCTCTCTCAGTGTAAGCAAAATGAATGAGCTGGTCATGACTTCAGGCAGCAGAATGGAGGCCACGTCCCTGTCTATATTAATGGCACTGAGACGAAGATGGTCAAGAATGACGGGATCCTGCGAGCCATGATCACCAACAATCTGTCCTGATCCACCCATGTCAATGCATTGGCCAAGAAAGCACAGCAATATCTGTACTCAGGACGCTGAGGGAAATTCAGCATATCATCAAGGACTTATCAATTTTAAAAGATGCACCACAGAAAGCAACCGATATGGATGTATCACAAGTGGTATGGTAACTGTAAGAAATTACAGAGAGTCATGAACACAGCCCAGTCCTTCATACAAACCAGCCTTACATCCATAAACTCCCACTATACTACCCACTGCATTGGGAAAACATTCAAAATAATCAAAGACCTCCCCCACCCCATTTCCCCTCTTCTTCCCCCTCCTCCACTCTCTTCCGTTTGGCAGAAGATATAAAAGTTTGAATACACACACAAACAACTTCTTCCCCATTGTCATCAGATGTTTGAACGGGTCTCTTAAATGTTAATATTGACCTCACTCCCTGCACCATTTCTGTGATTGTAACACTGTATTCTTTGGATGTGAGTTTGCTCGCAGAGCTGGAAGGTTCGTTTTCAGGCGTTTCATCACCGTTCTAGGTAACATCAGCAGTGAGCCTCCAGTGAAGCGCTGATGTTATATCCCGCTTTCTATTTATATGTTTAGGTTTCCTTGGGTTGGTGATGTCATTTCCTGCGTTGGTGATGTCATTTCCTGTTCTTTTTCTCAGAGGGTGGTAGATGGGCTCCAAATCAATGTGTTTGTTGATGGAGTTCTGTTTGGAATGCCGTGCTTCTAGGAATTCTCGCGTGTGTCTCTGTTTGGCTTGCCTGAGGATGGATGTGTTGTCCCAATCAAAGTGGTGTCCTTCCTCATCTGTATGTAATGCAGATAGGTGGGAGAATCTGGACTTCACAAGCTTCAAAATCTCCCCACCCCCGACCTCATCCCAAGACCTGCCCAGCTCATCCCTGCCTCCTTGACCTGTCTTCTCTTCCACCTATTCACTCCTCTCGCCTCACTGACCACCACCCAGCCCCACTTCCTTCCTAACAGCCTCATCCCCACCTCCTTGACCTGTCCGTCTTCCCTCCACCCACCCACCCCTCCTTCCCAATTGACCAACCCCCACCTCAACTTTTTTTTTGTGTGTAGTAGGGTCTAGGCCCAAAACGTCAGCTTTCCTGCTCCTCTGATGCTGCTTGGCCTGCTGTGTTCATCCAGGTCTGCACCTTGTTATCCCCCATCCCAACTCCCTACCTACACTCACCTTTACTGGCTCCATCCCTGCCTCCTGGATATACCTGTCCTCTCTCCACCTATCTGCTCCTCTATCCACCTTCCATCATTGCCTCCCCCTCTCTCTATTTATTTCAGAGTCTCCTTCTCCTCCTCTATTTCTGAAGAAGGGTCCAGACCCAAAATTTCAGCTTTCCTGCTCCTTTAATGCTGCCTGGCCTGCTGTGTTCATCCAGCTCTACATCTTGTTAACACTTCTCACTGTATCTCAGTACATGTGACAACAAAAATCAAAGTGTCCCGAATGCCCTTCAGGGAAGGAGATCTCCATCCTCAGCTGGTCTGGCCTACATGTAACTCCAGACCCACAGCAATGTTTTAACTCTCAACTGCCCTCTGAATTGAGCCAGTCAGCCATTCAGTCCAAGGGCAGCTTAGGGTCAAGACAATAAATGCTGGCCAGCCAGCACCATCCATGTCCCATGAGGGAATTAACAAAAAAGGGTCAAATGTGGATGGCACGGTGGCTCAGTGGTTAGCACTGCAGCCTCACAGCACCAGGGACCTGGCTTCAATTCCAGCCTCAGGCGACTGGCTGTGTGGACTTTGCACATTCTCCCCGTGTCTGCGTGGGTTTCCTCAGGGTGCACCGGTTTTCTCCCACAGTCTAAAGATGTGCAGGTTAGGTGGGTTGGCCATGCTAAATTGTCCATAGTGTTCAGGGGTGTGTGGGTTATAGGGGGATGGGTCTAGGTGGGATGCTTCAAGGGGCGGTGTGGGCTTGTTGGGCCAAAGGGCCTGTTTCCACACTGTAGGAAATCTAATCTAATCTAACCTAATCTAATACAGACAAGGGTTATTTGATGTAACAATACAAAGGACTGCAGATGCTTGAGTTCTTAAACAAAACAGAAATTGCCAGAGAAACTCAAAGAAATGGCAGTGGGAAGAAAGCAGAATTAATACTTCAAGATACCTGCTTCCAAGAAGTCTGAGTTAAGTGAAGACATCATTCAGTAAATGTACATCCTTTGTCATTGCAAAAGCAAGCAGTACCTGTTTGGTGTCAAAAGCAAATGCACCTTCTTTGTTTGCTGTTCCTTCACCTTTCCTGTCGTGCTACTAAAATCCCTGTTAACAACTGTTTGAGTACTTTACAACATCTGCCTCTGTCACATCCAACAATGTCTGTTGTGATGGGCTTCAGTGAAGGAGTGGCACTCACTCCAGTTGAGTATGCACATTCTAATGTGCTCATGTATCTAAGGTTTCATGTGTGAGCATGTTTCAAAGAGCTGTGGAGTGAGTCAGCTATGGCCAATATCAGTTTGCGAAGCAGTTTACTCTGATCGTCGAATCATCAGTCAGCCATCAGCATCTATAATTTTGCATAAACTACTGAATAAGCATGTAATCCTTAAGGCAATATCAATCTAATGTCCAAAGTGACAAAGTCTGTTTTGACTGTAACTTTTCCTTCTAGGGCAATGCACTAAGAAGCTGAGCTAGACATTCATGAAGTATTGGACATCATCATCCTCAAGTGAGCGTGTGCTCCCTTGTTTATCACATAGGTGAGCCCTCTCTCCAATAGAAGTGTTCAGTTTTGAATGACGGCATAGCCGCACACAAAAAGAGGCTATATTTTGGAACATGAATAGGCAAGGGCCTATCACAAGGTTTACTGATTTTGACTTTGGTCTAAGTGATCTTTTCATACAAGTGCCAAGTTTTGGCTTCAGTTATGAATGTAAGGATTGAAGGAAGTCTAAAATCTGCTCATATTCAGCTGCTTCTCAAACATGAGCAATGCCTGGGTGCTAACATCAAGCCTCTTTGGAATGAGTGAACAGGCTACTTAAGTGCAGCAAAGCAGTCACTTCACCAGATCCTACGGCTAAAATGACAGCCGGCTAGAATATGCGATTACATAATAGCACATACATAGAAATGTGAAAGCGGACTTAAGATGAAATGTCACCTACAACACCTATGTGCCATCACAGTGCACTCTTCATTGCCCTCCCAAAATGTCAAGGTGCAGTTCTGGGGTCTGCAGATATGATGGATTGTTTGATTGTCTGTGCAATTGTTTCTTGCTTAATTTTCTGAAGATGTTGATCAATGTGACCTTCAGTCTGGTCTGGTGAATTCAGTCATTTTTTTTTCTAACTTAGTTTCTAGTCTCTGAACTTCCAACAGCTGATAATAGGCAGGTAACTTCCGAATCTTCATGGCCTGGCACCCTGCCTGTTCTGCAGTGGAGCCTATTGGCCTTGAAGATTTGGGCACAGCACCATTAGTGGCTTGAGGGCCCGAATGTGCTGGAAGTGTTCTGTCCAGGTACAGGCTCACCCTCCTCAACTGCATCTTCCACAGGGTCAGGATCACCAGCACAGTGCATGTGGTGGGTCCTGAAACCTCGAGAGTGTCCTGAGAAGAGACTCCTGAGGGGCCTGGGTATGGGCCTCCTATGTCTGGATGCTCACTGGCACCACCCTTTCACCTTGAAAGGAGGGGAATCCTGGACTAAAGTCAAGGATCCTTGTCCCCCTAACTCATTACCACTGATGCTGAGCATCAACGTTAAAGTAATGGAGAACAGGTCTGTATCCATATCGGGCATAGAGTGAGCATTCTGCTGAACGTACGCCTGTACAGCAGCCACTAATCTGCACAAGGAGAGAGTCAAATACATAGATAGAGCTAGCATGGGATATATGGCATTGATGGACTCCTCCACCATTCAATCTTATTTAACCAGTGCCTCACTACCACTTGTAAAATGGACTGTTAGTGCATAAAACCATGGAATCATTTTCTACTAATGCCGGTTCTCCTGCAGTGCCCTAGAGCCAGCGACTTGGAGCATTTCTTCCTTGCCCAACTGTGGAAACACACCAACAATGTGCTCACTAGGAAGTGTTCCTGAAGCTAATCAAGCAAGAGAGCACACTGAGGTGAAAGTTTCTGAGCTTGTGGAGGTGCAGGAGGAAACCTTGTTGCTGCTTCCCCTGAGCGATCTGTGGTATCTTCCTCAGAAGTGGAGCAGGAACTGATGGGGTGAAAGGCAGCTCTCATTGTGGAGGAAGCTGAGGAAGTGCTTGCATGAAGTGAGAAGTCCTTAGTAGCATAATATGTTAAGAATATGTCCACGGAGGAGCTGAATGTCTGCCACATGACGTTTGTTTTTCTGCCATATTGTGAAGCACCATTTCCTGCAGAGAGAAACAAAGGAGGGATTGATGGAAGAGCAGTTCAAGAGAATGCAGGAGCAGAAAAGGTGATGAGGTGTCCTGAGTGAGTGAGCAGCAAGTGCAGAGCAGAGCACTGGAAAGATTACTGGACTGGTGGATGAGAACCATTGACAGGGGAAATTGTGTACAAGTGAGAGTCGAAGATCAATGCCTTGGTGTAAGCAGTGCCCGTGTTAGCTTGAGTGTGAAGTAGTGCAGAGAAAATGGTAGCATTTACCCTTGCAGATCACAGAAGGCCTTTTTTGTTTGACGTTTCGAGCCATTTCTTTTCACACTGCAGCCTGGGTAGTTACCTGCTTTAAGGCTGGCAGTGCCTGGTGGCACAGCTTTTTTTGGTGGTCTGGAAGAAAAGTGATACAGCTTGTATCTGCCAACTTGTCCACCAGCCTCTCCAAATCCCTGTCAGTGAAACAGTGTGCCCTTTCTCAGTAACATCCTTGGTAATAACGATGCAGCAGCAGATTATGACAAAGATTTCCCGGCAAGGAGCATTTGAAGTGGTGCAAGCCAGAGTATTTGTACAACACGTGTTTTGATTGTGACTGACAGGGGATCCCAGCAGTGGAGAACACTTCAATCTCTATGCGTGCACAATTGAGCAAAAATGTTGATGATCCGCACTCAAATTGTGCCCGACGTTTCTCCAAATTTTCCAAGTTTCTCTTACTGAAGCATCTGGGTAGAGACTGCTGCATATCAAAAATAAAATCTGCAATGAGCCAATGTTACTATGCAATGTTTTAGAATGTAATTTGTTTTTTAAATTTTTAAAAAACTTATATTTAAATGAGATAACCTGTCTGATGTTGAATAATATAGCTGCAAATGGGGATAACGCAAAAGGTATTTTCAGTCAGAGTCCATTATCTGTGAATATCCCAATCTTTAAAATGACATGAAAACTGTATAAAGTGCCATTGATTGGCGATATTAATTTCCAATAACTGGTTTTGTAGTAAACCAGGAAAATTAAAATCTGTAAAAAGGTGCAAAAACGCTTAATTGTAACAGTACTATCAAACAGCAAAAACTCTCAATTTTGACCAGGATTGTGGCCAGCCAGGTTTGTCACGTTTATGGTTTGAAACCTGTACAAAAGACCTCAGGAATTCTCTTTGCGCTGAACATGATTTATGCATGAAATCCCTTGATCTTTTGGGCAGGCTGTGCAAGTTTGGGTTGATTACACTGGAAAAGCAACACCACCTCATAGAAATTCAAGGTCTGCACGGTTACATTATTTTCATGTTTGTTCTCACGCAAACACACAGCACAAGTAGAGAAACTTTCTAATGAGAGAGTTTAGATGTAAGTAATTTGAAATAATAAATGTGCTTTATGTAATTAAATGCTAGCTGTTTAATAAATTATGTTGTTTGGCCTATATTTGCACCATGATTTCACTCATCTAACTCAGTATTTAATAAACAAGGGAACTGTTAGGGGAATGGACTCATCTACACCTCTAGCATAATGTATTAGGGTTTGGCCTGATAATTCAAAAGAGTAGTCATGCATTGCATGTTTATTACGTGCAGTTACCACGTAACAAGCTACTGAAATTCACAACATTTACTGATTATAATTTTGCCTATTATCTTCCCATCCTAACTAGTGCCCTGAGAACTGCAAGCTCCCCTTGGTAAAATAGCATTCACTCTTCCTGTGTGAGTACAAAAATCTGAGACAAGTGTTATCTGCTTCTAATTCATGCACAAAACCCAATTCATTAGGAAATCCTTCCTGGGAGCTGTGTGCAAATGATTTTGCGGCAACATTGTAGGAATGCTGGAATTATATTTTTGACTGGAATGCAAAAATCACCACATACAACAACAGTATGCAGATGTCCAAATTCATTTTCTTTGATGGTATTTTACATAGAACTCAGACAGATATGCAAAGATACTTGTGGTTCAGACTTTTGAGCCCCCGTCCGATGATTTAACCATAACAACAATTTACCTGACAATTTAACAGAGATAAATATTCCAAGGTGTTCACAAAACCCAATAGAAGCAAAATTAATAGACAGACAAAGGCTAAGATATTTTCAAGAATGACCAAATGTTTGGTGAATAGTTGGATTTTAAAGATAGCCTTAAACAAAGAGGGGGAGGTGGACGGGTGGAGCAGTTTAGGAACTGAATTGCACAGCCTAAGGGCCAGGCAACTGAAAATACAACTGCTAATGGTTGAGCTAGACTTGAGTGAGATACAATATGGGCAGCAGGGTCATTGATAAGTTGCTGGTGGCAGGTGAAGGACGGGAAGCCATCCTGAACAATATAGGATTGATTTCCAATATTCTAAAAGCTCAGCAAGTTGAACTGTTGAACAATTTAGAAGAATTATTATTGATGCACACAACAGAAGGTGTACAAAGGAATATCATGCTATGAAATACACAGTATAAAATTAGCTTCATGATCAATAGGATCACAGGGAATGGAGAGGGATATATTAGCATTTCAACTCTAATGTGAGTCATTGAGTCAGTAACATGATTATTTGACTTTACTCTGTCATCTATCATAATGGAGATGTCTATCAACTTAAAGTTAATCAATTAACATTTCTGTGGCATTTGTACATTGAGCTAAAGTAAGTTAATGTGACGGTTGGGAGGGTATGACAAGCATGTTTGCAGAGGATACAAAGATTAGCTGAAAGTGAGGACCAAGATCTTAGGATACAGGAGGATGTAGATGAGTTGGTCAAATGCACAGATCAGTGGCAGATGGAATTTAACCCGATAAATGTGAAGTGATGCACTTTGCGAGAAGGAACAAGACAAGGGAGTACTCAAAGAATGGCCCATTGTTATTGGCCCTTAGGGAAACAGTTGTTGTCTATCTACCCTGTCCATGGGAAGCTCAGAGGAACAGAGGGATCTTGAGCTGCTTTCCCACAGATCCCTGAAGGTGGGCAGGGCAGGTTAATGTAGTAGTTAAGAAGTCTCAAGGATGCTTGCCTTCATCAGACATGGTACAGATTATCAGAGCAGGGAGGTCATGCTGAAGATGTTCAGAACTTGTTTAAGCAACAGCTGGAACACTGTGTGCAGTTCTGTTCTTCACACTATTGGAAGGATGTGATTGTCCTGGAGGGAGTGTAGAGGAGATTCACCAGGATGTTGCCTGGGATGGAGCATTTCAGCAATGAGTAGAGGCTGGATAAGCTTGGATTATTTTCTTTGGAGTAGAGAAGGCTGGGAGGGGATGTGATTGAGGTGTATAACATAGGGGCATGGACAGGATGGGTGTTTCCCTAAGGGTCAATGGGCCATAACTTTCAAGTGAAAGGCAGGAGGGTAAGAGGGGATTTGAGGAAAACCAAATCCATCCAGAAAGTCGTCTGGAATGCAATGCCTGGGAAGGTAGATCAGGCAGGAAACTTCACAACCTTTAAAAAAGTACATGGATGAGCACTTGAGCTTCCCTAACATTCTCAACTATGAGTTTAGTGTGGAAAAGTGGGACTAGAGCAGATTCAGAGCAGCTTTTGTTACCACAGATTTAATGGATGAAAGAGTCTCTTCAAAACTGCATGGTTCTGTGATTGTTGTGAATCACTCATTATCACTTTCAGCTTCATATCAGGAGGCTGTGGGTTCAAGGCTCAGTCCGGATAATTTAGACAAAGTTGGGGCTAATGTTCCTGTGTCATACTGAAGCAATGGTGCATGGTTAAAGGTGCTGCCATTTGGGTGGGATTTTGAACCCAAGGCCATGTCTACTTGCTCAGATACGTATAAAAGATTATGTGGTGATATTTCAAGAGGAACAAAATCGTCTTCCGTATACCCTTAGCCAACAACACTGGACAAAGGATCTGGTGTTTAATATGTTGTTATTTGCAGGACCCTGGTGTGTAATGAGTCACATTCCCTACTATAAAATACTGTAAAATTTCACTAGCTGTGGGACATTCAGAAAGGTGTTTACATAAAAGTTAGCCTTGCTTCTCAATCCAATCATAGCATCTCATGGAAATTGCAAATACCCCATGTAAAACAGAGTATGAGATACTTACATCAATTGTAGAATGGTAATAAAACTTCATGCTGTGTTGAAAAATAGAAGACTTTTTTTAAAAAAAGATAATGTTCATTAATATGATAGTAAAACACAACTCTAGCCATAAGATGTGAAAGACTTGACGTTCACTCGCGAATTGTAGCAAAGCTGTCCAAATTGATGTTTGCTAAAGTGTTACATGAAAATCTGCTTCCAAGGGCTAAACTTTGCAATTGAGACCTGAGCTCCTTAACCAAGCTTAGACGGGTGTGATGACATTAGATCAGGCTCCTTATTACATCTGATACTGAGATTTCTTGAAGGTAAATGGACTAGAAGACAAACCTTCCATTTAAGATCAATTCACACAGAAGATGAAACAGTTAAATTGCCAGTTCACTAACTTACAGCCTGTATGTTTTTTCAGTGGTCACTCAATCTGCAGTGATAGGTGAGAATCACAGTAGGGTGACCTAGACCCAAGGTGGGTTGAAGTAATCCCAAGAGTAGCTAGCTGTGGAGTAGGACTGTCTGGCTGGATTTGCAGGGGGGAATCAGTGATGTTGACTTGGAATATCTCTGTGACACTCCTTGGAACCTGGCGGCCTGAGCCAAGGAGGGATGATTGTGGGGAAGGAGACGGCAACAGAAGCCAAATTTATCATGGGTATAGTCCATTCTGGTGAGGAATGGGGAAGGAGAAGCAAGCTGGCCGAAACCAAACAGCTCGCAATATGTTATGGTGATGTCGAAGGCCCAGGGGAGCAAAGGGAGAATTGCCAAGTCAACCCAAGGGGAAACTGGCATGATACTGAAGGAAGGTTGTGCAGTGAATCTGTCAATTACCTTCAAATATGCAAAGACCTGTGTCACAAATGGCTCCATCACTCCAACACGATTACTGTGCAGTTCAGTTCCAACTACTGGGAGGGGGTGTGGGGGTGCGTGGTGGTGGTTATCCAATGTCTGCTGTACCAAAGATGGCCATGGTGCTCTACTTCTGTGCCCAGTATCTTTGCAGGGTATCACCGTAGCATCTCCAAATCTTCAGCCCATCTCCGTGTTAAGGTTGAGGGGGTTATATTGCTCAGGAGAGCAGAAACCTTCATCCAGTTCCCCCATGAAGAGGAAGGCAAGGCTGACAGAGGGAGAGGCTTTGTACTTACTTCAGGCTTTGCCAAAATACAAGGAATGACAGTGGGAATGTCACCAAAGAAGAACCCAATACCTCAGACTAATATTCTCAGGGCTTGTGTTCAAATCTCACCACGACAGAGGGTGTAATTTAGTAAACATTTCAAACTTTAACTTTTTTTTTAAAAGCTGGCCTGATTGTCTCAATAAAACCTCTGTCAATTGATGCAAAATCATACCTGGTTCACTAACGTTCTATTGGGAAGGAAATCTGCCCTCTTTATGCATTCTGGCCTGCATGTGACTCGACACCCATAGTAATCTGTTTGACTGTTAACTGTCCTCTAGGCAGTTAGGGATAGGCAATAAATGCTGGCCTACTCGCCTACTCACCATGAGTAAATAAAAAAAAGGGTCCATTGATTGCACATGTCCATCAGGCAGCCTACATTTTCACTCTGAGAAGGTCCAAATTGTCCAGTGTGACAGTTTGCCTGATATCCTGGAGGTATCCATGATGTCTACATCTTCAAATACTTGACTGTTTTCGCCCCTTGCTCAACTAGGTGGCTCATGAAGAGTAGTCAATAGCTCATCATTAAGGAGGCCGCTTATGACATGTACTTGACATCCAGGTTCTCAGGCAGAAGAGGTTCAACATGAGGCAAGCCTTCACCAGGCCAGCCATAGAGAGGCCTGTAAACCTTCCCACAATTAAATTTCAGTGTCATGGGAAGTCTGTTGGCACCTTGCAATATGTCCCAGGTTATCTAACAGTCACCCTGCATCCTCAGGTGATGAGGAGGAACATGAGGTTGATCAGGGCCATGGAAACCCATGTGAATGAGCACAGTCCAGATGCTCAGGAAATGATGGAGGTCATGACTATGATCACGAGGCATGGACTTTTCATTATTGTCCTCTCTCAAACTGCAATGTGGAGGCACATCTGTCCAATGCCAAGGAGGTACATTCTTGAGAGCAAATCTGTCTTAGAAGTGTCTTTGATTTTCATTTGCAGGTGGAATGGCATTGTAAGTGCATCAATTTTAGGTCGATCCCAATTCATAAATATCCAAAACACCACTGAAACTGTCAAGAATTTAGTCAGGGACACTCACCTTAGCATACTCAGCAAATATCCCTGAAGGCCTGACTTTTCCCAATAATTTTCATTTGTTTATGGGTGCTGTAGCCAAACTGGATCTTGGCTGTTAATCCTCATGGCCCATTGGCCTGCTGACCTTGGCAAATGCCCTCTGATCACCTGAGGTGCCATGTATCCTGCCATTAAGAAGCAATACTGCCTGGTGGCAGCAGGCTCCTCTGCCACCAGTAGACCCAGAGGCTCTGATGTCACTGGATCAGGAGAGTAAGGGCTGCTGGCACTGTCGGAAATTCCCTGAGGGGATGCTCCAGAGGTAGTCAGCTGCTACTTATCCTCCAGCGTGAAGTCAAAATAGTCTTCGCTCCTTGCTGGAGATGCACAAGGTGACACCAAGTGTGGTGTCCATCTCTCACACTCGAACTCCAATCAGAGCTCATTGTCAGAGCGTGGGCTTGCTGATGCCCAGAAAGCTCAGTTGTGCCTGGTTCAGGGTCTCCAGGAGAGCTGACAATCTCTCAGTGCCTCCTCCACTTTTATTATGGGGTGTGGTGGGTGAATACCTTCTGAAATGTCGGCCTGGTCTCATGCATCCTCCTCAAGTATCCAACATTTACCGTCTCATAGAGAGCTCCAGACGCTCCTGTCTAGTGCTCAGCATCTTCCTGTTCTGCTCCTAGAGGTCAGAGGACTGAATGGCAGTGATCTGCCAGATCAAACCAGTAGCTACAATTGCTTTGACTAGTGAATGCAAATCCAACGTGGTGACAGGATTTGGGCTGGTGCCGGGTGGAGTAGAATAAGGATGGAAAGAAGCATCTTCTAAATTTTCTTCCTCAGAGGTTAACGCTGGACCCTCGGCATGGTGTCTGCATGAGATGTCAAGTACCTCTGAAGGAACAAGATAAGTGAGTGAATGTGAACAGCGAGGAGGGACAAAGAGGAAAAGTAACTTTATCTTGCTCACAGGCATGTCACACAACTTGGATGTGGTGAACTCCACACATGTTGACACACATACACACACCAATACACAACCCATTCCTCCATCCCAGCCTCAGTCCTGGCCCCATTCATGGCAGAAACTCACGATCAGGCACCATCAGTCCTCTCCTCTGGGACTCAGCTGCCCGGTCAGACACAGGAGGTCTTCCTCCATCTTCACCCATGCTGCCAGGTTCAGTGTTCCATCACGTACCATAGACCTTGCACAGGCATTGCATTTGGCCTTGTCTCCTGAGAAGACAATGGGATTTAATGAGTCCCATATCGGGATGAAGCAGCTTTTCAGAGAGGTGCCCATTATTTCTGTTCCTGCCTTCTGCACACCACAGGCGTATGCTCTTGTAGGTGGCCTTCTTGGCATCACACTTCAGCCGTCCAGAGATCTTTAGAACGTCAAGACTCCTTCACTTAGCATTCTGGACATTTAAGGACTACACATCCACATCACTGAGCTTCATCATCTTCAGACTCTCTGTGTACTGCAAGTAACCTTCTTTGTTTATTCCTGCGGAGAACTGAAGGCTATTGATTGCTGGCATTGTCAGCTTGCCTTATGCATGCCCCCTTAGGAAGTGACCATTACTTGCACCTCCCTCCAGGATTTCTTCATCAGGGGGAGAGATCTTCTCTTGCTATCATGTGGAAGAAAAACCTCTTTCTCTCTGCTGACACCCTGGACGATATGCAGATTAACCATGGGAATGTTCTTGCGTGCTCCTGTGTTACTGGTGATGAATGAAAATTGAGGTAGTGTCTCTTTAACTGCTGTGGTTTCTGATCTGCTGCCATCAGCCTGTAGTGTTGCACAGTCAAACAGGAGAAATGGTGCTAACAGGATCCTGGAAGCCACTATGCCGACAGTCGCCTTTCACTGGAATTACTATTCACTGCCGACTTGTTCTTCTTCTCCAGACACCCCTTTTAATCAAACTAGCACTGCCTCCAACTATTCAAACCTCCCAATGTATTCTGCGCCTTGAATCTGCCCCATCAATACACACTGGTCAATGCTGGATTGAAGTGGGACATTAGAGGATTGCATGTGAGCAGAATAGATACATGATTCTACTCCTATCCAGTGGCACCTACTCAGTCCTCATTGTATTTGACCATAAACAGAAATCAGTAAGAAAAGGACTATGAAAGAATGGATACAGCAGGTACTCGCAAGAAAAGTGATGCTGAGGTAGTAGGAAAGAATGAGTGCAGTATCCCACGATTTTGTTCGATTTTAGTCAGTAAATTAGAAATTTACCTAATCCAAAGCGTCACCAAACTAGACAGTTGAAGTCAAGTCAATTGAAGCAGTTAGAACCCAAAGAAGAAGACTGAATCTCAATAGGCTGAATCTCAGTAGTATGAAAATGAGTTACTGTTATCCTGTAAGGGAAAACCAGACCAGCATGCAAACTCTAAATAAAAGCCACAAGAACTGTGATGCTGTAAGCCAGAAACAGAAATGGACGTTGCTGAGCTTTTTCAGCGAGTTCTGTTTTTGTTGCTAACTCTAAATATTGGAAGAGCACAAGGTGATGTTATAAAGCCCACCTTATCTGCCCACATTCTCTACAGTCTCATTCCCTGGCCTTTTCTAATTCCTGTTCTAATTCTGAGACAGTATCTCAAAGGCAATCCACTTGTGCTGCAGCAACAATTTTGACAGCTCATCCAGGGAACTTGATAAGGTGCACTCAAAGTATAAATTATTTTGTTCCTTCGACAGTGACCTAGATCTGTCTTAGCTCTCCAACTAAGAGGCAACTGCGGGAGAAACAGTATATAAAAAAAATGAAAGAACATAGAAAAGAGATATATGAATTATTCAAAGAAAACACAGCCACTGAATGTTCAATTCAATGATAAATAAGTTAGGGGCAATCATAGAATCCCTACAGTGTGGAAGTAGGCCATTCAGCCCCATCAAGTCCACACCAATGCGCTGAACAGCTGCCCAACCAGATCTGCTCCCCCACCTTATCCCTGTATTTCCCATGGCTAACCCAGATAGCCTGCATATTATGGGTGATTTAGAATGACCCAACCAGCTAACCTGCACATCTTTGGACTGTGGGAGGAAACTGGAGCAGGCACAGGGAGAATTTGCAAACTTCACACAGACAGTTGCTAAAGGGTGGAATTGAGCCTGGGGGCCTGGTGTGTGAGCCAGTAGTACTAACCACTGAGCCACTGTGCTGCCCCAACAGCCCCTACATTGTGGAAGCAGGCCGTTCAGCCCATTAAATCCACACCAACCCTCTTCCAACCAGACCCAGACCCCAACTCTAATCTCATAACCCTGCATAAAACATGGCTAACCCAGCTATCCTGCACATCTCTGGACACTATGGGCAATTTATCATGGCCAATTCACCTATCCTGCACATCTTCAGATGGTAAGGGGAACCTGGAGCACCTGGAGGAAACCTATGCAGACAAGGAGAGAACATGCAAACCGATGTCAAGAAGGGAATGCAAAGAATATACAATACTTTCAATAGACTTCCAGGGAGAACACTGAAGTGGAAATTTTAACCACAAAGATCTAAGTGCATGCTATAGTGCTGGCATTTTACATTTCTCTTCCTAAACATAGAAATACTGTAATTGTACAACATTCTTTACCTTTTTTTATTTCCTTTGCTCTCATAGGATGTGGATCTGGCTGCCAAGGCCAGCATTTTTACACAGTAAAACACATGACAAGTTATGAAGCAGACACTATGGCAAGCCAACAATTTTGTATGATGCGAGCACCTTGTAACCCCATATCAGATTCACTGCCAGGCAGAAACACAATATTGTATACTAGCAATACATGGCATCCATAAAGACAAACTCACTTTGAGGAAAAACACACATATAAGAAAAAATCAAACCAGTCCAACCTGTCTCTGCCTCCCTAACCGGTTCTTCCTCTCACCCATCCCTTCCTCCCACCCCAAGCCGCACCCCCAGCTACCTACTAACCTCATCTCACCTCCTTGACCTGTCCGTCTTCCCTGGACTGACCTATCCCCTCCCTACCTCCCCACCTACACTCTCTCCACCTATCTTCTTTACTCTCCATCTTCGGTCCGCCTCCCCCTCTCTCCCTATTTATTCCAGTTCCCTCCCCCCATCCCCCTCTCTGATGAAGGGTCTAGGCCCGAAACGTCAGCTTTTGTGCTCCTGAGATGCTGCTTGGCCTGCTGTGTTCATCCAGCCTCACATTTTATTATCTTGGAATCTCCAGCATCTGCAGTTCCCATTATCTCTGCCAGCAGCAACGATGGGATTTGAATCCATATTCCCAGAGCACTGGGCAGTGCATGAACTGATGGGCTTGTGCACATGGATTAGAGGACCGAACTGGTTGAATGGGCAATGAAAGTGAGATATCTTTTTGCAGACGATACGCAGCATCAGTCATCAGTAATAACATCCATGTTTCCACGGTGCTTTGGCTGTTATCTATGTGGCATTGCAACGGAAGGGATCAGAAATATTTCTAAAGTCAAGACAGCAAGTAAAACATATAATTAATAGCACGCCATAAGTAAATAAATCCCTGCTTACCTGAACAAAGACTGTAAAAAAGATGACCACAATAGTAGCTGTGGTAAACAGTTTCTTCTGAGGGAAATCTGGAAGTAAGAAAACAAGGGAGAAACAGATTGCCCCTCGCAATCCACCATAAGCTATGATGAACTGATCCTTTCTCGTCACAACATTCACGCGGAACTTATTCACAATAAACGTCAGACAAATGACACCTGAAAACAAAAAAGAGAAAATTTGTTACAAGATACTTGTTGCAGTCCTTGCAACTCGGAAATCCAAGGTTAATAAAATTGAGAAAATGAAATTCGGTTGACTTTATTAGTCACTGAAATAGTGAATTCGCTTGAACACACTCATTATCTGTTTCTTAGCAATTTCTTAATGTGCTTTTTCAATTAAATTTGACATTTGGAAAAGAATTACAACTGACAGGAAGCTATATCTAACAAACAAGACATTCTAAACTCTGCCTGAATGTCATGCTACAATAATTATAATTGTATGCACAATAGGAGACCAGGTTTGCTTCAGACATTTCCCTTCACGACTCAAATTATGGTATTAACACTTTGTGAGACTCTACACTCTTTGCAAACTGCTGCTTGTCATTGGAGATAGAGTCCCTTTGATCCGCCAGAAAACCATTACAATTTCCCAAGAATTCTTCACAAGTTTATCTTGTGACGTAGACTGTACTTTCTTCAGCAGAGATTGATTTTCTCGAATGCTATACCTTCTAGCTTTTTTCACAAAGTGTGGCTAAAATATATAAATATATTTTATGTGCTGAAAAAGACAAAGGTTAGATGATTCCAGATAATTTAGAATCACAATATCTAGACTATAAACTCATGCAATATACTGGCTTGATTCAGCTCTCAGTGAGGTAGTATATTATCGGAACCTTAGATGCTACAAACCAGTGGGTTGGGTCCAGTCCCAGGATTACTGTATGGTAAACTTCCAATCTGGGCAATGCCACAAGAGGTGAGGCACCAGGCGTAGGAATTACAGGCATTCCACTGTACACGCAGGGGTTCTATACCACAGAATCTCTGCGAATGATGAATTCGCAAGTGCTCAGTGCATTTAATAATAGGTTCAAAAAATCACAGTTATGCCATTTTTGCCCATGCATGTTGATTTTTTTCTTAGTATCTTTTGGTGTGGACAAAGGCAAGTTTGTGATTTGTGATCTTGTGGGTACATAGGATTTACTGTAATTGTTGCACATACAGACGGCAGTAAAATTAATGGCTTTCTTCTCTCCAATACTACTCAGAGATAAATCTCTTAGACACTTGTTCGTGAAGTAACACTGAGACATTAGGATATATATACTTGTTCAATTTCATCTTGAATGACCACTGTCACAATCACTATAAAACTCTTGGACGTAGGAAAGGAAAAAACTCTTTAAGTATTTGGATAGCTGTGATTGTAAGTCATGTGATGCGAACTTCTGGGAAGATGCCCAATTAAAATTGGCTACTTAATCTCTCATACCTCTTAAAGGTACCATTGCTGAGTCTTAGATTCATTGCCAAGCCACCTGTGCACCATTCTTTGTTGGGGAATATTATTGGATGTGTGTGGGTGTGAAAATTGCGGGCGGGGTGTGTGTTGGCAGGGAATGGTAAGCAAGAGAAGAGAGAGAGAAAATAAATTCTAATTACCAACTGCTCTCCAGACAAGGCAAAATATCATTGTGAAACATACATAGGGCCAACTCCATTCGTGATTGTCCCCAATAGTGGAAACACCGAGGAAAATAAAGATGAGGGTCTCACTCACACTGCTCCACATCTTCATGAAGTATTTGATTGTAGTGTGAGACTTCTGAGAGATATTAGCCTCCACATAACGTTTCATACTCATGGAGCAGGCAATAATTCTGCAAGAGACATTAGTTGAAACAAGTAAGGAATAGCTATGACTTTCCATTACCAGCACAATTGACACAAATGAATGCTTGGGTTGTAATGAGTTTCAAATAGCTATCCCACAAAACCTTTTTTAGTATCTGCATAATACTTATCAAACAGAACTTCTTGCAAAAGTAGGTGCATAACAATGGAAATAGCATACTCAGCTTTTACTGCCATTTAACAAGACCATGGCTCATCTGAAATCTGACTCCACATACCCATTTTGTTTATTCATATGTTCTCAGGGTCACCAAACTTGAAACGTTAACTCTAACTTCTCTCTACACCTGCTGAGCTTTTCCAGCAATTTCTGTTTTTGTTTCTGATTTACAGCATCCGCAGATCTTTCAGTTTTTCATTTGCTCCTTAATATGTTTGGTAGTGCGAACTGCCTTTTTAAACTGCTGCAATCCATTTGGTGTAAATACACGCACAATGTTGTCACATAGGGAATCCATAATCTTGACTTAGCATCATGGCAGGTGCAGTGATATATTTCAAAGTCAGGGCAGTGAGGGGCTTGAGGGCTTCTTGCTCCCATGCATCTAAGGAAGTCTTTCAGTATATATTGCCATCAGTTGGCCATCAGTACAAAGTTATTTCAACTCTTTTCAATCACCATTTTTCATTAAAAAGTGCAACTTGTTCTTAGTGGAATGGGAAGCAAAGTGATCTATTTCAGGCAGCCATTAGTCTCCCCAGTCTGGTGCCATGTTGTGATCTGACTCTAAAATCGAGCCATGCTCAAAACACTCAAGCAATTTTCTTCACAAAATGAAACTGCTTGAATTTGGGTGGCATAAGAATACCAGTTCTTCAGCAAATTTGGGACTACCTGATGCCAAAATTTATTGGAAACCTGTAACAACTTGAGGGTACACATTCATTTTAGAAAGATAAGACTGATTCGACAGTTGGCGATGCAATTTTTGTCTGAAATTCCTCTCCAAGTTTAGTAGTTAAGGCATTAGCCTTTTGAATGTTAATGTTGCTGTTACTCGGAAAATGTTGAAAGGAGATAAATTAAAGACGTGTTAAGATTGTTCCATTAGTTTTAATGATGTCAAATTATCGCACTGCCAATGTTGTCGCAGTGTTGGTATTGGTACAGTGTTGATGATATTGCAGTTCCAGTGAGCATACTGTCAGCTATTTTGCAGGTTGTGCATTGTTGAATTCCACCATTACGACAGTGTTGATCCTCCTATAGTGTTGACATCCTTATAGTGTTAGTTTTATTGAAGTGTTGGTTCTTTCACAATGGCACTGTTATGACTGTTATTCCAATGTCAGTCTTGTTCCTATGCCACTGTTATGACAATGTCAGTATTTTCACAGCATTGTTGTTATCACAGTGAGGTGTATCCACAGTATTAGTGTTTTCACCAACGGCTTTATTGCAAATTATGTATTGTTGAAATCCCAACATTACCACAAAGTCAGTGTTCACATAGTGTTGATATTATTGTAATGGCAGTTGGATCGCAGTGTCAGTGTTCTCACAGCATCTGTGTTATTCCAGTTTTGGTGTTAACCTCACGTCAGTGTTAGCCCAGTGTCAGTGCCATTTCAGTGTTTGTGACAATCCAGTGTTGCTATTATCCTAATGTTTATGTTATTCCCATATTAGTATTATCCCAACATTAGTATCAATCCAATGTCAGTCTCAATCCAGTGTCAGTGCTGATTCAATGTCAATGTTAACGCAGCGTTGATATTATTCCAGTATCAGTGATAATCCAGGGTCAGCGTTTCCACTGTTGGTTGAACTAAAATGATGGGAATGTTTTCTCTCTCAGTGGTATTGCAGTTTTGATGCTATTCCAGACAAAAAACTTACGGAACTGAAGGCATGGTTGTAACATCCATTGTGAGATCCTAGACACCTAACTCCTCGATCCATTTCAAATAAAGCTGGCCATTTATTCATCTGAAAGGAATGACACTAGCTATGATTTTTTTGGTACACCACAGTGTCGGTTGGAAAAAAAGAGATTTATTGCATGAGGACTTGAAAGAGTTAATTTCTGGAACAATGCAAGCAATGCCTTCCACTGTCATTTTGTGAGAGAACACATGAGAGAAGGAGGGAAGGTGAAGCATTATAGCTTGAACAGAATTAGCCATGTTAAAGAACTGTATGAAGTTTTAAAACATGTAGGAAACCAACTACTGATCAAGCCAATTGAAGACTCATTAATCTTTCCTGGCTAGACTACCCAAACGAGACAACAAAATTATGATGGCTCCCAAAACTCTGGAACAATGCCTGTCATAGACTTAATTCTGGAGACATGGGAAGCTGGTACCTGATGCTAAGATGTAGAACCAGAGTCATGTCTGGGCCTATTCAACTGCTCCATTCACAGGTGAGGACACCTGCTCCTCCAGACCCACAGAGACTACACAGGAGAGTAACATTTCTAAACCAGCCCCTGCTGGTCATTCCTGAATTCATGCTGCGGATTGACTGTCAACGTAAGCCCCATACAGGGCCCTTGAATCTAGGTTTTCCAATGCCATTACGGTGGTGATCATGTTATCTGGTTGAAACCTTGGGATGTAAAGTAGACCCCCTGGGCGACAAGGTAAGGTGATGATCCCCTATACGCTCTCAGTTAAAATGATGACACTTGTGTGGGATCATCTGGAATGCTGCATAGGCTTCCCTTGTCATCTTAAAAATACACCCTCCCCATCCCCACGTATGAACCATTTACACTGAGTTGGGGTGGGACTGGGATGAATCTACCTCGAAAATACTACCATACGAATTCAATATCATTTAGTTCAGACTAACCCAGGATGAATGCATCTAGATTCTAGAACCTTGGTCAATATTTCATATTTATATTAGATTCCCTACAGTGTGGAAACAGGCCTTTTGGCCCAACAAGTCCACACCGCCCTTGGAGCATCCCACCCAGACCCAGCCCCCTATAGCCCTCACACCCCAGGCAATTCCGCATGGCCGATCCACCTAGCCTGCACATCTTTGGACTGTGGGAGGAAGCGAGAGCACCCAGAGAAAACCCACGCAGGGAGAATGTGCAAACTCCACAGAGACAGTTACCTGAGGCTGGAATTGAGCCCGGGTCCCGGCGCTGTGAGACTGCAGTGCTAACCACTGAGCCACCGTGCTGCCCAGCTCTGAGGGTTTTGTGTTATGCACTGCATTGAATTGTTCATGTAACACAGTTGTCTTTATGATATCCAGTGCACTGCCTGTCCAACAATTTTGTATTACTACTTCCAATATTCATGTCCAATCAAAGCAATATTTTGAACCAAAAGTAGTTTGTGGCACCTCTAACTGTGAAATGTCGGCTTTAATTCAAATTCGTAATGGTTTGACAGCCAGAAACATTGAAGACAAAGTAAGAATGCAAACTAATAATTTATTTAAATCTGAAGGCAGTGTCAATGGAATTGTTTTTTCTCCAAGCTAATGTTGAAACAGAGCCCATAAAACACTTTCATTGAGGGAATTAGATTGATAGGCAAGCAGCAGTTCAAAATATTTTTGTCAGATCCAGAACAGCATTATTTATTCCAAAATCAGTTTTTTTAATTCCCTTAGTGGGCTCCCACTTCTTGTCTGACACTTCACTCAATGAAACAGAGAAAGAGTTGCAGGGCGCAATCTAAGTTACAGGAGTTCGAACAGTACAGGCAGCCCCCTTCTAAAATGTACTCTACTAAATGCGTTTTATTTCAGTGCAATTTATAAGTTAGGGAATGAATTGCACTGTCTCCATTTTTGTTTAGTTCAGTTTTGTCAAAATAAACTGTCATTCTGCCATTTCCCCCAGTCTCCCCCTCACCACCCATCTCCTGACTCTCTCACTCACTCTCCCTCCTCCCTGCTCACGGTTTCCTTCCTTGACTGTCGTTCTCCCACTCCTTTTCCAATTTTCCTGTTCCCTTTTCCTTTCTTCATCCTTCCACTTCCTCTCATTTGCTCCTTGCAGCTCTCTGCCTTGCTTGGTGTCCCTCTCAGTCCTTACTCACTGAAAGGCCTGGGGGGGGCTGATAGGGAAGAACACAACCAACCCTTAATACAACATTTTCATAACAAGAACTGATTTTAATTCCAAGATAATAAAATGTGAGGCTGGATGAGCACAGCAGGCCAAGCAGCATCTCAGGAGCACAATTCAGTATGTTGTTTTTAAGGAATACCTGAGGTGTCCTAAACAGAGGTTAGCTGCATAAGTTTAAATCAAAAGTAGCAAAGTAAATTGTGAAGAGAACATGTAAGGTCACAAAAAGAGATTGATAGATTAAGTAAGTGAGCAAACATCTGACAAATGGAGTAATAATTTGGGAGATAGTAAAATTGTTCATTTTGGCAGACAGAATAAAAAAAGAGCATATTATCTACATTGTGAGAGATTGCAGTGTTCTGAGATGCAGAGGGATCTGGATGTCTTGGTGCATGAATCACAGAAGATTTGTATGGAGATACAACAGGTAATTAGGAAAGCTGGTAGAATATTATCATTTATATGAAGGGGAACTGAATACAAAAGTAGGGAGGTTATCCTTCAGTTATATATAGTACCATCGTAACTGCATTTGGAGTGCTGTGTACAATACTGGTCACCTTATGTCAGGAAGATGTGTGTGTTGGCAGAAGTTCAGAAAAGGTATCCTGGACTACGACGTGGAATTAGTGGGTTTTCTTTTCAGGAAGGGTTTGATTGGTCGGCTTGTATCTGCTCCAGAATAAAAGAGGAAGAGGGTATTTAATTGAAACATATAATACCCTAAAGGGTCTAGACATGGTAAATGTGGAAAGGAAGTTTCATATTATGCAAAAATCTAGATCTAAGGGTGGCTGTTTAAAAGTCAGGTGTCATCAATTTAAGACAGCAATTAGACAAATATCTCTTTACCAGAGGATTGTGCGTTTTGGGACCCTGCCTTCCTGACAAGATGGTGGAAGTCAAGTCCTTGAATATTGTTAAGGGAGAGATAGATAGATTCTTGTTAAGTAAAGGAGTGGAAGACAATTAGCAGTAGGCAGATATGAGATTGCAGTCAGATCATCCATGATCTTACTAAGTGACAGAGCAGACTCGAGAAGCTGATTGGCCTACTCCTGCTCCTAATTTGTATGTTTTTGAGGCTCCTGTCCAATCAAAATAGTCTACTTAGCAATCCAGATTTAAGACAGGAAAAGACATGAGCAATAAGTTAATGTTTATAATTGCATTGTGATTTTGTTACTAGTCTGATAACCCTGGTCTAATAATCTGAAGAATGTGAATTGCATCAGCTTGAGAAGTTTATTTCCAGTTGAAACAATAAATCACCAGGCTATCCTAAAGATCTAACTGGTTTATCAATATTCTTCGCAGAATGAAACTTGTGATGTGTACCCAGTCCCAGCCTGGCTTGCTTGAGACGCCAGTGCCACAACTAATGTGTTCGAAACATACCTATCCATGAAGTAGCCAAGCGAGCTACAAATTTTATCTACTAAGAAAAGGATCCGTGACCGCCTTCTCAAGTACCAATGATGAACAAAAAAGTGATGACCTTGCTCACGATACCCACAACCTTAGAATGAATAGAAAGTTAGCATGTTTTCATTTCAAATGTCTTTAGCCAGACTTCCTTGTGGTATCTGTTACCTCTCCAAGGGTGTGGCATTGGCTTAGGGTTGCTTGATAAAGCTCCCTGCTACCATTCCTTCTTTGTCTTTGCTTTTCCTTGGGTCTATTGGAGATTAATTCAAGAGGATTCATCGCAGTAGGGTGTATATCATAAAGGTCTATTACATGATAGCAATGAGTAAAGTTACATTTGGTCAGGGATAAATCTGGAGGCTATGGAGCTGGTACAGATGCATCTGCTCCCTCCAAAAGTCACAGTAGAATTCCTCGTCTCCACGCACTATGGGTCACATAAGTAGAATGGGGAGAGAGCACAGGTAACAAACATATTACCCTCTTCTGAGCCACTACTTTATATAATAGTGTGAGGACAGTATGAGGTTAAGCTATTTCCAAAAACAATTCTAATGTATGGTCAACAAATCAATACTTTTGTCAATAGACAGGGAATGTAAAGTGAGCGAAGGACAAAATTGCATCCGTCAGTGTCTCAGCAGGCCGTTTAACCATGAAACAAATTAAGCCTGGAAGCTAATTTAGGAAAGATGAATCAGTAAATCTGGTATTACTATCTCTTCTATTTAGGATGTAATACATTGAAATAAATCAGATGCTACTAATGCTTCAAACCATTGCTAACTGAAACTTTACATTTGTATACTTATGTTGTTCTTGCAAAATGCTGATTACTATTTTCCAAGTGACAAGCCATGAAATATGGTTCAGAATTCTAATTATAACTCTTAAGGCTATGCTTTGCTGAAATTTATTCAAAGCAACGAGATTAAATTGTTTTTATTCCCTGTCAGGGCCCCTGTTGCGATTTGAACCTGAACTTCATCACATTCTGCACCATTTCCACAGCTATGACTATCAGCGTGATTTGAAGTCATGATAATCTCCTGTTATTAATGTGGAAGACATTCAAGCTCAAATTGTTGTTCCTAATCTCTATGTTTATAATGTGCTCCAGGCTCAGGATTGTGAGCAGATTGTACTGTGTTTGCAGTCCAACAATTAAAGATCACAAATCTTTTCTATCTCTGAATATTCAGTCACTTTCTAAATTAGTACTGTTGAATATTAGACAGAATAAGATGAATGTATAAATGTGGCAGAACCACAACAGCTTCTGTATATCAAATATATGGAGGGTTAGTGCAGATTTGATGGGCAAAAATGGCCTCTTCTGCACCGCAGGGATTCCATGATTCTACGTATTCTCCAAAGTTATAGAGGTCTGCTAAGAGACGAATTGCTGAGCTGGTTGTCTTTCATCCCCAGTAGGAACAACTATGTGAGATATTGTGAAATGGACTCAAACCAACAGGTAGTCCATTATCTGTCACTCTCCATTTTCATTTTCATTGAAGTCAAAAGTGGCTGATTTTACACTGTCTTCCTATGTCAAAACTACCTCTAATATCCTCTTGAACATTCCTGATTTTGCAAGTTCAATATAAAAGTGGATTGCTCATCCTCCCAACATACTTACTAACAGGTCAGCTTGAAACTAATAACTCCTGACTGGCAAAACAAAGAGTTATTAAATCTGGTTTTGACCTTACATGATGCAGGTAGACAGGGGTTTAGCAAAGTCAATGAGAAAAGACAAACTAACCTAAACAAAATATGGGTAAATGTGGAATATTCAGAAGGAAAATGCACTTAAAAATAAGAGAGGAGAAAGAGAGATGAGGGAAGAAGGGAGATCAAGCAGAATTTACGTTAAAATATGCAGTTACATTTCAAACCTTTTTTCGTATTGTGGGCTTTTCTATTGCAACAACTTCAAATATTTCCCCAGCACAATGACAATATTCAGTGTCATTCTATGTTCAGTGAAATCAATTGACAGGGCATTGAACTCCACAGAGTTCGCACTACTGGAAGTTAAAATGTCATTTTATTACTTTCATGTAAAGTCAGGGATGTCTGTCAGGAAACAGATCAGTTGTCTAAACTCCATTCTCAGTGTCATCTTGAGTCAGATCTAGGTCATTTAAACACACAAAAAGTTTTCAAGGGTTCCAAATTATTTGCCTTCATAGTCAGGGGATTTTGTACATAATAGTACCATGAACATCAGGAAGAAAATAGATTCTAAAACAGTACACCCATAAAAAATTCTGCGGTGTTGCGTTGGCCAAAGAGAGAAAACAGACTCTTATTAGTCATACTAATGAGGTGTGTCTGTTCTGAAATGTGATTTAATATACTCTTTCCAATCAAGTTAATGATGATTATAACCCAAAAATGTCTGCAAATGTTGATATCAACAGGATGGTACAGCTTCAGATCTCAGCAGTGATTAGACACCACCTTCCTGTAGTCCACCATACCCATTTCCACCGAAGGTGTAGCTTGGAGTAACGCCAATATAGAAGGATGGCCATGGGCTGTGCTAAAAGGTTTCCCAAAGTGGCACTAAAGGTGTTGGTGGAGGTAATACAGAGAAATAATGTCCTCTATCCTTGGGAAGTGGGGCACCGTGAAGTGGCTAAGGAAGCCACAGAACCAGCTGATATGGCATTTGTGGCAAGAGGTCACCTGGGTAGCAATGACAGGGAGCCATGGCACCAGACCATGGCTCCTGTTCCCAAAGAGATTGAGGGTCAGTGTCAAGAGGTCTCCTCACAAACGGGATGCACTGGACAGTCATGGGAAAAAGCCATACCAGTTGCAAGGAACATAGGCGGCAACAGTTTTCTGGGGGGGATTGCTTCTATGCTGGTGCAGCTGTAGGCTCATGAGGGCATTGCAGATGAAACATCACAAGGTGGCTTATGGGTACAACATACTTGGTACAACACTATGCCTGGCTCAGCTCAGAACCTGAACTGGATTCTCTCCAGCCTGGCTTGACTGGTCATTTCTAGCAGTGGTTTATAGAACCCAGCATCAAAGAAGACTTAATGACCCAGGTCAATGCAGTCAAGGCAGCTTGCATGGGATGAGTGCAATGTAAGCTTCAGCACCTACTATGGGAACTTCTTGCTCAGAAGGGAGTCACAGAGCATCTCAGAGGTTGAGAGGCTGCCCTCCACCAGGCTAGTGGGTGGATTGAACAGAGTCACTGAGTTGGCATTGGAAGCACAATGGAGCAGGAACATAATATCCTTCCTTTGGATACCAACTTTCCTGCTCCATTTCCCAAACCACCATTACCTTCACACCCTTGATGCTCGTAGCCTAGACTGTTCATGTCTATGTGAGATGGCCCTTTCCAAATTCACCACAGTCAATCAGTCATAGTCAACAGTTAATAAGAGCCTTAAGGTGCATGCAAAATCCTCACAGGAATGTTTTTTAGTTCCATTCAGAGACATTGTTAGGAGACATTGTTATTTGAAATTGACTGAGCAAGTAATTTAGTTATTAATCAGCCACTTAATGATTTTCTGGGTGACTGTTGCCAATGCACATCACTCCTTTACCAATATAGTACTTGCATTCATTGTGCACTAATCAACATTTCAGCATAAGAGCACACCCTGGGCACCACCAGTTTCTTTTATTATCGACCAGTCCAGAACCCCTCAAAATGATTTAAGAAGGTAGCTTAGGCCCTAACTTTTTCTTATTTTAAAGTTAGATGTGGAGTACACATTCCAGATGTGATTTGACAGGTCAGGCTACTCGACTTTAAGCAGGACATAATTTATTTAAACTCTATAGTTGAAATACAGACAAAAGAAAGAGGAATTTGGAATAACTTAACTATTAGAAAACTTAACTGATTAGATACGCATTGTAGATGCTAATTAAATGTTCCAAATGTAGTAACATCCCATAAACCCACCCCTTGGCAAAAAGGTAAATTCACACACAGATTCTTACATGCAGTTCTCCAATCCAGGGGGAAGAAAAAATATCAAGGGAAATTTCTGAAAAAGTGGCAGCTGGGAATCATTTACTGAAGCTTCCAAACCTTTGGAGCCCAAACGGCTTCTGACTGCTACAGCTAAAAAAAAACAAGAAAGCCCAGTCTGTAAGAGCTGGCCAATCCCTTTCCATTGTTCCAACTGTTTTAAAAGAACCTAAAGGCCTCCTAAATTATTTACTGAAGCCATTTTCAGTAGATAGTTCTCCCCACTGCCTTTACAACCTCTCTTTAAAAAGATCCAGGACAAAACCTTTTTAAAATACAAGCATCATTACATACTTTTCACAAGCAGTTTGGCTAAAATCATATAACCTTCCATAAACTTATTAATCATAAGCAGGCTGTGAATAATACAAGCCCATAAAAGCAAAGGTAAAGGTTGCATTATTTATTAATCGACATGGATATATTACATTGCGTTAACCTACAGATGAGCATATTTTTCTGCTGCAACGTGTAGGCCAGCAAAATATTGAAAGATATGTGGCTCAGACATTCTGTTCAGCACCAGTGCTGGGTACATTTCACGAACTTTATTTGAACTCTTCCCACTGGGACTTTGGATGCTAGCTGAAGCAGCAATGAATCTGTGCAGTCTTTGAAGAGGAAGATCAGTGAGCACAGGAGGAATGGATGAAGACAAACCTGTTTTTTTTACAACATGCATTCAAGAAAGCTTTTAAAGGTCTCAAGATGAATGAGTGGCTGAGTGAGTGAGACAGTGGTGGGGTGAGTAAGTAAGTGAGAGGTGGGTGAATGACTGAGTAAGCGAGTGAGTGAGTAGCAGGTGATTCAGTATGAGACTGAGTGAGAGAGTGTGAGAAAGGCCAACAGCAAGACAGAGAGAGATTGTAGGATTGTGGCAAGTTGAGAGTATTCAGGTTGGTGGAGTCCAGTTTCTAACAGTCAGTTTACCCTGGATGGACCTGCACTCACTGAGAGAATTAATATCAATCTTATATGTATAAAGCAACTTCATCAGATTAACATTGATTATTTGTACTGTGACAATGAAGAATAATGCTAAATGCCATTAACTACATTTGGATTTCAGGTAGAGTTAAGCTTCATTTCAATTGTTCGAGATCACACAACTGGGCTATTTTCCAATTGCGTCCACATATATGTGTCTGACTGTCTAAAGTTTGTCAATTTCCCCAACATCCCCCTGCCTCGACCACATTCTCGTCCTTTAAAACCCTTCAAGCAAACTACCTGTTGGGCCAAGAAGTTTTCGTCACATATTGTCATGGCTCTTCCTTTGGTTCTGTATCTGCTTCCCTCACAACTATCATTCAGAAAGCCAGCAGCACATTACTATTCTGTTTCAGAAATCCAGCAGTGAAGTGAAATTTACAGCATGCCAATGTCGCTGCCAGGAAATTACACGTTCTGCTGAAGATTTTGAAATTACCTTGTTAACCCCTGAGATTAAAGCATTGAAGATGTACAGTACTTACGCCACAATGCCAGAGAACTGGAACATTTCGGCCGTCAGATATGACAAATAGCTGTACAGGAATACGAAGAGAGGTTCGATCACCCGGATATTCTCCGTGAAGCGAGTAGTGAGAGCTGCAATGATTCCATAAGTAACGCCCACCAGCAAACCTCCAAATCCAACCAGAAAGAACTTAAAAATTCCCACTAAAATATCTGACACTCCAACAGAGGACATGGTACAAAAAGTCTTAAACAGTTTGTATAAAACCTGCAAACAGAAAAACACAAAGGAATATCATGAAAGGTTAGTATTTTTTCCTGACAATCCAAGGTCTAACATTATACCATTTCAGTGTTTTTAAGAAGGAATTAACTATTCAACCTTTGATAGAAGATTACCATTTCAAAGCATTTACTTAACTTAGTGGAAGCTGTGAATTTCTGTTGACAATATTGACTAATTAACACTCAATGGTAAAATTCACCAACATATTCCCATCAGGGAGCTCCTATCATAGGGAGCACTTGTTGAATAGAGGCAAGCTTCCAGATCTCTAGTGCTGAATTTGTGATGTATGGTCCCAACCATGGAACTCCTGGAATAATGAATAGCCCCCTTCAATCAAAAAGAATTGAATTCAGATCACACAAAACTTCACTTTGTAACCTTATGGGCTCAATGCTGAGTTCAACACCTTCAGATTCTAAACCCATTCCTTCCTTTTTTTTAGCTTGTTTTGTTACTCTCTGTTGCCCTTCTCCCTCCACCCCTCCCCTAACCCCCTCCTCCCAGTTGAACTTTCTGTTCTTTCCAGTCTGGCAGTTAGATACACCATTGTGCTGCCATTCTCACATTCTGATAACTTAATCTGAACTATCAACATCCTTTCTCCCCCAGCAGTCCAACAGCATCCCACCGCCCCTCCCCCCCCCACCAACAATGGCATAAATGCTGCCCCCTCCACATTTCACTTCAGCTCTGACGAGCAGTCATCCAGACTCAAAACATTAGCTTGCCTTTTCTCCATGAATGCTGCCTGATCTGCAGCATTTTGTTGTTGTTTTCAACACAAAATTCCAACTGTGATAATGCTGTAAGCCTTTCCTGCTGGCTGAATATGAAATCCAATTGAAAGATGCCTGTGATAAAACTGAAGTGCCTGAATGTTAAGAGGAGCTCGAACAGTTCATCCACTTCACCAACACCTTCCACCCCAACCTTCAGTTCACCTGGGCCATCTCCAGCACATCCCTCACCTTCCTGGACCTCTCAGTCTCCATCTCAGGCAACCAGCTTGTAACTGATGTCCATTTCAAGCCCACCGACTCCCACAGCTACCTAGAATACACCTCCTCCCACCCACCCTCCTGCAAAAACTCCATCCCCTATTCCCAATTCCTCCGCCTCCGCCGCATCTGCTCCCACGATAAGACATTCCACTCCCGCACATCCCAGATGTCCAAGTTCTTTAAGGACCGCAACTTCCCCCCCACGGTGATTGAGAACGCCCTTGACCGCGTCTCCCGCATTTCCCGCGACACATTCCTCACACCCCGCCCCCGCCACAACCGCCCCAAGAGGATCCCCCTCGTTCTCACACACCACCCTACCAACCTCCGGATACAACGCATTATCCTCCGACACTTCCGCCATTTACAATCCGACCCCACCACCCAAGACATTTTTCCATCCCCACCCCTGTCTGCTTTCCGGAGAGACCACTCTCTCCGTGACTCCCTTGTTCGCTCCACACTGCCCTCCAACCCCACCACACCCGGCACCTTCCCCTGCAACCGCAGGAAATGCTACACTTGTCCCCACACCTCCTCCCTCACCCCCATCCCAGGCCCCAAGATGACATTCCACATTAAGCAGAGGTTCACCTGCACATCTGCCAATGTGGTATACTGCATCCACTGTACCCGGTGCGGCTTTCTCTACATTGGGGAAACCAAGCGGAGGCTTGGGGACCGCTTTGCAGAACACCTCCGCTCAGTTCGCAACAAACAACTGCACCTCCCAGTCGCAAACCATTTCCACTCCCCCTCCCATTCTCTTGATGACATGTCCATCATGGGCCTCCTGCACTGCCACAATGATGCCACCCGAAGGTTGCAGGAACAGCAACTCATATTCCGCCTGGGAACCCTGCAGCCATATGGTATCAATGTGGACTTCACCAGTTTCAAAATCTCCCCTTCCCCCACTGCATCCCTAAACCAGCCCAGTTCATCCCCTCCCCCCACTGCACCACACAACCAGCCCAGCTCTTCCCCCCCACCCACTGCATCCCAAAACCAGTCCAACCTGTCTCTGCCTCCCTAACCGGTTCTTCCTCTCACCCATCCCTTCCTCCCACCCCCAGCCGCACCCCCAGCTACCTACTAACCTCATCCCACCTCCTTGACCTGTCCGTCTTCCCTGGACTGACCTATCCCCTCCCTACCTCCCCACCTACACCCTCTCCACCTATCTTCTTTGCTCTCCATCTTCGGTCCGCCTCCCCCTCTCTCCCTATTTATTCCAGTTCCCTCCCCCCATCCCCCTCTCTGATGAAGGGTCTAGGCCCGAAACGTCAGCTTTTGTGCTCCTGAGATGCTGCTTGGCCTGCTGTGTTCATCCAGCCTCACATTTTATTGCCTGAATGTTAAATCTGGATTGGCCAAACTGTTATATGACCACACAAGCCAATGGGACTGGAATTAAGCCAACCCAGATCACAACAAAATACCATTCGCCATCGAGCTCTCTGTGATAGGATCTCCCAAATATAGTTAAACCTGTGCAAGCAAGTTAAAAGTGCTGATGATTGGAGCTGAGCTGAAGTTCATATAGCAAGTGGAAAATATTGGTGGGAAGCAAGACATGGACATTGCTGAAGAATGTGAAGATACACCATGGAGTTTAGTCATCCATTCTGAAGCACAAGATGATCATCTCGGAACAGTTCAACAACTTTCATCCCAGTAACAAAAAAAATTGGGCCATACACCCTGAGATCGCTGATCTGAAGGGCATCACACTGATAAAGGGTCCCGACCCGAAACAGCAACTTTCCTGCTTCTCTGATGCTGCCTGGCCTGCTGTGCTGCTCCGGCTCCACACTGTGTTACCTCTGACTCTGGCATCGGCAATTCTTACAATCTCTTGTACTGACTTTCTTGCCTGTCAAGCTTGAGCCAATGGATGAGGGGGTTGATTAGGAGCCTATAAACAACTACCTGCAACAATCAATCTCTTCCGTCATCGATGACTTTGATAAGAAGCAGGAGTACAAATCAACTGCTTTGAAGGTCATCTTCATGATGAAGAGGGCCTGTAAGATGGTGATAGTAATCACAAGCACCAACTGCTTCTGCCACGCTGGATTCAAACAGATTACAACTGTGTAAGTCGCTGAGAACAAGGAGAAACAGTATGATGCAAATCAGCCTAAATGGGCTCTTTTGTTCACCTGTGGGAGGACGGCATGGAAATTCCAGCAGGGGCAACCATTGACACAATGCTGGGACTGACACAGCAGGCAACCGGTGGGTCAGTACATTCTTCACTTGAAGAGACCGAAACCTCTGACGTGTTCATCATATAGCCGCCTGTTTCCTGACTTGAAGGCACAAAGGCCTTAAAGTTTGCTCTTGGTTTGTGGACAGCAGCACAAAAACAGAGAAAAACTGTTTAACTGCATTGACATCATAGCGAACTGTCTCACACTCACCCAAAGACAGCACACTAAGCAGAAAGAGATTGCTGAGATTTTCCAGAACCAACCTCCAATATTTTTCGATGCCTTTTGCAGTACAAGGTCAGGCTACTGTAAAGTCTGAATAATTATTTTTAAATTCACAGATATAATGTGTCTGTGATTTTACTTGTTTTTTTTAATTGACATAGAGTGTTTTTGTAGTAAAACTGATTTACCTAGGTGCCACCTCCTTGGACATCTCAGGTTTCCATGTAGCATTAAATTCTGGGTATCTTACTATCGATCTGTTCATTTCGTATTTCATATAAACAGGCTAATGGCTAATGAAATAACAATCAGAAAGGGGTCAAGCATATGTCAATGCCAGTCAATACTGGCAAATCATTTCCAACCTGACAACGCTTTAAACATCGTGACTTGTTAAAATTTGTTAAAACGATCAAATTTAACCTCTGCTGTTTTCATTTTGTTTTATTGCATGCACCCAATACTTTAGATCTGTTTCGCACAAATTGAAATTAGGTCATTGATATGATTAATCAAGATCTCTTGTCATTATTGTATGAACAGATCATCATGAAGCTATCAGGTGACATCAACGGATCTTACACTGAGGTTCATGAGTAGATTTGTAGCTGAGGTTGTGGATGCTGTGGTTGGTTCGCTCGGTGGTTTGTTAGTTCACAGACGTTTCAATACACTGCTGGGTAACATCATCAGTGCAGCCTCCAATGAAGCACTGTTGTGTTTTACTAACTGGCATTTAAATTCTGGGGTGTGTTGGAATTGATTACCTCATTTCGGTATGTCTTCGGACTGGTGTATATATATGGCATAATTCTACGTGTTTATTGATGGCCTTCTCAGTGGAGAACCAGGCCTCTAGAAATTCCCGTGCTTGTCTCTATTTGGCTTGTCCTAGGATCTTGATATTGTCCCAATCAAGCTGGCGTTTCTCCTTATCCATGTGAATGGAGACGAGTGAGTACTGGTGGTATTTTTTTTAGCTAGTTGGTGTTCATGTGTTCTTGTGGCCAGTTTCCTTCCTGTCTGTCCAATGTAATGTTTGTCGCAGTGCTTGCATGGAATGTTGTATACCACTTTTGTTCTAACCATAGTGGGTATGGGGTCTTTGGTTTGTGATCGCAGGTAGTGTAGGGTTGAAGTAGGTTTGTGTACCACTCTGATGCCCAATGGTCATAAGAGTCTTGTTGTCAGTTCAGATATGTTCTTGATGTATCGTAACATGACGGGTGTGTCAGGGTGTACTGTATCTTCCTGTTGTTGTTTGTGCAATAGGCATTGTCAGACCCAGCTGTTCGGGTATCTGTTGTCCTTAAATACTTGGTAGAGTATTCTTCTTCAGTTTGGCACAGTTCTGGGTTGCTGTAATGTGTTGTCACTTGTTCAAATAGTGTTTTCACGCAACTTCTTTTGTAGGTGTTGGGGTGGTTGCCGTTGAAATCCAGGACTTGATCTGTGTGTGTGGCCTTTCTACATACCTTCCTCAGAAATTCCCCATTGGCTCTGTATTCTCCCAGGAGGTCCAGGAATGGCAGCTGTTTGTTCTTTTTTTCTTCCCTGGTGAATTTGATGCCAGTGAGATTGTTGTTCATTAATTGGCATGTCTGCTCTATTTTAGTCCATTTGATGATGGAGCAAGTGTTGCCCAAATATTGGATCCATAGTTTAGGGTGAGTCTGCAGAAGGGCAATGCTTTCCAGTCTCTGCATCACTGCTGCTGCCTCTCAAAGATACGCAAACCGGAAGTACCCCTCAGACCCACAGTATCCCTCCCAGGCACACCAACACACAAGTTAGCCAGGGAATTACAATGAAGACTAAAGCACATCATCAGCAAGATACCCCACTCAATCCATTCAACCCAGGAATTCCTCAAATCCCTCAAAGACATGGCGTAGACGAGGACAAGACCATGGTGTCCTTTGACATTATTGCCCTATTCACATCAATTGACATACCACTTGCAAGAGAAACATTAGCAACGCTACTAAAAGAACAAGACCCAAGTGACAACATCTCCACAGATAACATGCTGAAATTACTGGACCTATGCATCATGGCCCATTTTACATTTCACAGCCAAATCTATGAAGAAAACGACAGGCCACTCAGGGGTCACTTACCTCTGGACTCCTCCAAAACAAAGATGAATACCTCTACCAAGTATTTAAGGACAACGGATGCCCAAACCGCTGGGTCTGAAGATGCCTGTTGCACAAACAACAACAGGAAGATACAGTACACCTTGACACATTTGTCACGTTACCATACATCAAGGACATATCTGAAGTGGGCACAAGACTCCAACGGCCATTGGACATCAGAGCAGCACACAAACCTATATCAACCCTACACCAACTGCTAACTTACCCACTATGGACAGAACTAGCATGGTACACACAATTCCACGCAAGCACTACGAAAAACATTACATTGGACAGACAGGAAGGAAACTGGCCACAAGAATACATTAACACCAACTCACAACAAACAGGTACGACCAATACTCCCTCGTCTCCATTCACACAGATAAGGAGAACCACCAGTTTGATTGAGACAGTAACGGGATCCTAGGACTGGCCCAGCAGAGACAAGCAAGGGAATTCTGAGAAGCCTCGTTCTCCACCAAGAAGACCATCAACAAACACATAGAACTAGACCCAAAATATACATCAGTAGGAAGGAAAACCGGAAATCAGATAATCAACTCCAACAGATCCCAGAGTTTAAATACCAGGTGAGAAGACATAACAGAGCTTCATCGGAGGCTGCACTAATGATGTTACCCAGTAGGGTAACGAAATGTCTGCAAACTAACAAACCAGTCTGGCGAGCCAACCAACCACAGGATCTTACCCTTAACTCATCTGAGAATTGCGTCATTTTAAAGGTATTTCCCTCCTTCCAGTTTTATGTGATGTAGCAACTAGAGCTTTAGAAAAATGCATATCTACACCTACAACTTATTTTTTTACCCTAGAATAATGTTGGTTTTTAGGTACTGCAGTTGGAAATTGGGCTTCCAAATTAATACTCCGTTTTTGATTTGCAGCGAACAGAGCCGCAAAATCAGAAAAGTCTAAAATCAGTGACATTTCACGTGTGTCAGATTCTGTACATCTTTTACAGGTAGATCTATTACGTGCGCTCCACCATTGGCTGTGTTGACCATTTCCTCACACAAAAGTCAGGTCATGACATGCAACCTGCCTCTTGGCTCAGACACCCATATGGCCGGACTGGTGGAAGTGTTTGCTCCTGCCTGGACTTTGAGATGTTTATACCAGAGGCACCAGGACATTGCACATCTCCGTGTGGGATGCACTCTCCAAAATAGGCTTTGGGGAGGAAATCTGCGATTGTATCCAGCTGTCCTACACCTGTTATTTCAGATCTGAAGTCGAAAGACTGAATAATAATCTCGAAGCCCAATTTGGAACTGGAACTGCAGTATCTAAAACCAACATTATTTGGGTGGTTGGGGGGAAGCAATACGATATACCTTTAAGTATTCTTTTAAAGTTCTGAGAGTCTATTTGTTACATTAATTAAAGCCTGAGGGAGGGGAATGCCTTTTAAAAGCAGCAATTCCCACATGAGGTATGAGCAAGGACCATTCATTTCAGTTTATAGCTTTGTGATACTCTATTTATACAATAATAACAGAGATCTTGATTAATCACAGCAACTACTTAATATCAATTGGTGCAAAACAGGTTTAGAATATGTTGGTAGCTTGTGCTCTCTGTCTCAATCAGTGGGTGGGAGTCAGAAAGCTACTTGATCAGTGTGGAGTCAGAAAGGGCTGCCCACTTTCTACTGCCTTGTTTATGTTTTTTATACAGCCTTTTGCCATGTCTATCAGGAAGGATTCAAGCTTGACAGAGGTGACTATTCCTGTCACTGGAGGCCAGCAAATCAAATCCTCCCTGTACATGGATGGTGTCCCTGTTTTCCATTCAGATCGCTGTCAATGTACAGACCCACAGGCATCTGCAACCTGTTTGAACTGGCCTTGGGAGCTAAGATAAATCGAGAGAACAGTGAGGCCATGCTCTTTGGAAACTGGCTTGATCAATCCTTTATCCCCTTCAACATCAGGGCAGATTATCCGAAGGTGCTGGGAACGCAGCTTGAAGGGACAAGAGCATGCACCAAAACTTGAGATCCAAGGTGAGTCAGACACTGTTTTTTTGGTAGCATTGCTCCCTCTAAATTGCGGGTAAAATCCTGGCCATCGGGTGTGCGGTACTCTCTTTGTTGTTGTACACGCTATGGTGCAGTGCAGCACGGTGGCAAAGTGGTTAGCACTGTTGCCTCACAGCATCAGCAGCCCGGGTTTGATTCCACCGTCAGTCTGTGTGGAGTTTTCACATTCTCCCCATGTCTGCGTGGGTTTTCCCTGGGTGCTCCGATTTCCTCCCAGAATCCAAAGATGTGCCGGTTATGTGGATTGGCCATGCTAAATTGCCCATGATGTTCAGGGATGCGTTGATTAGCAGAGGTTATGCAACATAGGTCTCAGTGGGATGCTCTGAGCATCAGTGTGGACTTGTTGGGCCAAGGGCCTGTTTTCTACTGTAGGGTTTCTAATTCTAAGACAGTGGTGCAGGTCTGGCCTGTTCCCAGAACCTGCACCACTGCAGTTGCCTCAACCATGTTCCATTTCATCTGTAGGTCTAAGATGAACCGTGTCTGCAGGGACACCATGTAACATAACTCCGGATAAGGGGAGTGGGGGGAAGAACGTACCCAACATCGGCCCTCATCCTGATGGCCTCCCTTTGTGCTGCATCAAGCTGTGGATAGACCCTTCATACACAAACACCAAGTGTCACTAAGTACTGAGGGTCTATATCCCTGGTGTTGCAAAGGATGGGACTGGTCTCATTGTCATAGGGGTTGAACTGTTCTATATCACCTGTCCTTCATGGAGATATTTGCAAAGAAAAGCACTTTTGATCAGAAGTCCATCAGGAAGTGGTCAGCACATGGTCTCCTTAAGATCCTACAGGAAAAGAAGAGGGTGGATCCTGTTGCATGTTCCCTGAGCAGAACATCAAAGTCATTTGGCAGAATGCCTCATCACCAGAATTTTCCAACAAGCACCAAGACACCACATGGCCTGTGGGGAGAGGGCACTACCTGTGAGATCCTTCTTGTACACCCAGTTGGTCTGCGCCAACATTTACTGTCCTCAAAGCAGCTGTGGAGAGGAGGGTTGAGGGACAGAGTTTAGACTGTCATGTATCTCCTTCCAGAATGTGGCTTTGCAAATGAAGTCTACAGAAATAAGCAGTGGTTTTTGTCGGGATTCGTTCCAAGCAGCTCCGTGACAAAGTATTCTGTGCTCGACAGTCTGTTCCTTGGGACATGCACCGAGACAAAGATTGATTGCGCCTGGAGGACCATCAATTGAATGACGCTCTTTGGTCTGCCCAAAACTTTATGGTCTGCCAGTTGAAAGAGTTGGCATCGACCAAATATTGCAAACTGGCATGTTGCAAGTTCCAGGACTGTGTACCGAGGGACACAATAAAGCTTGGGGCAGCTGGCGCCAAGGGAGTATGACCACTATCTGAGCTCTTCCTGCTGAAGTTAATTGGAAGTTTGTTCAATTGTCAGACTCCTACCATGTCTCAAATGTATGCAGATATAGGCTTGTACAAGTAAGAAATGCCCTTGATTTGTTTGTTGGATAGAGTCAAACACCAATATTTATTTGTTTCTTCATAAGGTACTGTATAGAACTGAACTGATTTAGTTACGACAAAGATATTTTATGAATAAAATGTATTTTTGAAATTAAAAATAAAAGCTGAGGAGATCATGAAGGCATTGGTGTTGATCATTCATGAATCACTGGACCCAGCGAATGTCCCAGAGGACTGGAAAAAAGCTAATGTAAAACAACTGTTTAAGCAGAGAAGGAGGCAGAATACGGGAAATCATAGGTCAGTTAGCCTTATCTTGGTCATTGCTAAGATTTTAGAGTACATTATTAAGGATGAGTTTGTGCAGCACTTGGGAGTGCATGGTAAAATAGCACACAGAATTTCTCAAGCGGGATCTCTGGACCCGAAACATTAACTCTGATTTCTCTCCACAGACGCTTTTCTAGCAATTTCTGATTTTGTTTCTGATTTCCACCATCCACAGTTCTTTTGGTTTACTTTTCAGTGACTTGTGGAGTTCCACAGGGGTCAACGTGGGGACCACAACTGCTCACGTTATACGTCAATAATCTGCACAAAGGAACTGAGGTTATTGTTGCTTGTTTTGTAGATGAGACAAAGATAGATGGAGGGACAGGGAGTGTTGAGGGAGATGAAAGATTGCAGAAGGACTTGGACAGGCTGTCTCTGTCAACCCCAGCAGTTTTCAAGTTTCTGGTGTTCCCACTGACCATAAATATTCCTTATTTTAATCATCAGTCCATGACTTGCCACATTCGCCTGTCCACTACTGAGATCCAGTGTTCTTCACTGGTGGTGACTTGCCACACAACGTCCCCACCCCTACTTCCAGCAATACCCAAGGCAATATTGGGCAGTATCAGCTTACAACTATACATTCATGTAATTGTCCCATCAGTGTCATATCATAATGCAGACCATCCCATATTTGTGCTTATTACCTGTCCCAACACTCCATTGAATGTACCTAGGGTGTGGAATTTCAAGACAGGGGTGCATATTTTTAAGGTAGGGGGAAGAAGACCTACAAGGGACATGAGGGGTAATATTTTTTACACAGAAATTGGTTTGTGTGTGGAATGAACTGCAAGAGAAAGTGGTGGATGCAAGTACAGATACACCACCAAAAAGACATTTAAATAAATTCATGAATAGGAAAGGTTTGGAGGCCTATGGACAAAATGCAGGCAGGTAGGACCAGTTTAGTTTGGGAGTATGGTCAGTGTGGGCTGGTTGGACTAAAGGGTCTGTTTCCATGCTGTATGACTAAATGATTATAACTCTATCACTGCTGTACCTGTATGTCCCAAACTTGGTGGACTTGATTTCCAGGACTGACTGTGGCCCAATCTCCAGACCGCTATGGCAATGATACCTAGGCAGGAGTAGGTCCAAGTGACTGCCTGAGCACAGTCATATCCCTGTACTGTAAATCAGATGAGGTCTCTATCACACTGTGGAGTTGCCCCTAAGCTGATCACAATTCCCCCTTGACTCCACTAAGGATTTAATCTTCAGAATGTGTTTTCACTGTGTAAGCTGCTGGCATGTTTCAGCTGCAACATTGGTATAGCAAGGTGCCATACTGTAACATGTCCACTCTCTTGATTGTTTACTACTAGCACGCTGCCTATCTTTCCGACTGCACTGAAAGCCAATGCAAGGCAGCAATGTTGAGAACTTGTGCATTCTCTTGCAAATACCAAAGTCCTAAAAAGAATAAAATGCAAGGGATGCTGACAGCCTCAAAGTAAGCTCAAAGTGAGTGCTCACCCAGAAAATATACAAAGAGATGTAACATGTATCACATGTAAATGAAAGGGATGCTTGTGCATTCCTGCATGAAACAGACCAGTCTGAAGCATGCAAAGCATTAATATTCTTCAGCTCTAAAGTGAAGCTTTGAAGGGCTGAAGAGGTGTGAGACCAGGCCTGAAAGCAACCATGAGGATATAGTGAGGCTGGTGGCTTGGCAGTGCCCACTTACACGGAGTAAAGATGGATAGAGATGGTATTCACGGAGTATTCAGGAAAATGGTAGTGACGGCGAAACTGGATGTCGGCTCAGAGAAGCAAGCAGAAAGCTGTAGGGTCAAGTAACCACACTAAATTTTCTAACTAGTTTCTCAAGGAAGGATAGCAGAATGGGGAGCGACACAAAGAAGGTTGGGGTGGGGGGGGGTGGGGGGGGAGATGAGATTGGCTCTTGGTGAGATGCAAATACATGGAAATAAGGCAGTTGCGGCTCATTAGTGAGATTTAGAACTGGCCTCTTAAATCAACAGAAATCTGATTGCTTGTTTGTTGCCAGATGTCCTCAAATTCCTCACCATTTCCAAAACCATCTGTGGCCTGGGAAAATTCTGATGTGTTAATGATGGTTCTCCATTTCT